>NC_080605.1:11186978-11528228 GCF_027887145.1 Ammospiza caudacuta
AAAACCTCTTAGATAAGGATAAATTGCCTTTTAAACTTATTTTGTTTATTTTCTTGAAAAGAAGACAAATAGGGACAGGCATGACAAAAAGTGTATTAAGAAGTAATGAAAGCTATAAAGAAGGTCAACTGGGAGCTTTTCTTCTTCTCTTCCATAATACAACAAAATGAGTTAGTTATTAAATTGAAGTGGGGTAAATTAGGAACTGATAAAAGGAAAATAATTTTTCTCACACAACACATAATTAGATTTTGGGACTCCTTACCATGGCATTTTGCTAAGGCCATAAATTAAACAAGATTCACAGAAGGAATAGATTTCACATAGATAAATTCTTGAGCTACACTGGGGTTGAAACAAAGAATTTTACTTAATGCTGACAAAGAATTATTTGAAGTGGTTTAAAACTCTGGGTTTTAGATATTAAGACAAACATAATGAGCACTTCACAGATGACCCCTATTAGTCAGAATGCTGGACAGCAAATCTGGAGCTCTCCTCCAGTACAGTAATTGCCATGTACTTTTGTTTCAAACATTACTCTTCATGGCTATAAAGCTGAAAGTATGAGTTTACACTGCCCAGGGAATAAAGACAAGTTTGAGGTCAGGGAGTTGAAGGGAAGGGGATAACTCAGGGAGCAAACTAAGGGGCTTCCCAGTTACTCCTGCCTGAGATTTACAGCCACAGCTGAGGAGAGATTCTATATGGAAGGAGCTTGCAGAGATTGTTTTTGCCTCCTCCATCTTTATTAGCTACTTTTACTGTCATCAGATCATTTTTAAATGCTGATCATGGAACAATCCAATATGGCAGTTTTCATACTAGAAAGTACAGCGGTTGCTTTGTTTAAAAACTGGGAAAATGTGATCCTGCACATGGAAAGCAAAGGTCTGTTACATTTTCTTCCTAAATGTTCTCACAATGCCCAGGAAGGTCACTGGACATGTCTCATTTCAGCAGTGGTGGTGCTCAGGAATGCTTTTTGGCCAATTCTAGAACAACAACATACACAATTTACAGTGGTTAATTTAAAGACTATTTTTTTCTGAAACACTAATTATAGAAAAGGCAATGCTGGAATGATTTATTACAAAACACAAAATTGTCTGAATCAGAGCATTTCAGTTACTGGGACGAAGTAAGCCACTTATAGGGGCAATGGCAAGAGAAGAGCACAAGAAATAAATGAAATGGAATGGAATCAGAAGAAGAAAAAAGCTGAAAATTGAAAGGACATCCAAAACTGGAGAGATGCTATAACTGACAATTTGGCCTAGCAGGAATATAGAACTTTCCAAACTAAAATAAACATCTCCACACAATTATACAGAAATTGTGTATTAGACAACATTTGTTGTCCCGTGCTCAGCAATATACATCAGGTGTTCAGGTCCACAGAATTTCATTTCTTTTTGCTCTTCTAACCGACAATTCTTGATTGAACTTCAGTATTGATTTACTCCCAAATCACATACTGTACCTTCTCACACTATTGCTTTGTAGGTAAACGTTAACAACACTACAATATGGAGCAGATCCAAAGTGTTTGTTAATTCATCAGTAGTGGGAAACCTATGTGTTTTCAAGCAATGCAAATTGGTTTGGCTCCTGCACAGCTCCTACTTTTTCCAAACACTGATGGCAAAGAACATTTCCCAGGATTCATATCAAGTATTCATTTTAACAGCATTAATTTATGATGTAGCTTATTCCATTCTACCCTGAACAACATGACTTATTCAAAAAGCAAGCAATTTTCCAAAGTAAATACTCATTTTCCATTCTAACAGTGGTGTTCTTTGTGGAATTTAAGAGAAAGGGGTTGGGTCTGGAAAACATCTTTTATACATTTTTTTTCCTTGGGGATCATTCATTGTACTATCAGAATATTTTAAATACTTAACCCTTCCCACAAAATTTTAAAACTGTCTCACTACTGTAGAAGTGGAATTATGAATTAGAATTAACTTTCTAAAAGAAAGGTCTTACTTTATTTTTACTGCTACTATGTTTGTCTGCTTCTCTGGCTTCAGAATTCTGTAGATGATTATAGGATCACTCAGCATAAAAAGAATAGTATTTTTCAGTACAATATTGACCTAATTGTCCATGAGTCACTTAACCTCCTCAATGATTCAGGAAGCATGTCAGTATTACTGTTTCCTTTGTGCTGGAGTGAATTTGACTCCTGATAGAATGGATAAATAAAGAAAAAATGAAGCTTGAGGTGTTGGCAGTCATGACATGGGTGCATGTTCACAGGCTGGTATGCCCATGCTGACATTAACTCAGTTTTTTGTTGGGATTATCACACAGAATGCAGGGAGAAGGGGCTTTCTGGCCAAACCTGAACTTCTGGACTGAAGGTCGGTCACTTGAAATACCAATTAAATAAAAAACCTACAAAAGTATTCAAAGAGAAACAACAACTTGGACAGACGCTCAGGGGCATTGTGGATTTTGAATGTAACACAGCAAGATTAAGGATTACCCAGGCAGTTAAACTGAGACAAATGAAATGCTGGCGTGTAAAACTAGGGTGTCTGAGGACAAAACACATCTGTGATTTTGAACTAAATATCATTAAACACTTTCAGAAAAACAAATGTTTTAAATGCCTTTCTAAAAACCAATCCCTTACAAAATAAGTTCCCTTGTTTAGCCCTTCATTGACCTGTTATCTCAAAATTAACTGCCAAAGAGAAGGCAAAATGCAATAATTCTGTAGCTATGAATGAATACTCATAGTCTGTTTTGATAACTAATAATGTAAGATCAGCTAATTAAACACCCTCTTAAAATGAATGCTTGAATGAATTTTTAATTCGCTCACTGCTACCAGCATGGTTCTTAATAGAACAGAGCTCTGTAGTTTATATTTAAATGGGTTTTCAGAGTCAGAATTGGAGTGCCCTCCATCACCTTAGAGGGAAAAATGTGTGGGTGTATGCATTGTGTGTCTGTGTGAAGGGGAGGGATCACAGAATCATGTTGGTGGCTCTGAATTATCAGCAAAAATAATCTTAAAAATTAAGCAAGAGTTGCCAGAAACATTTTTTCTAGATTGTTGATGACACAATATGAGTGTTTCTAGTTCACGTTTTAAACCAAACAACTTCACATACTAGGAAAGATAATTACACACACGAGCAGGGGAAATGTATGATGGTGAGATGATGGGAAGGAAATCATGCAGCTGTGAACAGACAGGTGCCAGGATATCTCCCCATGTGAGGGAAGCCAGGCAGGTGATAATGCCCAGCCTTGCTATCACCCAGCCTGTGGTGTGTAATGCTGTGATATCTGGGGCTGGGTGACACTTTCTCCCAGGAATGATGTCTTAGAGTTGGAGTTCTCAAGCCTCCACTACAGCTGGCACTGTGTCTGAGTTACTAATTTATTAATACTAATAGCATGCTAATAGAAATTGATGAGGAAGAGCCTTGGTGTCATTCACACTGACCTGCCCAAGGACAGGAATGGGCAAAAAGGCACCGCAGGCATGGAGAACACAAGTGTTACAATTGTTCAAATATATCTTATATTTGAGCAGCTGATCATCTGATGTTTTTACAAAGAATAAGCCATTTACTCTTTCTCCAGCCACACCAGGGAGGCTGTAGCTATTAACATTTCTGTATTAATAATATTTGTTTGTAGGCCTGAGCACTTGGAAGCACTGATGGGGGCTGCTACCACACACTCCGCAATCCTGCAGGGTAGTACTGGCATCAACCACCATGTGAATGTGAACTTGAACCCCAAATTAGCAGCTTCTGTCTGAGCTAACTCAACTGACAAAACAAAACAAAAAAAAAAAACAAAGTCATTTAGAATAGCAAAAGTAAAAATAAAAGCCTACCTCCCAAAAAAATCTATGAGGGTCAGCAGATCAGAAGATATTGCTCTTTCAATTTCACAGCAATCACAGCCTGCATGAAGCTGCCAGCTTTCAGCATAAATAACACTTGGAAAATTTCAGAAGACAAATTTCCTCCTACAATGTGACATGAAGGTGGTAAATGGAATTTTATATTCAAATTTTGTTAGCTCCAAACATATTTGAGGTATGGGCTAGAATGAATAAAGGAGCTTTGAATTGAAAAGCAAAACCAGCACAAGCTCATGCACCAAATTATGCCAAGAAAAGACATTTTGGAGAAATAGGCATTTCTTAGTCACTACAAAAGCTTTTGGTGATAATTAAATCAGTACAGCAAATACCATGTGTAGTTTTAAATTATAATCCTTGGACAAAAATATAGTTCTGGAAAATTCCTACACAACAGAATTTTCAAATGCTGGCAGAAGCTTCCAATAGGTGTTTCAAACTTCTACACAGCAAGGACAATTATCTCTGTTTGAAAGTTCTTTTCTACACAACTAACATCTATTTTGTTCATTTTGAGTAAAGGAAAAACACCAGGCTAAACAGATTGCAACTTTTCTGTTCCAAATATTTATTTTTCTGCCTTTAACAACATTATTTTAATTCCATAAAACAAAAGATGATTTTGTTTAACACTGTTTGCAAAAATGCACACTGAAGAAACAGTTTTGGTTTTATCTATTCTTACCTTTTTTCATCAAAAAAACTAATAAAGAAAAAAGTAAATAAGAAATTAATACAGCTTTCCTTTCAAAGCAGAGCCTAAACTGCTTAATAAAAAACTATTTTCAACATTTTGAATTATGTACAGATAATATTTTAAAACATTTCCTGTGAAAGATCACCTTTTGAAATAACATCTAAGAAAAAATTCTCTCTGTAGACATTTTGCTTTTAAAATTTCATCCTGACCTTGAAATAAACTGAATAAATTTGATGTGGATCAAACGTGTACTAAAATAACCCATTTATAAAGAGGAAGCTACATAGCCATAGAAATATTTATAAATAGATGGTGAATATAGAAATACAAAAACTGATTTTGCAGAAAAAGCATGATTTTAAGAGATCTGCAGCTGTTCTCAACCTTTAACGTTGCCTGTGTGAGCCAAGAGGTTTTTGTCTAATATTGAAGCTAAATTAACTTCATGGCTTGGATTTATCCCCTTGGGTAAACCCCTGACACACACTGTACCAGGCAAAAAGCTTACCCTCAATTTCATTTTCCAAAAATTGAAATGCTTTAAAAAATAAGCATAAATGTATTTCAAAATCCAATTGCTTTGGCCCTAAATCTATCTTTTCTTGGCAGAGTGCAGTTGTTTTTAATCTGAATGCTAATATTTTGCAATGTGGCATCAGATATAAAATACTAATTTACATTGTGCCAGAGATCTATAGTATTTCAATACTAGTCAATCAATAAATGATTACAGCAGTGGGTTTCTGAACAAGGGAACATTATTTAAACTATAAAATAATTCTGCAAATTATTCTGTAGATGATATGCACCAAAATGTCTAGAGCAGAACAACTACATTTATTAAACTGTGTCAAAGAGAGGGGAAGCAGAGTAGAAGAGTTGAGTGATTTCAGATCAACCTCTTAAGCAGGTGTAAGATCCAGAAATGCAAAGGCTTTACCAAAGGAGGATAAATTTAACAAAATTCTGAAGTAAGAATTTAAGTAAAAATACCTTTAATAACTTAAAATTGGAAGTATTTGCAGACTGAGAGTTTCAATTCCAACTTTTATTCCTGCCAGCATACCTTGCAGTAAGTAGGGAAAAAATTTAACTTGGGCACTATCATGTGAAATATACTATTTATAAAATTAGTGCATTTTTTATATGCAAACATAGGCAAAATTCCTAACTAGATTTTTTGGGGAGAACTATAAAACAAGAGTAAGTATTAATTCTTGGTGTTGTATTTTTTTTTCTTTCATCTATTGTATTGATTTTCATTTATCAGAAATAAGTAACCTAATACTCCCATTCATCAGGCTAATAAACCTTATGCAGGCATTACGTTACAAACTGTAAGAACTAAAGGAATTTTCCTAATTATAGCAGGGAAAAGTCTTTATGGAGATAAAAAATTCAGCAGGGAAAAATATGCACATTTGACAGTTTTTCAGCTAAGAGTTTTCTCTGCATCCTTCAGGTTTTTCAATCTAATAGAAAAGCTCTTTACAATGATGTAGATGAACTACTGGAAAAATGGATGCACTACTGCTTGGAGGAAGCTATTTTTCCCTTAAAAACGACACATTTTTCCTTCTTTCACCAGTTTAAACATGATACTCCCAAATACAATTTTTTAATTATCAGCCAGGTACTTCCCCACTTATTGGACAGGCGCATTTCCTGCAAATAAAGATTTTCACTGAACATTCCACAAAACTATCCTAATCCAAACAGTTTCATTATTCCAAGCCAAGGCCTTCATTTTCTATCAGCCTGAGCTAATGCCTTTTCTAGCATTATTTACCTCAGCACACCTTGTGAGCTGGCACAGCCTCCATGAGATGTTTCATGGATCTGCCACGCAGCCAGAGCACAGCAATGCTCTGCTCAGGTGAGGATGCTCCTTCCTGCTGTCCCAAAAATGTGAGATTTCCCTCTCAGGTGCACAGAACGAGCTGGGAAGGGAAGGTGTGGCTGAGGGAAGGATAAAGCTGAAATCCCAAGGGTTCCATGCCCCTCCTGTGCCATGCAGCCAAGGAAAGGCGGCAGCCGAGGGATGGAACGCAAAGGGTTTCCTCACAGCAGCGTCTCCTCTTCCCTTTCAAACACTCTGGGAATTGGGAACACCAGCCTTGTGCTCCACAAAGAGGAAAGGGCCAAAGGGCCGTGTTAAATATGGTGTTAGAGCAAGGGAGCAGGAGATTAGCACAGCCTGCCTCCTCCCCGACACCTGCAACCAGAATGATTTAGGGATCTGCCCAACAGGGCAGGGTGGGGTCATGGAATGCAGAGTGGCCCTGAAGCACTTGAACATTTCACACTGCTACTGCAGCCAAATACCAAATTTCTCCAGAACTAGGGCTGCTTTTCTGCAATTTCTGTAGATAGCAGTAGTGCAGGCTTAAGAAATGGCTACTATGAACCAATACTAATTTTTAATACTAAAATATACATATTTTTTGTACTCTGAGTATTATACTTGAATTTTTCCATTTCTGTAGTCTTTATTTTGCTATGTAGGGATTTACAGTATACTTTATTAAATAGCTACTCTGATAGCAGTAGCTTACTGTATGTATTTCATATGTATTCTACAGAGCAGAAGCTTATTTATTTCACATCCTTTTACTGTAGATTTTTACTTTAATATTGGGATTTAGTTTGAAAAAGTTAATGATATTGTAAGCCCAAGTAGCTGACCAAGGATTACTGAGCACAGAAAGAATAATATTATCACTTCAGTGCAGGATCATAACTGAACAAGAAAAATCTCTGGAAGTTTTAAAGTCTGTCTAACACTGTAAACTATGAATCCACAAGAAAATTCATATTCCTACACTCCATCTGTAGAATGTGCAGAGGGAAAGAGTTTTTTCAGAGGTATTTTTATAAAAGAAGCCTTGTCAGTTTTCATAACAAAAGAAGTTAACTTTCCTTGGAGTTCTATTTCTTATTGTGATATACACGCATATTCAATATCTGCTTTAGTTTTAATTCAATCATCCATCAGTGATATCTGGAGCCCTACTTACCTCCCTGTTTTCTCTCTGCCCAGTACTGCTGTATTTCATATTTAGTTTGCTAATCATAAGTTTAAACATCTGATTTACTTGAGCCTGAGAGGCAGCACAAAACTCTCTGGATTGGTGAGAGGCAAAGGCCTTGTCTAGCTCCCTCTGCCACCATTTAGGAGCAGTTGCTATTTTATTGATGTTGGCTTTTTATCCTTCAACATAGCTCAGACACAGAGGATCAGGGCCAAGATAGGTTGGAGCTCTTGTCAGGTGTTTCATAAGGAACTCTGATTTCCATATCAATGAAAAGATCAAATTTTAACTCAGGGGAACTTTAAATAATAGAGAAATAATGTTTTACATTGTTTTACCTCCTATACCCAAGGAGTCTCTCAGTTTATTCACACAATTCTCAGAGTTGCGCCAACAACAGCACCAACCATTTGGGGCATGAAGTTGAGGAACACAACAGTCCTTGGGGAAATTTTATCTGGAAAATTAAGCCCCTCTACCTGACTGATTCAGTTATCTGTTTGCTACCTGACAATAAACGCAGAGTAAAACACCTGCTTTAATTTATATCATGTACTTCTTTGTTATTTAGTCTGATCAGCCTTTCATTTCCATTCATAATTGCCTGCAGTATGTCAGCCTAAGTTCTCCATATATATCTGTGCTAACAATAAACTCAAAGCCATTCTTTATGTGGTAAAATCAAGGACATTAAATGAAAACATAATCAAAGCCTAAAAGACAATAAAAATAAAGCACTAAACTGCAAAATGGAGTCGAGTTTAAAAGCAATCTAGGAAAATAAAGGTGAAAACTGAAAGGAACATCGTAACAGCATTTGAGATAAATTGTGCCATTTTTAAGAACAAAGAAACCAGAGGTTTTTACAGGCAACAGTATGGCTTCTGATGCATGCATATTCTGGTGGCTGAAGAAGTAAACATACAGTAGACACTGCTTTCAGTAAATTACATGAGTCATTCTGTGACGAAAGAAAACTGCAGGAAACACAGAGCACTGCAAAAATTGCACATCTGAAGATACAAAAATGACAACATCAGAAGGCTACTGAAGAAAAATACTTCACAATCTTGGAATGATTTAATTTTAAGTGGCAAGATAGAAGAAACATGAAGAAATATCTTTGAAAGCAAGATGACAGGTAGCAGCTTCTGGCAGATAACATCTCTCAATTACCCCATGCTTGTATAAATCACTTATTTTTCTTAATAAAGGTTTATTTTAATAAAAGCATAACCACTAATACAGCAGTTTATATATGCAAAATACTTTATAATCCATAATGAAGACAGATATCAGACTACCAAGATGAAACTCAAGTTCTCAGACCAATCTGAGAGGCAGTGGCAGAAACTAAGAATTCAAGGATGGTCATTTCCTCTGGCTGGTGAATTTTAGCCTTCTCCATATGGTACCATTATCTTGCAACAAAGGAAACGTAATATCTTGGTATAAAGCACTGCAAGTAATTGCAATCCCAAGCAGCAATTTCCAAGTTAATATCCCATGTTATAAAATTGGTCATTTTGGGCTTCTATTCATAATAAGCAACTTGAACTGGCAGGAAATGTGGGCAGGCTTGAATGCTTACCCCAAAACCTGAAGGTAAACCTGCAGTTTACCTGTGCTGAGACACTCCTATAAACCTGCTGCTGGAACAGAGGGGAATCTAAACTAAAAAATAAGTGGATTTTTAAATGCTTTTTGCTTTTATGCTGCATTCATATTCTTCAGCTGGTTTCTTTTACCACCTACACCTTTAATGGCAATTGACAGTTAAGGAACTTTATGATCTTGATTCTCATCTTTATAATGGAGTTCTGGGAAAAAAAGAAAAAAACACATTGGTTTAGGACAACCTGACTTGCCAATGTATGACAGCACCAATGTCTGAGTCAAGCATTCCAACATGTGATTTATGCAATGTTTTTACCAGTCAACAGAATACTCTTCATACTTTCAGGCAAGACAGCAATTACAGATGGCCTCCTGTGTTTAGAAACTGAAAGATTCCTGCTTTTGTGACCACTGTTTTCTGCTGATGTCTCAGTATCTATCTCACAACGTGGATGCAGTAATTTCTGAATTGCGTGCCAAAGAATAACTCCATTCATACATTCTTGCAACTTCACTGTAACCTATTTTACAGGGAAAAAAAGAGGTGTTAAATTACTGACATTTTCACTAGTAAATTTTAATTTTTCATTGCTACATCTGGATATTTCCTGAATCAATTTTCATCCAATCTCTAGTATTTTATTCAGACCTAGAAATCACCTTGTTACAGAACACATGCAGCTCCTTGCATGTCTAGAGCCTAAAACAAGGCACAAAAGCATCCTTTTTATTGCTTCCATTTTTCCATGTTCCTTCACTTGAGACACCTATAGCCAAAGCAAATCAATGCCACCCTCCATGTCAGGCCCTTTCTTTGGCTTTAGTGTGATCCTAATCAAGAGGCTGCTATTAACTACACAAAACTATGATTAGAAACTGACATATTTTGAAGTGCTCAAATATTTATAAAATTCTAGAGCACAAGATGGGCATGGTGTGTGCCTTATGTACAGGCAGGGGAAAGATGCACAGAGAACAGTCTGAGATCACTAGTCCTCTGAAAAGTAATACATTTTGTTTGTCTGTATTTTCTAAAAAAACCTATTGCATTATGTTAAATACCCTGAGGGCTTAGAGTAAAACGTGACTGGAATGAAAATAAAGACAAAACTTTCTGTCTCATTAGATGATCTGAGTTTCAAAATCTGTTCTAAAAGTGTTGTAAAGTGTGTAGTGTTGTAGATTAATGCACTGAATACATTTCCACAGTGCTTGATGTGTTTCATAAAAGGTCCATTTCAGAAGTGTGCTGTATTATAGGTGAACAGTCGCAGTAAATAATCTTGTTACAGAAACCTAAGCAATTTTTACAAGGCGTATTTCTGGCTGACTGAACAATTTATTCTCCAGATGTCACATTGTATTTTTCCAATATAAAATGAAACAGCTTTTTTTTTTTTCTTTTCTCTTTTTTTTAAGGCAGACTCTTTTGTTTGGATCAAAGGTACTTCCTTAAATAGAAAAATTTATTATTAAAACCCATTGCAGTATAAAATTTACACTATATGTGATTATTATAGTAATTTATAATTTTATTTAATTTAGTGGGATAAAAGACCACTCCAAAGTGTGAATACTGCTGAGGATAGCTGTGTACATTTTTAAAGTAGGAGTCATTAGTTCTCAAACCGATCATCTCTGTTGATCCTAAAGGTTGCAGGCATCTTGACTAGATCTATGTTTAGTTAAAACTGTGTCACTTCAGATGTTACCCACTAATAAACCCATATGTCACATTATAGGCCCTGGAAGATTACATGATAATGTGATATGATAAGAACTGCTTTTCTGGAAGGCAAGGGCAATTAAAAACATTTTCACTAGGCAGACATCATCAGTAGAGATAAACAAGGTAATTTTCCAGCATGTATTTTCTTGGCTTCAGAAAAGAAATACTTTCACAGGAAGCTCTCTCCCAGGAAAATTGACAGACTATCAGAAACCTATTTTACTGGTGAAAAAAGGAAAGAAAAAATAATCCTATGCACTAGTGGATATCACACATTTCTATTTTCTTATCTTATTTCCTTGATTATACAAACAGAAATTAGCATCAAAGGATAAATTTCTTTAAAATATTCCCCAGTTTACTCTTCATTGTTTTTTAATAATTTTTCTGTTTCTACCCACCAAACTGTGTATTCATATAGACCTATATAAAAGTGCCAAAGAGTCGAATCTAAAACTTTTTGTCTATTAATATGCAGGTGGTTACCTAAATCCAATTTCACCAAAGATTTAGGAAGTTGAATTTGCCAGTGAGTGATTTGTATATCTGAGGCCTAAGTCTCTATTCTGTATTTAGGTTTTTGAGAGATATGGACCTCAAAGATAAGAATTTTGGGTGGTGTGCAGCAAATGGAGTAGCACTGTTATGGATTGTCTCCAGAGAAGGAGACTCCACGTCCTCTCTGGACAATCTGTTCCAGTGCTTGGTCACTGCACAGTGAAGTTCTTTCTCATTATTAAATGGAACTCCCTGTGCAACAGTTTGTGCCTGTTGCTTCTTTTTTTATTGCTTGGCATTAGCAAGAAGAGCCCCTGGTTCCATCCTCCTACTTTAGATTAGCAAGGTTGCCTCTAAAATTATTCAGATGGATTTAAAACTGTGTAAATTTGTAATGCAACTTCAGTACACTCTCTGAAGAGGCAATTCTTTGCTTAACTTCACTCTCCTGATGTTTGGGGTTTTTTTCCTATTATCATTTGAATCTCTACCCCTGCTTCTCCTCTGGCAGCAGAGGACACAAAAATTGAGATAATCTATGCAATATGGAGAGGATATTAATATGAGAAGCAGAGTGCTGATCACAGTACCCATTGCTGGCCAGTGTGTGTGCAAAGGCCAATGTGCAATGACAGTGCTTCACTTGCTCCTCACTTCCAGGGTGCATTAGCAGGCTTTGGAATTTCATTCAAGTCCATTATTTTTGTGGCTGAATCGAGATAATTGGCCTGGTCTTTCTTCTTGCTTGAGAGCTGGAAGGTCTCTGACAGCCTTCTTATTAGGGGGATAACCTGTCAAACCCATGAATGTGCTGTGACATCTCCAGCCTCCACAGAGAGTCCCCTCTGCCCTACACTGGGCTTGCATTAGAGCTTCCTTTTGAAAGTCCAATGGAGATGAATGAGAAAATTATTTTAAGGCTATTCTGTACAAGACCTTTATCTATACTGAGATAATGATAAGCACCATGAAGAATCCTTCCACTGCTAACAAATTAGGAGTGACTACAGAACAGCTATTTTGACTTTTGCTTTCTACTTAAGTTCAGATGGATTTCAATGAGTTTCCTCACATAAGACTGCCTTGATTCATGACCAAAGTAAAGCAGTGTTTTCTGGACCTTCCCTGGTTAGGTCTTCAGTGTGAACACCAGCACCAGCTGTGTGGCTCTGTATTCCCTGTGGCTGGTTCATACCATAGCTATTTAAAATACCAGACACAGTTACTTTGGTTGGAACCCTTCTTTTTCCAGGGATTTTCCTGCACTGAGAACAGCACTGCTGGAAGACACCTCAAGCTGAGGAAGCAAGATCTGGACCTGAGATGGAACTTTAAAGTCATGAAAGGTGCCAGAAACAGAGGAGTTACACAGCAATGGACTAGACATCCTAAAACTACTTCCAAAAGCACAAGCCAATGAAATTAAACATTCTTATCCTTAAAATAAGCTCCCTGGGTTGTTTTTACATGCCTTTCCTTTTTCCTTGCTTTGGAAGAGGTGTGGAAAAGAAGGCAGACCTGTGATGTACTACTCAGTAGCAGATGGCATGGGAGCCAAAAAGAGCAGCATTATTCACTTGAGAGATCCAGGGACAAATATGGTGGTCTCACATTAAAGCTTTTTCCCCCTCTGCTTCCAGGTTTGGAATGCATGAAAATCAACCTGAGGCTCCACCACTTCCCCCTTGCAGAAGCCCAAGAAAGTGTCTGGGCCAGAAGCAATGTGTTCCTTCACCACTGCCATGTCCTGCTGGAGAAATGAATGCGTCAACGTGAGGTAGATGGTGCCAGTAAGAGACTGGGAGCACAAGGATTAGGTAAACAGGATCAGGTTTTTAAAACTCTAACACAATTAATATCTTCTTGCCTTAAAAGTTTGCAATGAGCAGTTACCAAACACAAATCAAGACACCATAACATAAAGTATAATGGCAAAAGCACTGAAACATACTTATTAGTTAGTATTTCTGATACAATTCTTAAAGTATTGGTGAGCTTATGAGAGAAAACTTCAAACTGAGGCAAATTGGAAAGGAATTCTTTCCTGAAAATACTTTTAATTGGCCATCATTTCCTGTGCTTCTGTTTTCTCCAACTACACTCACTTGTGTCCCTGTTCCTGCCTCCCACACAGTCCAGTCTTTCCTTTTTCCTTATCCTACAATGAGCCAATAACACTGTGCTCATCAACTATCCTATTACCATAGAAATGATAGCTACATCACAAATTCAGCAGTCTGATTCCTTGACAGGGTTGATTAGGAACAGAATATGAGCTGGAGGAAAGCTGAACCCTTGATTAAACACAAATAACTCTTATAATGAATAGATATGGGAATAAAATAGATTTAAAATCAGAAGAAGCATCTTCATATTCTACATGAGAAGTACTTTTGGCGCTTTAAAAATTTTTTTGAACTGTTTCAAATTGTTTCCCTAACTTCTTCTTAAATTATTCATATACCTACAATTAATTGTCATATGTGCTCCAGAATTCACTGAAAAATCAGTGCAAGTACAGCTTGTAAAACACTAGTTAGGACTTTACATTTCTTTCACAATAAATATACTTAGAATTGCAAATGAACTGTAGCCAAGTGTACACAGCCACACAAACTCAGGCAAAGCTGTAGGTTTATTATTTTCAATCAGATCTACTTGAATTCAAAGGCTGTGTTATTTAAGGGCCTTTCTGGTAAGTTCTGACTCCTCCCTTAATAAAACCACCTCCCACAAGGTGTTCTGCATCTTGCCCCAGTACCAGAAAACCACTTTTCCCTGCACCAAGTGAAGCCCTTGGCTCAGTAGGACACTGACCCTTTCCTCTCCCACAGCTTCAATACCTTAATGAATGAATCAAAGTTAGACACTTTATTGTCTCCTGTATCAAGACCAGTATTGAGCCCACAGCCACTAAAGCTGGAAAAAAACTATTTTCATCATTCAAACCATTCATCCCAAAAGAAGAAATACCATATATGAAAATAGAAGCGTTCTAACAGTTCATTTTTCAAGAGCCTGTCTTTTCAAGTTCTCACACTAAATGTAAGTGCTAAATCCTCAATTCATATTTTACTGGAGACTTGACAACTCCGATTGCAACCAGTTTATTTTACCAGTAAAAGTGTACAGTAGGGTGTGCAAACCCATTGCAGGCCATCTCCATTCTCAGGCCTGCTGCAGTGTTTCTTCTACTTCAGACTATTTAGTCAATGCCATTAATCAAAATCCTATAGCAGAAAATGCATGCATAAGTCCTACACATTTATTGCCATGGCAACAATTCAGGCTCTTGTTCATATGTCAAGCTACATCAGTGGAGATAAATTCTATTGTTTTCACACTGACAGTTCTCTCTGTGTTGGACTTAATCCATAGAAAAATATAGCTTTACCTCTTATTAAAATAAAACACAGACCACCCAAATCTTCAAATTCTCATTCCTCGCATCATTTAAGTAAACAATCTGAATAGTTATAAAATTACAGTTTGATGTTCAGTTTTATGGTAGTGATTAAAGTGTAAAAAATGGCCCAGTACTCATGATATTGTCTCAGTCTTTGGGATTGGTTAGGAATGTAATTCTTCATGAAAAGATGAGCTCATTTCTGTGAAGCCAAATAGCAATAATACCAGAGCACTGCATTCTTGAATTAGATTCCAGTATTTTAAAATAAATGCCTTTAAGCTTTAAGTGAAGTTGATGTAGTTCATTTTCCAACTTAGCTGTGATACTGTGGTTTTCATAACATAAAAATTAATGATTAATGCATAATATCCTGAAAAAGATTTTATATTTCACTCAGCTCATGATAAAATACACTGTCATATGGGTGACTCACAAGTGCAAAAGAAAGATAAGAATCATTTTTCATACATAAGCCTCTCTAGATTTACTTTTGCATGTTCTATTATGAGGAAATCTTAATGCCCAATATAATTTTATATGATTTTACTGCGGAGCAGATCACAGTTTTGATTCCTATTTCCATAGACACAGTATGCTTCTCATTTTCACAGACTAATAAGAAACCAGTGTTTCATTAATAAAACACTTCTAATGTTTCATACTCTCATTATTCCCTGTGTAAAGAGCATCACACTCCCTGGAAAGGCAGAAGCCTCACATCAGCACAGAAGACACATCCTTTTCCATCTGACCCTTTTTCCACTCCCTCATGCAGATTTAAGTCCCTGCTTTTCCAGCATGCTTCATATTGACAAAGCCTATTACTGTGATATACTACACTGGAGTTCATTTCAACTAATATCCACAGCTACATCTGTTACTGTCAGTGCCCAATCCAAGTTGCTGCCTCAGTGAAGATGAAGACAGCCATTATTATTTACTCATTGTCACCCCATGTTATGCCAGTATCAGAAACTGCCTCACATCCACACCATGTGTGACTTGCATCAAATATATATATTTTTAAATGGGGGGCTTTGTGTAATTTGTAAATATCCTGTGAACTTCATTCATATTAATGAAAGAGCGTTTGCACTTTCCTGGCATTTTTATGCAAATTGCAGTAACTCTTTGTGTGCCGTGTCTCTGTACGTGACACAGGCCACAGCTCCTGAGGCAAGCCTGATTTCCCTGGATGAGCAGCACAGGACAGAGCATGCCTTTTCCCACCCTCTGAAAGAGACAACCAGGGGTTCTGAAGAGCTTAAGCGCAGGGTACATCAACTAACTTGAATCTTGCAATGTTCTTAAGAAGTAGAACTAATGAAATATATTACAGGGTCTGAGCAATTCAGAGCAAAATCTCTTTTCTGAACTCCAGCAAGCAGTGTTTTACCATTCCTTGCAACAATTAAAATCATCATGTTTCTCATTGCTCCTAAATCAGTCACATACTAGTTACAATAAAATATGTTTTTAAATAATAATATTTGAAGCAGAACAAAAGCAGCTTTTTCCCATATGCATGAATTACACATCAAAATAAAATTTTAGTTCCCAGTTTAGCACTGCCCTCTGGTGATACATATCTTGGATATGTATGTGACCTATTTAATCTCAGTGTATCAGGCCCAGATCTGGACAAGACTAAAATAAAACTTAGGCATTTACATCTCAGACAATAATTCCTTCATCTTCTAATACCTCACCCTATATTTCTGCCCACCAAGTTCCCCAGCCTGGAGCTTGCTTTGTGCTTAGGCAGAACTCCAGCCCTCTGGGATGGCCTTTGGATGGGGTCTGCTAAAACCTCACAGATTTGTGCTGTCACCCCCTAGAGGAGTCCCTCACACAGGAGTGGGTTCTCAGTTCCCAACATACATCTGCAGTACAGACAACCTGGGCCATGCTTTATCTTCCAAAGCCTTCGGTATCTACTATCAAACAAGTGTTCTCAGCCATAAATCTGTCTCTGGGTGATTGTATCTGAGTTGCAGGGAGTCATCTTAATCCCCACAGGGCTGAAATTTATGAACTCTGCTTTCAGCAGAGGGTTTCCTGCAACATTTGCTGTCTGTTTATGTATCTCATTAGGAGGCACCCAGTTACCATGCTATTGTTATGCAGCTCAGTGTTTCCTAACATTTTTAAATCCATTAGGCTGCAAGGTTTTTGAAAAACAAACACTGTAATAGGTTTTAGTTACAATTGCAGAAAGCTAGGTTAATTTTCAATATTCATTGATTATTATCAGATAATATAAATCTCCAATCCTAACCTAGAACACTGGAAAATATTAGTCCATTGTTCCTACCATGAGACTAATGAGCAATGCTCCACTCCTAAAGGGGTATTTTGTGTATCTGGGATGAAAGGTTGTATGGAAAAATGGTCTGCCACATTTTTGTCATTGGTGTGAAAATCCTTTTCAAGGCTCATTTAGGGAAGCTTTCAGGTGTTGAGCTCCTTTGAAAATCTGACCTTTCAAGTGGGTGGCTCCTGTTAGTGTTGAAAATGCACAAGGAATAAAACAAGGGGTTATTCTGAATACAATGTGGTGGAAAGAACTGAGAAATGTAATGAAATATTTTAAGTATTGGAAGATTCTATAATGTTTGGGGTTATTTTTTTTTTTAAACACCAATGAAAATTTGTGCATTTGAAGTCTGGGTCAGAGTCGTAGGTAAATAAATATTCAAACCCTGATGTGTCTCCTATAATGATAATCAAAACAAAAAGAATGAACTTTCACTCTGAGTTCATTGTGCAATACCTCACATTATTAATCAGAATTATGTCACAGGATTATTACTTTGCTTAATAATGTGTTTAAGGTAAATTTAATGTAAAAGATCCATGATAGAAACAGTCAAAGCTCTGTTAAAATCATTTTGCAAGGTTCAGCCACTGCATTAGTAGCTTTAGTCTAATAACCTAATGTTAATTTGGATCCTAATCCATTATTTTGCATGATATTTAATGTGGTTTTGTAATTAGATTTTTTTTTTAAACAATTCCAGAAAAAAATCATATGGGTCAAAGCGCATGACTGTCATTAACTACAGAGCATTTCTGGGACATGTATAATCATAACACAACTTCTGCAGTGAAATAGATTATACTGCAGTCAGCAACCTGTGTCTTACCCTGCAAGAGAAAAAAGCACATAACAATGAAGTGAGAAACACCTGCAGCTGTTCATACACACTGATCCCATTTAAAAGGTTCTTACCCTCTTGGCTGGTCCAGAATATTAATTTACATATTCATCCCTAACTCAGGTTGAGACAAAAATGAATTATACATTAATACACTTCTGATGAATTTCACTCCAAATGAGAGTTTGAGAACAATTATACAAAATATTGTTCTGGGAGAAGCGATGCTAAAAAACCTCCAAGAAAAATGACACAAGTCTACCCAAAAACAAGACTGGTGAATACAGCAAACCTCAGAAGCTATGGACAGAAAAAAGGGCTGTAAAGAGATGTATCTCCTTTTACGAACTTCCTTCTCAATTTCTAATGAATTTGTACTAATCTTAAAACAGTGACCTAGAATAATAAAGTATTCTTGTTTTCTCCCTAATTCTCTTAAGCTTTAAATTAGTTGGCAGCATGATAAATTACTATAAAGTAAAAATAAAAGTTGATGATCTAAAATTATTCTTCAATTCAAATGGAGAATTGGTATCCTTCAATTAAGGTGAAAATAATAATAATAGAAATGTAATTCAAGTAACATTTGTTTGCTCTAATTTAATTAAATTAAAAATTATGTACACATTTCTTCATTTTTATCTTGCTTTTAGGCCATATGGCCAAATCTTGCTCTTGTCAGCAAATTTCAACCAATTTTCTCTCCTCAGTGGATTGTCCTACTAAAAATACTCATGAATTATTTCAGTTAGGCTCTGTGATATTATAACAGCCTAATCTCAAAAATGTATAGAGCAAAAAGTAAAAAAAATAAACAGAAAAAAGCTTCACTTCTGAGGGCTCCAAATGTACAATTTTCTTTTAAAAAGGCTACAGGAAAATTAATAAAGAGTTCATGGCTCTAAAAGCTGTTTCTTTCTCATCAGGACACTGAAAATTATACAGTGTGACTGAAACAATATTAGGGATCAGCATCCTGGTCCAAGATCTACTGCTCACATCTTGGTTTAGCTATACCTTAGTTTAGCACTAGTGAAAGGCTCTGATCCTGTACACAACAGATGAGAATTAATTTGTAGTTGCCAAGTGCAAAGACATTTTCACAAAAAATGTCCATGTACATGCCTATAAAGAAAAGTTATCACCCTGCAACTGATTTGCTAAAAAAAGAAATAGAAAAAGAAGAAAAAATCACTTGCATTTTTTTTCCTCAGGGAGTGGTAAAGGCAACAGAGAAATAATGCATCACAAGATAATTTTCATTAAGCCTTAAGTTCTCTGTGCACAAAACCCAAACAAATGGGCTGTGTGTCAGAAGACTATGAAGAAAATACAAAAATAAACAATCCAAACCCATAGGACCTATGATGCTACACCAAATCCAAGTTGAATCCCAACACTGGGCAAAGTTTGCCACCAGACTATCAAAGAATGTATGAGAATA
Organism: Ammospiza caudacuta; assembly: GCF_027887145.1. Classification (NCBI taxonomy): domain Eukaryota; kingdom Metazoa; phylum Chordata; class Aves; order Passeriformes; family Passerellidae; genus Ammospiza; species Ammospiza caudacuta. Next base: position 11,206,461 of record NC_080605.1, read on the forward strand.
CAAAAAATAACTCTAATGTGAGACTTAGCAAACTAAGTTCTCCACTGGTCAGTCCCATAATAATAATTACTGCATTTTATCTCATGCCCTAAAACATGATGGCCACATTCATTTGTGAGAGGTTGCAAGAACAAAGGGAAAGAAGAAAAGTTCTGTTCTCTGTCTCATGATGCAAATATCAAAAGTAATCACTTGGCTCAGAAAGCCTCCAGGAGTATCTCAGGGATGGAACAGCAGTCTGGGATATCTGCACTTCTTCCCTGCTTTACATTCCTCAGTTATGGACCCACCAAGGCTTTCCCCACCCCAGACTGCCTTCTGCAGTCACTGTTGCTCCCCTGGATGTAGCCAGGTGCAGATTCCCTCTTGCTTTGTGTTCCATGTCAGCACAGCACTCCTGGTGCACTGGGAATTGTCTCAAGTCCCAATGACCACTGGCAAAGTTCTCCTTTCAAAGACCTTGTACATTTTCTAGTGCTGTCTTGCACTTAGAAATAAAATTACACATGAAAAGTGTTTTGTATTGTAGCTATTTAATCATGGTGCAAATCTAGTGGAACAAACATCACCCAGAAAATAATCTTTCAGATAAATACTTCTCTAAAATAAAAACCTAAACAATGGTCAAAGGCTGGGAGAGGGAAAAATATTCCAGAGTGAACTGTGCAGTTTTATATAAACCAGAACTATCATGACTATAATGTAACTAAGCCAAGAAATATATGATTGATTTATTGTATTGGAACCCATTAAAAATATTCCATTGCAGTTTAAAACCATATAGTCATTAAATATCTTTGAAAACACACGTTCCCTACTGTCATTATAAGATACTCTTGACAGCACATCATTTTTAATGGCACCATTATAAACAGGATTCCTAATGGCTCTGTTTAGCATGTAACAGAATTGGAAGTCAGTAATATACAGAATAGTATTCAACATAATCAGATAACAAAGAGCACTGAAGGAAAGATGAGTGCACAATTAATAGTTGAATAATTATTTTGTGTAAAATGAAATGCATTTTAAATAGGGTGTCAAACAGGCATTATAATGGAAAAATGGAGCAGTGGAATAGGCTTGATGTACATAACTCACAAGTACAACACGAACCACTGGTGCTGATATATGATCTAAACAGGAGATAGGAGAGGGAAGATAATGCCCAAGGCTAATTGCTGTGATAATGCTGGTTTCCAACTGCAGCAAACTCTTCTGTGCTTAAACCTACTCCCCAATCCAGTACATGTGCCTTGGAATACAATTTCAACTTCACCCTTGCTTTTGTTTGTGGTCCTTTCTAATAACAACATGTTTCTTTCAACAAATAATTGTTCTTTACTTTTGTCCCTTGCAGTGCATGGGGGCAGTCAGTCTGCAAGTGTCATCACTCCTCACCTTCACAGGATGGAATTTGTCAATCTTAAAGAACTTCAGGAACAATAAAATTCATCTTTACTAAACTATAGTCCAGGAAGCCAGGCATTTAAAATGAAAACCATGTCCTAATTCAGTACACAATAGGTAAGACAGATTTATATGAAATAGAAAGGAAAGGAGAATTTTCCCAATGCAGCAGTATCCCTCACTAAGAGTGGTATGAAGAAAACAGGTCTCCTGACTCGCCATAAAAACTGATGGGACTGTAGCAATGCTCATCAGCACAAAACACCCACTCCAGATGCCTCCTGCCTACAAGTTCAGGAAAAAGGAGAAGTAACTGAAAACAAGGTTCCGCAAAAAGATCTAACTGATCTTTGTTGCAGCACAGACACATTAACATAAAGCCATAGAGCATTTTTAATTATTTCTTATGATTTATGTAGACATAAATTGATATTCAGGAAGATCCTATCCAGCCCCAAACTTCTCAAAACTAAAAAACCAAATGAGTGTGTGTGACTGTGGACCCATGGACTCATACAGATATCATGCTTTCCATGGAATCTCCAGTGCTTGGGAGAAAGCCTAAGGAGAGATATTAAAGTGGGTCACCACAAGTTTAATTTCTTTCATTATGTCATTTGTGGCAGTGTCATCCAAAAAGAGGAAGTGTCAATATACAGTAATAAGCTATTCAAAGTGAAAAAATCTATTACATACCTCTGTATTTGTAAAGAGCAGGCTTACAGCCATACCGAGCCAATTTAACAGTATGCTTATCTACAAGTATTAATGCCTACATATATTTGCATACTTGGATGGTTTTCAGTGATCTGTTCCTAATCAAAATAAGGAAATATAGACTTGCATACAAAGGATCACCTTAACTGGTGCTGTTTTGATGTTCATCTGAGCTTTCTAAAATATACAAGATTTGTGAATGCTAAAATTCATTGTAACATTGGAGCATTTATGTTTTGGCATGTGACCATTAGGACTGATTTTTTTTTAATTTTTCTACTGTTATAAACTACCCATGAAGCTAAAAGCTATACTTTCCCCTTTCACACTAATTATGTAATAAGGCAACATACAGAAGAATATATTAAACCTAAAACTAATGATGTTGTGAACAACCACGTTAAAGTGATCTGTGTCAGTACTTTTCCCCAATCTAGTCAGCCATAGCTCCATAAGTTCTGTTTGCCATTTTGGTCTCACTCCCCAAACTTCTTCTCCACTCTGCCATATCAAACATAAATCTAAACTCTCCCTTGCATATGTGAGAATCTCTGCTCTCTCACTGGTGTTATTACTTTGCTCTATTACTCACTGTCCTATGCAAATGAAAAAGCACTTTTTGATCTATAACACATAACATTCTTAAAAAATTTTTACTGCTATCTACTTTTCTGAAACTAATGCAAAAATATCTGTACATATAAAAAAATCATTTTTAGTAGTCTAATGCTGTCAGTTCCACAAGGATTTTAAAGCTAACACAGGCAAGTGATAATAAGCAGTACAAACTCTACCTCTGAAATCTGGCACACGGGTGGGGGGCACAGATCAGGTGTGAATGTTTTAACAGTCACATATTACAACTTACAAGGACTTTGATGACCATGGAGACTAATATGCAAGTGTTGAAGGGACACAGAGTAACTCAGAACTCTGCTGCCAGACAGGGCTGTTGCTATCTAAATATCAAGGTAGCTCTAGACCAGATCCCCAGAGGATGTTGCTGATTGCAGTCTCCTCCACATCCCAGCAGCAGCTCACTCTGGGCCAGGGCTGCAAGAGCACCTCTCTGGACCTCTCAAATACCACACAAGGTCAAGGACCTATTTATTAGGGAAAAAATAAGCTCATGGAAGGCTCTAATTTTACTATCCATAAAAATATCAATCTTGAAATAGTTATTTTAAAGTTTTACATTCCTATCTGTAAAATGGTATAACTGTCCAGGGCTGCTGTGAGGAAACATTTCATCATGTGGATGAAGGTTTCCACAATATAGTGATAATTTCTACAGAAAAACTCATGAGAAATATATTTTGTCAAATTATATCAGACTTCTAATTTTCTTTGGTTGGAATTACTGCTTGTTAAAACAAACTGAAATAAATCATGTATACAGAACATACTTATCTGATTGAAGATTTCATCATAACGTATATATAAATTATACAGCCTGAATTTGAATAATCTAGTTTTTGAATGCTTTAATTTTAAAACTTACTAGCCTTCTCTTATGTACCTTTGTTGCATGTGCAATATATAATAGAATGACCTTCATCCATTGCATCCTAGTAGTAGAACAGAAGCATTTACTATAGATTTTATTATAAATGCCTTAATGAAATTCTCATCAATAATACTTCAGAGAATGGTAAAGAAATTGATTTCATAGATAAAAGGAGATGTTATTATCTCAGTTCAGTAACTATGAAATAGAAAGATGAAAAAGTCTGTTTTTCATATGAAAACTGAGCACAGCTGTACAGTTATATAATAAAGTATCACTTGTATCCATGGCAATAGGGAATAATTGATGCACCACAGTTATTTTTATAAACCCAAAGAAAAAAAAAATCAACTGGAAATTTCTTTGCCAGTTTCTTGGCATTGTATGTTTTTTATCTGTACATAATGTACAAATTTATAGTCTGAATACACTCACTGATCTGACTCGTTGAATAAAACATGCTGGGTTTTGCTGCATATTAAAGAAGATGGGGATCTCATGCCCTACAACCAAGTCTTTCATGAGGGATTTAATGAAAAACATTTCTTGGAATAAGATATATTGCTACCTTAAATTCAGATTGCATTGGATTTGGGATCTATACACCATAGGGAATTTTTTTTTTTATGAATAAAATGTTTTTCAGCTGTCTTACAGTGGCAAGTTTAGGGATATTTTTGTGAAAGTAGTAGATTCCTATAATGCAAAAAATCTAATGGAGACCCAAAAGTTGAGTATATATTGTCTCTTAGACCTACCCTGGTTACATCTCTCAGCCCTTCTTGAGGAAAAAAAATTTAAAAAGTTTAAATTCTTGCCATTTTAAAGGAAGATCTACACTTACCCATTGAAATTGTACAAGGAAATGTTTGGGCTTTACTGCAATGATGAGATGAATTCACTAGATGACAAAGGAGAGGGTTCAGGTGCTCCCATCAGTCTATTAATACCAATCTTGTCTACAACAGAAAGGAGGTACTTTCCTTTCCTTTCTTTTCCTCCCAAATGCAGATCCATTTGTTCATAACAGGATTTGCATTTGCAATCACGTCTGTTCACTTTGCTTCAAGGGATAGCAATGTTTTGCTGTAAAGACAAGTATTCCATCAAATCAAACCTCTGATACTTTTTCCTTAGCATGTTCTATTGCAGCATAATTTTCCAGTGGCATTCAGATGACCATGACAAGAAGACCTTTTGTGATGAAACTTTTTGATTTCATTTTTTTAAATTTGCTCAAATCAGAATTCTAATAATTTTTTCAAATGTAAGATGATCACGCTACTTTGTTTCTGTTTTTATCCATAGCTGACTTACGAGGATGATTAAATAAATTGCATCTTCAAGACAACGGACAGAAAAGATCTCAGAACTTCTTGTTAAATGCTAAAGCATTACACATAATCATTCACAAACATTCTCCAAAGTGTGTGGAACATTTGTGTATGCAGCACTGAATTTCCCTCTTTTGCACAGCATGGCATCATCACCTTCTCTCATTTCTTTCAGTGCTCCTTTTCACTTTCCCCTTCCCTGGCATCTGTAGGAATCGTTTGCCTGAATTATCAGATGGATATGAACACAAACTATTTGCTTTTCAGAGATTAAAAATGGATAGTCTCTTAGAAATACCAGCTGCAGTTGTTTATCAGGGATTCTATTATTTTGGAAACTCTGCAGCACCATTTGCTTGAGCAATAGTCCTGTTACAAAATTTTTCATGAGACCAGCCTGAGAGTGCCTTTAAATACTTGGAATGGAAGGAGACAGGGATGTATATAAAGTCCACATATCTACAGTTTGTTTCCTCCATGCTGGAATTTATAAATTTATCTGGGAATTCATGCTAAGTGAGCTTGATCTGGACCTTCACTGGACAACACACACACAGAGGAACACTTTTACCCAATAAAAACTAGGTTTAGCTAGAACTTCCCTTCTGCCATTCAAAAACTGCAGCCACCTGTAATATAATCAGTTTCCTTATCAGCTAGTAATTGTTCTTAATTCTTTTTATATTTAATGACAGCATCTAAAAAATAGTTCTTCTCCATTATTTTATCTTTTTAGGCTATTTCTTTTCCTCCCCTCCTAATATATCAAAATTCCTTTTTGTCTAGGGATACAGAACAGGGAATTAAAATGCATTAACAAAAGAAAGGTTATGGACTGTGAGTCAGCAAGAAGAAAAGAACCAAATACATCATGTAAAAGCTAATAATATTTAGATAGGGAGCCCAGAATTTAGCATTTTCATTATATTTTTCAGTTAGCATGAAAGTTTAATCTTCCACTAATCATTTAAAATGTAAAATAAACGGGGCTTGGGCATATCACAGTCTATACTCAGGTCCCCAGGAGAGCAAAATCCACAAAAGAAACCTAACAATATGATGCTATATATTCTGAGATATTGCCATTCAATCTGATTTGCCACATGCCCATACATTTTAATGCTGACTTCATTATGAAATCTCTTCTTGATTAATCATTGGTGAACAATGACTAAATTGCACTCCAGCGTCAGCTTGAACTGGGACATTGTTAGGAGCAACCTTCATTTGAAAAGCAAACCAGATGGGCCAAGGAGAGGTCACTGTGGTACCACCACAGTCACAATGGACAAAGCTCATAAACCAGTGGCACAAGTTGTTGAACTGAGTCTACAGTAGCTTTAAGAAGGTGCTCTGAGACTGTTTGCATTCCAGTTCTCTCCTCCCATGTGTGTTATCCTCTTGCTTTTTATGGTAAAACTTACCTTTACAATCTCCAACAGATGTTTCTCTTTAATTATCACCTGCATAACCCTCACTGCTGTGGAGCAAAATGTGTACCACAATTTTCCCAATTTATAAATAGACAAGCTATCTCTAAACACACAACCAAGAGATTTCCAAAAAAACGAATCCTGCTAAGGAGATGGAGTACAAAACTGCCCTAAAAAACCTTCCACAGCTGCCATTTCAGCCCTGAGAGTGCCACAGAGCACTCCTGATTGTGAGAAATTGTACCAGAGCTCCCTTTGCTTCCACCTTATCTCACACTTGATTTTGGTCACAATTCTCAGGGACAGCTCTGCCAAGACCTCGAAGCATTCAACTTGCACAGGATACTGAGAGCCCCCCAAAGCCTCCTCCTGGGCATTGGCCAGGACACCTCATCAGGCTCATTTAAACACCAGGGGAACGAAAGGGAAGGGAAAACCAGCACCAAATCCAAGAGGGCACAAAGTGAGGCTCAGGCCTGCTTTAACCAGAACACTGTCATCAGTGAGAAGTGATCAGAAGTCTTTAGCCCAGGTCTGCCACTGATAGGTTTTGTAAGTGACCATCTCACCAGTGACCATATACAAGTGCCATTTAGCCATACTAAAAATAGTATTACCACTATGTCTCTACATTTCCTTCAAAATAAATACTGCTTCTTTATTGGCACTGACCTGTCATTTGAACAACTTTAAAAGTAAGAAATAATATTGACTTTTTTAACCATTATGAGAATTTACACAACATTATGATAGTCCATATAACATTATGGTAGTCCATATACTCTATTAAAGATGACATTTTCAAGCTTAGTAAATTTTGGTAAATTGATATTTTGAAAATACTAAAGAAAACATAAAAAAATAATCTTATATCTGATATACTAACATGTGACAAAAAATCTCAGGAAAATTGCACTACATGGCTTCTAAATATCATCTCTTTTTTCTAGTATCAACTGTGAGTAAACATACTCTTCGTGCTTAATTTCATCTTTCCTCTACAACTATCCTTCTTCACATCATGATTCCACTAAAAGTGGCTGACAGATTGGATTTCTCCTTTTAGTGCTTTGTGGCCAGTGGTACAATCTATGTGCACACGGTATAGTCTGAAATTTTAATAGTCTTGGTCTTGTTTCACCAATAGATGATAGAAAAACTTCATATACACAACCAAATTAGCTACTGGAGCCGTACAAAACTATGCAGAAACAACTGGAAAGATGTATTTTTCTACTAAGCTCTGAAATTCTCACATCTGAATCATGGCAATAACAAGCCAGGAATGAATAAGGCTGCCCATCCAAGAGCTTTTAATTTAACCCAGTGTATCTATTTTTGCCAGATATATTTATGGATCTTAAAATAATGCAGAATACAGAGAGTACTGTTGAGATACTCCTTTCTTCCTTGCTCAAGGGTTTTTACAGTAACAGCAGCACACAATATAAAGCAATTGGGCTTGTTTTTAATAAGGCCAATGTCCTTTCCTAAAAGACCCAAAAGTCTAAGTCAGATGCTGAATTCACAAGCAATATCCAGGGTCATCTGCAAGACTGAAATAACCAAAATCTTATAAAGGAAAGTCACAGATACATGAACTTCATATCCAAGTGACATTCAAATTTTGCACATAAGAGTTTTCAATAATAAATAAAATCAGCAAACTACTTTTCCAATCTATTTTATATTAAGGAGATATTGCAAGAGTTATATCATTTCATCAGAACGGCTTCTAGGACCACTGCATTCTCTCATGTTGATCCTAGAGGAGCCACACTGTACCTACTTGTGATCATCCCATGCTCGTGGTAGCAGTGAGAGCTGTATAAACCACCTTCACCAATCCTCATTTCCCCCATTTCATAAGGAAAAACTGATCTTCCCTACACTGCTTGCAAATGGATAAACTCTCACTTCTCCACTGCAGGCTGAAGAAACATTGTCTCTCTCACATTGTTGAAATTATAAAAAGAGAGAGAAACCCTTTACCTGCCAAGGAACTATACAACCTTGCCACATTTATTCAAATCAGGGGTAGTTCTCAGAACATCAATATATTTCTGTGAGATTCAGTCGATGATGGGGCCTCTGGTGCAGGCCAAATGACTTTGGTACCTTAGAGGAGACACATGACATGTGTGACACTCTCCTCAGTGGAATCTAACACAAGGACAAATTGTAGCAGCCCACACTTCGCACTTTTGGTCTCTTTTAACTGATGAATCAATACTACAGAATTGCTGTCTCTGGTTTCTGTGCTGGTTGTGCACTGTCAAATAGATTGTCTTCATTCACCCCTGAGTACAAAACTTTCAGGTTTTGGCATCATTTCCCTTTCCACAATTCTAATCTATTTTTCAACACGACATCCTCCTGTCAGATAAGAGACCCTTGCTTGGGGTATGGCAGCATCATGTCTCTGCTGCTCTGCCACTAAGGACAGTCTTTCCAGTTTCTACAGAGCTAGAGGGCACAGGAAATAAAAAACTTTAGGTTTATAGATGAGAAATTTCTTCTGGTTTAATTTGGTACTTACAGGTTTAAAAAACTGCTGACAGAAAAAACATGGAAGGTACTTGTGCACAGAGGGTATGAACCGGACAGGGGTTGCAGGAAGGAACAGGTTATAAAGTAATCAGAGACATGACCAGTCTGTCAGGAATCTTTCTGGCAAGCAGGTGGATATTCTGCACTTCTCTCTGCATCTCACCAGCTGTGTGAGATCACTCTGGTGTGTAGTCATTGTTTAATATCATTGGGGAGTTGCAGACAGTGGAAAAGTGTGGAGTGCTTCAAGGATTTTCATGGTTTTGTGCTGGCAGAGGCCACTTACTATGGGCATAGTAGAATATGTCAACTTCCTTTACAATTTTACTTCACTCTCATTTTAGAACCATTCAGTTGGCAAATCTTAGACTGCAGGGAATTTATTTCTCATTATGACTTGAAGAAGACTGTGACTAGTGAAAGGCTAGATGAGAATATTATGGGAAGCTCCTTTCAAGGTGAAGTCTCACTAATATACACTTTTATACTGTATAAATTTTATAGAGATAAAAATCATTAACTGTTTCATGATTTTTTTTTCCATTTGGGTTCCTAAACTGTATCTTAAATTGAGACTTATATAATCTGTAGAGTTTCTTCCTGCATGGAAGCAATTCTTTATAGGAACTTAGGTGGCCATCCAAAAATATATTTTGTTTTCCTAGCAAAAATCTCATTAAATCAGTCAAAACATTAATAAAATAGGTATAAACACTCTGCTTGTGGCATGGCCACTGATGACTTGGTTGTATATAAAAAGCAGTTTGGGATGTGCAGATTTCGATTTCTACATATTGCTTCTGTGTACTATAGATTGTAGGTTACTAAATTTATTTTTTTATTGTTTCTGAAGATTTTATAGAGTACATAGGATAGCACTGTAGGTACACAAGCATTTCAGAGAGAATTGGATGGCAGGATGAATGCTATTGAACTGTAAAAACCCTTTGAGTCTAAGTTTTCCATTCCTGATAAGTTTGTCATCTACATGGCATTGTGATAAGATTAATTCAAACCTGTTCTGTGCAGAAGCTCTGCAAAAGGTTGACTACGCAAAGCTATATGTGCTTATAGTTTGAACTGTGGATTTTTGGAAGCAATAATTTTCTGTATAAAGATGGAAGGGGTGAATAATAAAATATCATTGGGACAATATGACAGTTTAAATGTGAGCTTATGGCACTCACTGTCAGGTGGGAAAAAAGAGCTACACAAACTAAGTAGTAGTGACATCATCTGGAAAAAAGGGTTGGAAATAGCTTTCTGCACTAGAAAAAATGTTCCTGAATGAATACTACTTAGTCAGCTAAAACATCAGAACTTTTTTAATTACTCCCAACTTTTAGGTTCAACTTTGAGCCAAATAAATCCTATTTGATTTATTAGATAGAAAACTATCTTCAGATAATCTGTTTTTAGTGACCCCTTCAATATCACACAATATTCTATTTTCCATTAACATTCCAGATCCTTTCACAGCACTTCTAAATAGAACCTATATGTTCAGATATACACCAGCTAAAGACATTCCTCCTTTTTTTTTCTTTAACCTTAAAGGCTTAATTTTAATATAATCTTAGGGACAGATGTCTACTTGTGTTATCAAATGCAAATATGTGTTTGGTTCATATCTTCCACGTGTCAACAAGAATAGCAGTCACAAGGCAATGTCCTACCCAAGCTACAGGGCTGTCTTCAGGTGGAAAGAACAGCTCGCATAAATTTTCCTAGATATCACAATGGAAAAAACACACACAGGTGTCACACTACCCAGTGCCATTACATTCCTCTCACTTGTAATTCCAGCCAGGAAACAGCAAGCTTCACCCTTGGAGAGACTCATAAATAGTTAAGTACCCTCTATCAACAGACGATAAAAGGGAAAAATAACCAATAAAACTACATAATGAACAACTACTGAGCAAACAGAGCTATAGCACTCCAACACAGTGAAGTTATTGCCTAGGCTATTACAAGGATTTTACACTAATATCATTTGATTTTCCAGCTTCATGGCAATTATATCAAAGGTCTCTTACTCTTTTGAGATGTGTATCATTGCTTTAAAATAAATTCTATTACGAAGTCCAAGGTGGAAAGGAGAAAGAACAAAAAGTTGTTCAAGGTCACAGATAACAGTGTTCAATTGCATATTTGCAATATTTCGTCATCTTTTTTTAACTCCTCAAAGTCAAGTGATGTTATATTCTGTTTCCTACATACAGGATGCAGTACAGTAAAACTTTTTTAAATTGTGTGCCACCATATATATAAGGGAAGCTCAAATTCTTGGTTTTGGATGCAAATTGGAATTTGCACAGTTCAGGTTAAATTGACTTTGGCTTCATCTCACAACATCTGAAATCATACTGCAGTTCTCTGGTGTTTTTAGGACATAATTAGATAAATTCATAGATTAAGCTGCTCCTGGCAGTACTTGCTCTTCTGTGAATAGTGAACCAATTCCACAGCACATTGAAATACAAACTGTAGTTGCAATACCAAGTTGGCAATGAATCTTTGCCGTTGATTGTTGTGTGCCATATGGACCCACTTAAGCCTCTTCCATTTTTGGCTCTGGAAGAGAAGGCAGCCATTGTGGCCAGTCATGGGGTCAGTTTGGAAAGCAAACGGCCCAGGTGCACAAACTTCAGCAGGGCCATCTGCATCCATGACTGGTTTTTTGGCTCCATTTGTCCCTGCCCATATTTAGACGCGATATCTGCCTTCTTGCGTAATGCCACCACGCGCTGCCAAACAGAGCCCTCCAAGTCCGTCCTGATTTCTGTTCTGATCACAAAATACACCCAAGGATATTGCTGATTTCTGTGCCCTATTCCACTCTTATACTTCAAACATGAAAAGAGATAATATACTTCTTTTTTTTTCTCTATTTCTTCTATCATATAAAGCCCATACAAGTTCAGATGAAAGTTCTTACAAACTTGAATGTGGGTGCTAACACTTACTTTTTTTAAAAAAAAGTTTGATGCCAGCCACCAAGGAAAGCTGAGATACTCAGAAGAAAGATTAGAAGTGTAATTATAATGATATTGATATGGCTACAGCCTCTTACTTTGTTCAAAATGAAAATGCTTCATCCTTTGATACACAACTCAAAATAGATAGATGCACATTAATCAAGCTTATTTTGTGCTCAACAGTATCACAGTTAACAAATATCTACTGGATATTTAAATTACACTTACATTTCCTGCCACAACTCTCTGAGGCAGAAATAATTACACTGGTCTTTTATTTTTTACATCAAAACATACTATATAAGAAAAAAAGTATAAATTAGACACATTGCAAGGCTGTATCACTGTCTGAAGAGCAAGCAAAATAGATTCTAAAGCAACTCATGCATTTCATATATTAATACCATTCTGTGGGTACATTTTCTGTTTGTCACTGTTAAAATACGATGTCATGTTTAACCTTAAATTTGGAGAAAGCACTCAAATACTCGTGCAAAATCCAAAGAGAGTCAGATCCACCACTGTTGTCATTCAACTTCCATATTTTTCTAACAGCATACAATGCAGAAGTCAAGAAATAATGAATCAAGGTCACAATATTTAAGAAGAATTTTACAAAATTGCTATTGAAAGAAGAAATAGCTCATAAAACATATATGCAGATATGCATTAAAAGTCACATACTGGAATTCTTCTATTCTCAGTATTATAATATATAGCATACTTCCAGTCTCATATTATGCTCTGTTACAGCTTTTTCAGTTTTAAAATTGATTAAACAAATCCTTTCTTTGTTCTAAGCAGGAGAAAAACACATCTCAAATGCAATTCATCCTTGCCCTGTTTTCCTCTATCTTTTGTGCCACAAACCAGTTCTGTCACTCTGGTTATTTTGCTGATGCAACTCATGTGTACAGGACAAAGCATCTACAGAAAATCCTGCCTTGACGCAAAGCAAATAACGATTATAGGAGCAAGGAACTTTGTATGAAACATTTCAGGATGGTGTAAGCTGCACCAAAATGAAGTTCTGATCGCAAAGTTGCACCGTGGTCAAAGTAGCTTTCCAATTTTAATTTCATTTCAGAAAAGGAATTGTCTCACTCCCTGTTCAGAGTTAGCTCTGAGTCTCTGCAGCAGTGGCCTTAACCTTATCCACAGGCCTTCAAGAAAGTCGTATTTTGTAGTATGCTGCCTCCAAAAAAATCTGCAAAAATGCTTTTCCTTCCAGGAAAGAAGTAAAATGAAGGTGACAGTCTGGAATACTAGTGAACTGGCAGATATTTCACATTGAGTCTTTGTCAAATGACTGACAATACATTTCAGAAATATGTGAACAGTGGCAAACACATACAAGCCTTTGGAGAGCCCTAGAATTTATTTGTACATATTTTACACCAAGGATATGGAATAAATGCATCCAGAAAATTATTTAAAATTCCAGACACACATGCTGCACTCTGATTGGCATTTCAATCATGCCTAGGAAATACAGGTTTCTTTGCTTGGTTTTTGTGTGTGGATTCTGCCTCATTTTAGTAATGAGCTGTTCACTTCCAGCCTGTGCATCTCAGAGCACTCCTACAAAGATTACAGCATTGCTGTTTGAGCTTCATTCTCTACAATGTCATTTAAGTGCAGCAGTTACCTAATTCAGTGTCTTGTATGGACAACACATAAGTTTGTTTAACTGTATGTGTGTATCCTGCTTAGATTCTTTTCCCTATTGTACTAATACACACATAGAAACCAGAAAGCATTCATCATCCCACAACACTAAAGAACTTGTAAATGTATTGTGTCCGAAAACTCAATAAGGATTTTTAATGTGACTATGAATAGGTAACAATACTGACAGAGAAACAGGGACCCCATCCAGCACACAAATAAATGTCAGAGACCCCTCCTGTGCTGCACCCATGAAGATGTGTGTGATGGCCACACCATGCCTGCAGTATCAGTCCTGCCAACAGACACTGGCTACCAGCCAAAATCACAGCCTGCTCTCTAATGAGAAGAGAAGAGCTATGATAAGAGAAACCATAATGAACACCAAACATACTGACATAAATCTTTACAAATGCAACGCAAGAGAACTTGTTCATTCTGTTTACTGCTAAGGTTTTCAAGTAAGCCCTCTTGAATCCACCAATTTCACACTGGCTTCAGACACATCTGGAACTACTATATTAGATATTTGTAAAAGCAGAGCTCACCAAAGTACTACTGCTGCATTAACATTTCCTCAAAAACTGAATAAATAAACAAAACACCTTAGAGAATACCTGACAATGTGCTATAGTTACAGACATGAGGCTTCTCATTTTTTCTCTTGTTACCAAATAATCAGCTGGGAACTCTGCCTTCTCCTCCGCACAGAACATGGACATTTACCTGAGCTACCTGTATCAAGCTATTTAGAAAACTAAAATTTCTGTTTAAAGACACAAAGGAAAGATCAACTTATAAGACAAATTATGTCATGTTTAATTCTATTTGCATTTTTCAAGTCCCTACAATGCCCCTTTGAGTGTTTCAGGCTTATCTATAATTGGGAAAACATAGATAAACATCAAGTTGCTCTAAATTTCCATCATCTCTGAATTAATATGGTGTATTTGCAAATATTCATGTGAAGATGAATTTTTCTATCTGAAAAGAAAACCTGGGAGAAATTACAATGAAATAACATGTAAATTTAGCTTTAAAATACTTACAAAGACAGCACTATGTTTAATCATGTATATCAAAATAAAAGAGATTGCCATGTTCTTAATCAGAGCAAATATATAACAAGCTTAAAGGAAATCTCTCTACATCAGACTCTATAAAAGGATATGTCAGCACAAATGTAAAGAACTTGGGGTTTTGAGATAAACCAGCCTTGAACAATAATCTTCTGATAAATCTCAAATTCCAGATGGTCTTTGTGGGTTTCAGACAGCAGCTGTATTCAGAGAGCATCATGATGAGGAATCTGGCTTATTTTAAACAGTAAATGTAGCTAGTGGTACTGTTTTGATATTACTTAAAATAGCATCTAGCATATATATTTTTTAAGAGAACCACTTGATCTCCTGTGAGAACATATCACAATATCCTTACTTAGCTCTCAATTTCTGCATGTAGGTATTTGTTAAGCAGTGCAATATTTTAAAAGGGATTTTGGAATTTATGTAGCCTTCCACAAATGTACAAAATACAATCTGCCACTTTACTACCTTTGGGATAATGTTATGGCTAAAAAGCGCTTTTAATCCAAATGCAAATCTCCAAATGTTCTTACACTAAAAATGTTTTCAATTTTTTTTGACACAAATTCTTAATTAATTTGGCTTCTTGATATTATAAGCTATAGAGGATCAGCTGCATAAAAATGAGATGTCAAATCTCTCCCATACATCAGGCATAATGCTATTTTCATTGTACCTTTACAAGACATCAGATATGTTAATATTTATGGAGTATACACTGAGGAATACTGCTAGAATTAATAAATAATAAAGCTAATATTTTTTCAAAAATAAATCATCAGATATCTCATTATAAACTGGATGTCTTCCATTGTAGATAATTTAGTACAGCAATAAATAACAGGAGGGCACAGTGCTGATGGAATTATATTTCATTATTTAAAATATCTTGCTACTCATATCAGAATGTGGTTTTTTGTGTTCAAACTCATATAAATAGAACGGGTTTAGCATTGTGTGTACTTTCAAACAAATAAAAATCAGGCTGCCTCTAACATGCCAGGTAGAGATTCCTGAACAGATGTATATGACATGTAGCATTTCTCAAAGGCACTTTGGAGTCATCCTTGGCTGTGTCTTGGGGAAGATGTTGCTCAGGGAAGTTTAGCCCGTTGTTCCTATCGTCTGACAATAATGGGATTCTTCCATCTTGAGCAAAATGCTATCTTACAGGTTTTAACCTTCCCAGTTTTGACTCTCACCTGTAAAAGAATCAATAATAGGCAAGGGTTTGGTGGGTGGAGTTTTATGCAACAATTAATCAGCAAATTATTAGGTAAGATTTTATAGAGGCCTTGCACAAAATTTTGTGGCATCCAATGACTCACCATCTAAGAACATAGTGCATGTTGATACTGGCATTCAGCACAGTTAATAAGTTTGTCTCCATTCTGTAATATCAATTGGATTTCAACCTTGGGAGTCTGGATGGGTACTCAGTATTCTGAGAAGTGCTGGAGGAGTGGCTCCTTCTCTCTAGAGCTGGGATTTTCAAAGCATGCCATGGAAAGCAGGCTGAGTGCTCAGTGCAAGTCAGAGGGAACTGAGGCTGAACTCCTTAGAGCCCTTCATTTGTAAAATCACAGCCCATTCTCCTTGACCTGGGCCATGTCTTCATTCTCTTTCTAATCTGTGCCTGGTATGCATTGTATGAGTGTTAATTAACCGATAGTAACATAATTAGGAAAATGTTGCTATGGATCATTGTAATTCAGTTTCAGACACTGACAATGAAAGATAAATATAATGTTAAAAGAACAACTTGCTGCCAAGCATAATGGAAATAGGAATATCACTATGTGTTAATGATTAAAACTCTAGGACCTTCAAAAGTAACTCACAGCTCTATTGTTTTATTTTCTAACAGCTCTCTTTCTATGGAGCTACAAGATTTACATATGATTTTAGGAAATCACTAAGCCCATTCTGCTATTAAATTTCTCAGTATGTGACGTAGTGAACCAGTTTTATATCAAAAGCACATTATAAAAAGATAAGCCCAGAAAGCATTTTCAGCCTGCAACAGATAACACTGTATTGTTTAGTTTTCTGTGTCCACACCTAAGTGACAAGGTGATGATTTGTTTAAACATTAAGACTTGAGATATGCACTGATCAAATATTATCTAAGAAAATCTCAAAGTGAAGTGGCATAGAGATTGATGCTTAATTGATTAATTTACCTTATAAGTCAGGCAATTATGATACTACAAACTAATTTATGAAGTGGAAATCATAAGCTGAATTATCCACCATGTGGATTCCATCAGGTTTCTACATGTGCAAATTTAAAATCCTGGTGACAAAACCAATAATGTTACAGATAGCAAACTAGCCAGTAGGAAAGTAATAGAATGTTATTTACTTTAGTTGCCATTGGTTTCTATAGTGCTGTGATTATTTACCCAGTAAAGTTGTGGTTCTCTGAAACCTACAAAATAGCTCGTATTATCTTTTCATGACCATTTACTAGGTTAAGATTTGGCCTTTTTAGACTACTATAATAACACTGTTGAAGGGGGGGAAAAATCCTATTTATGCTGAATTTTAATGATATTATTATATGGATGAGCCAAACTTCTGTATCCAAGAAACAAAATTCTAAGCCAATTTTACATTTACAATAAAGGAACAAATCCTGATAGATTTTTTTTATTTCCAAGCTCCTAGAGGTGCCCAATAACCCTATTATTGTTCTACACAGTCTTCTCAATAACTCTCCAGTGCAGCAGCTCTCTGGTCAGTGGGATGAGAAAGCCAGTGAGAACATCAGGGAAGCAGAAAAGAAATGAACAGAGTAATAACAGAAGTAAGATTTTGCTTATTCTGCTGATGCTTTGAGCTGCAAACACAGCAATCACAGGAACTTCCAGAAGTACTTTCAAAGCTCAGTGAAGTAACAAAAGGGGTCCATAAATACGGCTCAGAGCTGCTTTCTATTTTCATCTTTTCTTTATTTGCCATTGGACTCAACCCAACAGAGTGATGATGCAAAAATATTGATTCCCACATTAAGAAGCTGGATCTGGCTTTTGGGATCTATAGATTCTATATCTTTCCACATTTGAGGCTCAGAGTTTTCTACTGAAACAAAGTCCACAGGAGAAAGCACAATTCCTTATTGTGAGGGATATGATATCTCCCTGAGTTATAAGAGTCAAATGAAGCATTTTAACCCTATCCTGCAAACAACTTAGATGTACCTATGCACATGAAGACCCTCAGAAATTAACAGGGCAGACAAAACACAAAATTACAGGAATAAATGTTGTGAGACTGGGACTTGGAGTATTATACATCTGCTCTTTCCCAAAAGATGGGATGAAGTATATCATCTTTTCCACCTGCACATTGTGTGAAAATGCAGCTCAGGGGAGCATACATCCTAAAAAGACAAATGACAGCACCAACAAGATGTTATTCCTGAGAAATATATTTTAAAGTTATCCAGAAGTTCCCCTATGACCTCATGGGTAACATCTACAGATCACCAATACAGAGAGAAACTGTACCAAAAAAAAAACCCATTTCACATACATGCAGTGTTTACAGATATTACAGAAAAACTGACAATTTTTTTCTCGATTTTGTTATCAGCAAGAGGCTATTTTGTGAATTTTAGATTTGGGCTTTTTTAGCTAAAAATTCTGTGTGTTTATCCAAGGTAAATATGCTAAATATGCACACATTAATAACATAAGAACACGGACATTGTTTGGGATTAAATTAAAACCATTTGCCTTATGCATGCTCATTTCCTTTTTTACTACTCAATTCCCCTATGATGCCATCTGATCACTTCTTTAATGTCCCCTGTGCTTTTGCCTTAGCAATCTTGCCTGCTAGGCCATTCCACACGTTTGTGATTCTCGGCATGAAAAAAATGCTTCCTGACATCTGTTCTGATTTTGTTTCTCTTTAATTTCCATTTATGCTTCCTTATCCTAACATCTGTGTCATTGTGCAAACGGTAATTCAGATTGACGTTATCTGTGCCATTTCAGATTTTACATTCCCCAGCTAAAAGCTACTCATAACCACGTAGTGGTTTTGTACTTCTTATTGATTGTTAGCTTAGCAACATTGCCTGGTTCTAATTCATGGTGTAGGTTATACTTCAGCTTTGTTGTAGTTTTTATTCTGTTTTCAAGAACGTTTCTTCCAAGCTGAGGGTTAGCACTGTACTCAGTGGGCCATTTTCAGCCCATAGGTGCTTCCCACAGCTGCTGCATAAGAAAGGAAGTTGAATTTGGCCCAATAAGCTTAATGGGGGTATCAAGAGGACTGCACATTATGCTAATTTCTGCCGTGGGCTATAAGTGTACCTTTGGTGCCTCTATTAGTCTGGGAGTTAGGAAACTTTTCAACTGTTCCTCTCAAAGGCTTTCAGGGGCTGGAGCACCAAACCATACTCAGTGAACAGTCCGTAAATAATTTCCCCCCTCTCAAAATACACTTAATTACCAAGAAGATCCAAACATCTATGTTTGGGGTTTTCTAAAATTTTTAATTTTCTTTCCACATATGAGCAGAATGTACAGTTAAAATTATTATTCAATATATTTCCTATACAGTAAGAAAATTAGAACACTATGATTCACTGTACTTGGAAAGAATATGTGTTCCACCTAACTAGGTTACCTAGGGTTTTTTAAATTAAAAACTGTGCCCATCATTCAAAAACTGTTTGCTCTACAAGGTAAAAGAGAAGATAAAGGTGACATTAATCTTATTTCATAAAGGTTACCTTGATTCATTCATCTGGATGAGGAAATGGGCTTTGAAATACCCCAATATGATCCTGCTTTTATCTCTAGAATACGTCCAATGAGAGAAAAGAAAAGAGACCAAAATCACAAGATACTGTGAAGTAAACATGGTGGAGGTATGTATGAATCCATGTAGGAGGGGAGCTGATTTTTGACTGATTTTAAAAATGAGGTATTCAAGAAGTAATGTGGCACCTAGAGCCTATTTGACATGCAAGTAAAAAACCTACTCTTTGTAGCCAGCAAAGAACTGCATTTTGAGCACTCTAACAGAGAAGGTGGAAAAGGAAGGAGCTGATACCAATATCTATTTTAATTAAAGGTGAGGAGTGAAGAATTTTTACACATTATTTACAAGCAGTGCAGATTCCTTTTGTCTTAACAGGGTCTGCCACAGTAAACATGGCATTCTAATAATGCATAATAAATTCTACAAATGCTAAAGAGTGTGAAGGTTTTTAACATTACTCATTCTCAAGTAAAATGGGAATTATTTTACATCACATCTTTTAGGTTATTTTAAGCAGGAAAAAAGGCTTTTTTTTTTGAAAGTGCTTGATATTCTGGAATGCAATAGCAATTCCTGTACTTCCAAGTAATGCTTCCTGTCTTACAAAGCAGGCCTGGGTTACTGACCCTGCTCTAACTAAGCTTCTTCCTTGATTAAAAGGCAAGTTTCTTCCATGGTTGTATCATTTTAAAACCTATTCAGATGTGATAACATTTTTGCTCCTGTATCTTGGCAACATGATTTATTCCGTTAACACTGAGTGTTACAGTCTGAAAAAGCAGTACCATCTGGGTGGAATTAATAGCCTACCCAGAAAAATAAATGAGAATGGTCTGCTATAATTAACATGTAGGTAAAGTATATTTAACAGATTATTATAATTAATATATCAGTTACCAATTTCATGCTAAACAGAATTGTGAACACAAGATATTAAGATTAGTTACCCTTTCTGTATGTGCCTAGTAAAAATTCAATAGAAGAATAGATCCAAAGAATCAATAAAATTGACCTTAACATTAAGAAATTTCAAGCAAGGAGAGACAATGTAGGGCATTATGAAATAACAGTAGAAAATTACTCATTTCATGAATTCTGAATTAACACCTGTAAAACTCAAATATGACCTGAAACCAAACCAATCCCCACTCAAATGCTTGAAACATTAATTCAAACACTGTTAAAAGCATCCATCTATGTAGGGGCACAGGGCAGACCTGGTCCTTAAAGCTGTCTTAGAATTACATAAAATGTAGGATACAGCAGCAAGGCAACAAACAAGGTGTGGATTTGATGAAAATGCCATAAAGCATTATCACCCCCACTGTGTTTTGTTGGTGGGCTTTTCATAAGACACAAATGTTGGTTTGGTTTTCGCAGACTACCAAAGATCCAGGGGTTGTTTAGCAATTTCCTCAACCTCTGTGTTCAACAAAGTTCAGCCTTTTTTCCTACCCCACAAAAAGCATTTACTTCTATTCAAGGTCCTAGATGTCTTTTCATTTGAACTGATATGGCATCACTAAGAGATATCAGATAAATAATAACACATTCACAATCCCTACATGTGCATCTCTTTCTTTCTTAACAAATCCAGAAACACACACAGAATTCAAGATTAATGCATGAAACTTATTCTTTGCCCAGAAATTAAATAGTTTTTTAAAGAAAAGATTTCCAACTGCCCAATCCTCAAATCCCCCCCATCCCTTGCATAATTAGGGCTTTTGTGTCTCCAGATTATCTTTAAATTCACGTTATTATAAATCTTGTTTATTACTGAAAAGACTAAGGGTCATTTGACAGTGGTGTTGGCCACATTACAAATGAAGTATGTAGGAGAATCCATTCCAAAGGCTTGCAATTTAAAAGAGAAGACAAAGAGAAGATGAAAGAGGGAAATTAAATTCAAATGCAGTTAGGGAGTCAGGGGAATTCCCTGCTTTTCTCCTGACTTTCACTTTATGGACAGACACAAAAGTTAAATGCAATATAGCAGTAATATTTTTAAACACATTTGGCATGACAAAATCATGAACCACTTACAAACAAGCCTATAAATAACAACAGAAACCTAAACCAGCCACCACTATTCATCAGCACGCGAGTCTCATTGAATATAATGAAATAAAATTAAATTAATTAGGTAATTTCTTTTTTTTTTAATTCAGATAACGTTTTCAGGGGAGGGGGGACCCAAAACAAAAATTGACATAACTTTCTACTAGTAGAATTCCAAAATTCTTACTGCACATCAATTGATTGTGGAAAATGTTGAACACAAGGCTGGCATGTGGATCTCAGGGAACATTTGGAGCTTGCAGGATTCCACAGTAGAATGCCACAGTATTCTACAGTAATTGTTACCATTTAAATAATTACTTTAGCTGATTAGTGTAGAATAGGAAGTAAAAATCAGCCAAAGAGATAATTACAGGCATAGCAGAAAAAGTTTCAGAAGCTTCCATGTAGAAATTAAGATGAAGAGCATCACTTTGCATTCCTTTCCTCATTCATGTCAACTACAATGCTGCTGCTAACATTCTCCAAGACTTTAATTTCCAACTCCAAGATATATTCCAAAGTAATTATGTTCCCAGCTCAATCAAATTTGCATTCTAATGCAAAATGTTAGCGGTATTGTCACATGGTATTATGTCAATAGATAATGACATTTAAGTTCTGCAAATTTTGCCTTAACATCACTGAAGCAGCTATCAGGATTTTTGAGAAATCAAATATGGTTTAGGATTTATGTCTTACTCTGGAACATCTGTTATTAGCCTCTGACACAATTCTTAACTAGCTGGATCTCTATTCTGTTCCAAATCCGTAATTCCGTAACCCATCCAGACTCCTATGAGTTAGTAGATAATATATAGTCACACCTAAGTGACAAGCAGCCTGGATCACTGGGAATTGTTCTTGTGCATTCTCGAGGGATATTAGTGTTGCTAACAACTAGCACTGGGTTTCTCACTTTATCTATTGGAGAAAAATGTATAAAAAGATTTTAAAAAATACTTAGAATTCTTTTATTTGGTGTAACTTTTTGCAAAATTATTTTTGCTAATGGGAGCATATAAATTGGCATAAGTGACAAATTTTTATTTTTAGTCGCCTTGATATATAAAAGCTATCAGAAAGGTTTTATAAGAAAAGCCCTTTGACACTGATTTGGAGTTCACCATGGACTGCTGTAACACAGTCACCATCATAATGTCTCTGAACATACACAGCATGGAAGGGAAGAGAAGAAAGGTCATATCTGACAGGAGTAAGATTCAAGGGTTGGAGTGAAGAGTTGTTATCAAAAAAACAGGCAAGAAGCAACTGACACAAAAGTCCTCAGTAGGAAAGTGAAAATAAGAGGAAACAAAAGCACAGGCTTTTTTTTTTTTAACAGAATGTAAATGTCTTCCTTGGGATAATGCATATGGAAAAGAGTTAAAAGGCAAAGAACAGCTACACAACCATTCCCTGTGGTAAAGAAATGTAAAGAAAGTTCATAACATTCCACAATATCATTATAAGTGTCTGAGTATTCTCTTTTGTAAGTCAACTAATCTACCTGCAGGAAAGATGTGTGTCTTCTGGTATGAAATTACTTTCAGCAGCCCTGCATAGTGTCTTTCTCACTTTATCATAAATTAGATACAGGGATTTAACAAGTCTTCATGAAACTAAAATATATCACAACATTGCTGTACGCAGCCAATGATCCACAAGTGAAAAAGTTGCATTTTGTCATTATATGAATTCCCATTGTAAATAACTGATTGCTGCAATTAAAGCATTTCCAGAAATTTTAAGGCAATATTTTTCTACTAGGTTATTCTCCATTCATAAGAAAGGGAACAGATAGATAATATTTCTAACAGTTATTTTCTTTTAGGAAAAAAAAAAAAAAACCAACAGAGGCATTCCTGGTCTTAAAGGAATCCTTAGTCAAAACTCTGCTATCTTAACCTGACAACTTGATACAGGTCAGCTGTATCTGTTCAACATCAGCTAAAGAAGCATTATTCTAATTGAAGAACAGAAATGCTGATGTTACAATATGATCCATTAAACCCACTAAAACAAGGTATGATATAACTCTGGCATTTACATTACAGAAGCCACAATAGTCCCCCTACTGGAATTGAAGCCCTGCTGGAGCAAGAGTAATGCACATATAATGAAAATAACATTTATTCTTGAAAAGACATCAATCTAAATGAAATATGAGAAGAGCAGATGAACACAAAAAGGAAGCAAGTGATAACAATGAAAGATAAGAGAAGCAGCATGATAAACTTAGGTCACAGCACCCAGCCTGCTGAAGTACCATGAGCTCATCAAGAGCTTAGGCAGGCTTTGGTTAAGGACCACCAAGTTTTATGGCATTATTTTAACCACCGGAGGGCTCTTGTATTTTTTCCAGAAATACCTTGGTAAAGCATCAACATGGTAAATGTTCTTGTTAATAGGGAGTCCCTAGTTGCTACATAACCAGTGCAATTGGTTGCTACATGCCTGTGCAATTTCATGCAAATCAAATTCATTTTACAGTGCTTTTACCTCATCTGCAATTAAAAGTTGAAAAAAAGGAAAGAAAAAAAATCCTCTCAAGTAGAGGCTATCTATTTCCTCATAAATAGGACACCTTTTCAGAGCCTGTCTTTTGTATGCAGTGGTAGAGATGAGATCTGTACAAAACACAAAAGGAATAAAGTATCAGTGCTCGGTATTGTAAGGGCATTGCCCAGATTCCCTGTCAAGCCTCAGTTCTGTACAGGCAATAATAACCATTACTGGGCTTTTTGGGTTTCAGTCACTGCTGTGACTCTCAATACAATGAATACAACACAAAAAAACATTTTAAAACTGCTGATAAAACCCCTTTCTTTTTCCACCTTTGAAAAAGTGTTGGGAGAGTTTCTGACAAAAGAAGGAAGTAATTTCAATGAAAGGGATAATGGGAAGTATATTGAATGAGAAAGAGGATGGAGGGCAGGAAATGCAACAATAAAGTTTAATTAAATTAAAGAACAAGCTCCAGCAGTGAAGTGTATGCTGAATTTTTTTTTTTTTGTCTAAGAACTGACAGAAAAAGTTTAACACAGGTTATTGAAGATAAAAAATATAACTATTGCATATAATATAGAATATACTGATCTTTGATTCAAAAGATAATGTTCCACTGAATATCTCTTCTTTTTTTTTAATAATTTACTTTCTGTAACATAGTTGAGGAAACCAAAAGGAGTGTGCTACATGGAGGATCTAAACCAGCATCCTCACAGAGATACTTATTTCAGGTCTTGGAAGCCAATCAATGTCAGAAAGAATAAGGAGGTGCCATTATGAGTACCATAACTTAAAACAGGTGTTTGAAATGATAGATCCTGCCAAAATCAAAAGCCACTTCAAACCATATCCTGCTTTTTCAACCGGAGACCTTAATAATCTGATAACATTTCAGTTCCTCCAGATCTAAGGGCAGGAGGGGAGGAAGGAGTTAAATACCCAGCACAACTGAATGAAATCACTAGCCACATTTCATATTAGAAATTCATGCATATTAAAAAATGATCACAACGATTAGGATCAAGGCCCCTACAGCTTCCACCCAAAATGTTCCTTTGCAAGCCTCCTTCTTATTAAGACCAATACCCACATTGCTGTAATAGTGGCACAACAGGATTTTGTCCTTAAATTCCACTATCATGCACTGCTTTAGAGGCAAGCTGGAGCTACAGATCCCTACGAAACTCATCAAGTTTCATACACTTTCCCCTTTTCAGTTGTGTGATTTTCCCCACATGGTGTGAAAGAAAAGTTCTTAAACTCCTTGTGATTCTGCAATGACAGCATGACTTGTATTAGCCAAGATAAAACCAACACATAAAGCAACTGTGAGCACCATCACACAGAAGCGATGGAATAGGAGCTGGTAGGATGCTCTCTGGGCCATGGAAAAAACCTGAACAAAGTAAAACACTCATGAGTTCTAGACCCAGGACTCCTGGGACTGAGACCCCAGCTAACCCTGCCCAGCAGAGGAACAGGTTCAGGTCAGACTCAGTACCCAGGACTGAGGGCACAGAAGCAAAGAGTGACCTCTACCAGCCTTGCCTGTCCCCCATGGGATTTACAGCAGGAGAGCTGCATTGCCAATTGCCTGGCAATAGCTAAAAGCTCAGAAAGAACCTGAGCTGCAATTAGATTTTGAAACTGACTGAAGCAAATTTTTTTTCTTATATATTTTAACTCCCATATTTAAATCAATTGACACACCAAGACTATGAGTTATAAAAGAATAAGGTTTTAAGATTTGAACATGGTTCTGGCTTCCTTTTCTTGACATTGCCCAGATTTGATTACCTTCATTTCAGCAGCAGTCAACAAAACAACATTTTAGCCAACATTCTGGGATGAGCATTTAATGTACTTAACTGCTGGTCAAAAAAAACCCTAACATTATAATTGAGCTCCTCTCAACAGAAAATATCACAGACTATGTCTACAATGCACCTGACTGAGAAAATTAGTATTTTGTAGGAATAATGATTAATTCACAAATATATTTATGTGATTTACTGTCACTGTTTCCAGTGCAACCAAAGCAGTGCTACTGACAGAAAGATTCCCATACTATGGTTAGAAAAAGAAAATAAAACCCAAAGCATCTGTTAAGAGATTATTCCATATAGTAGATCAATCCTCTTTCACACATGGCTTTTTTACAACTTCTTCATTACTTTTCTTCATAGCAGAAGTATAACATTAACAAAACCCTATAGAGCTACAGTCTCCCTTTAGGAGCATATTGCCTGCACTCACTGTTTACAAATAGTAAAAATGTTGGGGGTATTTTCCAGTGTAGTTTACATTTGGGATAATTTTTTATATACACAAACATATATACATATATCTATGTGAGATATATAACTATAATTTCAAGAATACTTGGCAGACAATTTCATAACAATGGTAAAAGGCACTTAAACTGAAAATAGCTTTTATCTTTCATTGTCAAACTATGAAGTTGTCTTAGGCTAAGTATTTTTCTGTGAAAGAAATAATGTAAAGTTACAGAATAATAGAAGCCTAACATGTTGCAAAGAACATGAAAATTATCCTATAGAATTCAAAGTACCTTGAACAGTAGGAACTATAAAGGAGTATGGGGACAACACTGTAGAAGAAGTTGACAAAACCTCCTGTCACCAACCAGATGTCACTGTTGAATTAAAAAAATTATATTTCTGTATCTCATCAGGTTTCTAAAAAAGTATATTTACTCATATTTGCAACTCATATGAGAAAAAAATAAACCCAAGAATAGACGCATTTTTAAGTTTGTGGTACCAAGTTTTTATTATTGATCAGGGTAGCTTTTTCTCTGGCCTCCCAGACAACTTGATTGCAATGGATGGTAGCCACTGGCAGTCAGAGCCTTCAGCTGTGCTTTGGGTTAAGCACCATCTCTTTCTCCTTTCTTTTGCTGGTTTTGTTGACGTAGAGTCAATTTTTTCCCAGTTTCTGGTATAGGGCTGTGTTCTGGATGTGTGCTGAACACCAGGATGATGATACACAGATGTTTTTGTTATTACTGAGCAGGGCTCACAAGGAGCCAAGGCCTTTGCTGCTTCTTACCCAACTGGGACAAGTGACCCCAGCTGACCAAAGGGATACTCCAGACCATGTGATGTCATACTCAGTGTATAAAGTAGGAGAAAAAAGGAGAAAGAGGAGATATTTGAGGTGATGATGTTTGTCTTCCCAAGTCACCATTCCCCAGGATGGGGCCCTGCGCTCCTGGAGATCCCTGAACACTGGCCTGCCCATGGGAAGGGATGATTTCATTTCTTGTCTTGCTTTGCTTGTGTGGATGGCTTTTGCTTTCCCTCTTAAATTGTCCTTATCTCAACCCACAAGTTTTCCAGCTTTTACCCCTCAAATTCTCTCCCCTATCCCGCTGGTGGGGGAAGGAAGGAGCGGCTGCCTGGGCCTTGGCCATGATGCATCTCCATTTGAAGAAATTAACTCCACTTCCGAAAAGAAGCTGTTCCACTAAGATGTGGAAGCTGATTTTTCTATGTTGTATAAAAGCCTCCGAAATCAGAGAGCCTCTGGCAAATCCCTAGGTGTACCCAGAGCACTGGCACAACACACAGCAGGACCATCCTGTGGCCCAAGAGGGAGCAGCTGCCTCAGCGGCCACTGCAACTTCCAGGTTAGCTCAAGCACTGCCATAGCATTTCTCCTTCCCAGCTTGTTAGCTCTGTCTATTCTGCTGTGTGTGGCATTTATTTATTTTAAACCCGATGTGATTTGTTATCTTTTCTACAAAAGGGCTGATCAATGTTCCCCACTACTAACTCTAAGCTATCAGACCCAAAAAATTCAGTTTTCATTGACAGCTTGAATTCATGTGATCACAGCAGCAGTGCTAACCACTAAAAAATAACATGAACACTTCACCAAAGCCCTAAACACTATTTGATATAAGAATTGAGATATTTCAAAGCTACTCTCAAAAGCCTTGGCATTACTTTCAAGAGTAGATGTCTTCTGCTCCTCCTCAAGACTCAGGGAGCTAATTCCAGTCCTTCAAGTGAAGACTTTTATGACAGGGGTTAGTATTTCTGTCAGAATTCTAAGATTAAATATTTTTTTTCCTGAAATAGAATGCATGTACAGCATTTTGTAAGAAATTAAGGGTTAGAAGTTAGGAAAAAAAACTATAACCTTCATTCAGTTCACTTAGACCATTCCTATTTAACAGGACCAGTGCCATCTTGTAGAATAAAAACATAGTGCTGAAGTATCACTCTCTGCAAATGCAGCATTTAAAAAACATTTTAAGTTTTTAAAGGCTTCTAAGAGGTATAACCCAAGAACATTTCAGAAGCATTGGAAGCTATGAGAAACTGACTAATTCAAAACACTTACAGTATGCCAAAATTGTTAGCTTATGATTAAATTGTAATACCTCTTCTTTTTCCTGTATTACCATGAGAACCTTCTAATTAGGATCCCTGGCTTCTTAAAGTAAATTAAATAATCTATTGTGTGCTCTCGAAAAGCCTTTTATACAGACATTCTACATTAGATCAAACAGACCTTCTGACTCAGGAGAAAAACATAAACAAGGGTCACAAAAATAAGTATTATCTTGGGATACCTGTTAAACTTGAATATTGTTCAAGTACAAAAGAGTTGAGATAAAGTAAATTGGGTGTTTTAGTGTGTATGAATATGTAATATTTATATTTAATGGCCTATTGTTATAAATTATAAATGTACTTTAAACATGCATATCATGATAGCCCATTATTAACTATATTTTGTCAGGCAGTAATTTGCATTTAATAATTTCAGTCATTTTCTTATTCAGACTTTGTCTTTTCCTTTTCGAGTTTTTACTCCTCTGTTCCTCTGGGCTTAGGTTACTTTTTCAACGCAGCAAACTGTTGGGATATAATGGTTAAATAATGTGAAATTGCACTGATGCCAGTGAAATAAAAGCGAGTTTTACAAAACCAAGTTCCTTCCCTGAACATAATAACAGTAAATTTCTAGTGTCCTGTAGTGCAATATCCATTAGATTTATTATGTTGCAATTCCCAATCCCACTAGTTCTGCCTGAGGGTGAGTATATTACATTTCATCACAGTTTCATTTTCTCCTACAGATGAGAAATGGGAATGCTATTGCAGTTATGTAGAATGCATGTGTTAAATCTGATCTCTAATAAAATCAAACACATCACAACTCACAGCACTTTAGCACAGTGTCGGCAAAATGAAACACCATCTGTCATCATGTAGAGACTGCCTTATTGTAACACAAAAATCAAACTGCTCAGTGTGAACATTGTTATTTAATAAATGGGTAAATGGAAACTGATCATTATGATCTTATTTATTTTAAATGACTGGTTAAAGCTACGAAAAAAATGCATTATAACTTATCAATTAGATGTATGGACATTACACTAACACCAAGAGCAAATATCCATAAGCCAAGCCAAAATTTTAAATGCCTTCAGTGAAAGAGTGAGATAAATATGTGAGACACACTTACAACAAAGACCTGCCAAAATTTAGGCTAAGGATAGAAACTGATGAAACAAAAATTCACTGTCTGCACTCATGAGACAAAACCAGCTGAATGCCATGTTGTTAAAGAATAAAAAACACAAGCAAACACCATGCTCTGGTCTGAATGAATTACAATGATAAAGGTTAGTCATCATCCCAACAAAAGCTGCATTCCTAAGAGCTTCTTCTTTAGCCATTTTAACACATATCAGAGTGAAGAATGATGCAACATATTTGCTGTTAGTATGAATTAATTGCCTTAAAGAAAAAAGCATTCATCAACTAAACTGTTCCTTTCTTTTGACAAGAACAGATAAAACAAGTTTTCAGGTTTATAATTACAAGAACCCAGATTTGACAATTTAAATGCCAGCTTCTAGTTATGTAGGTTACTTTTGCTATTATAACAAAAACCTAAGTCATTTATCTTCAGAAAGGATCTTCACACACCGAATATGTAGCTTTCAAAGAGCTATTACTGTATCTGCAGAGACAATAACATGTGCTGACAAAATCTTAATAGTCCCATTGCCCTCATATCATATTTAAAGGACCCATGAGACTGGTAAGATGTCAACAGAAGTATCCAATGCAGCAGCACTGACACTCTGTGATGTCTAAGGGAGCAAACAGAATGCCAGTAAAATCTCACATGTTTATGAATGTGAGAATTTTCTCCATTCCACCAATATTGTATCATGACTTGAGCAGCCATTAGCATTTCAGCAGAAATGCCCCATGTTATGAATTCACTTATGATTATTTTGCTCATTGTACTGGCCTCAGAGGTTATTACATATAACTTAAATATATCATAGAAGCTATCTCTTCGGTTTCTGTTTTCTTCAAGGCTTTTCTTTAAACATTTAAAAGAACTATTTGCCTAAAAAAAACCAAAAAACAAAAGCAAACACTATCCCTCATTCCAAACATGCAATTTTTTTTTCATATGGGTAATTTACAAACCTAGTAGGTAAAATGGATGCAGACAATGAATAAAACATTATTTTTACAGTGCAAATTGGGTCTATACACAGAGTTATATTTTACGTTACATTGATTTCAATGGCACATACAATTATTTTAAAAATGACAGACCAATATATAGCCTAAAATAAAATTCTCAACATTTGGGACATGAAACATCAGGGCACTTATCTCTTCTTTGATTTGCCTTGTTGTTCTCAGGCCTTGAAACACCAATATTTGTCACACAGAAATACCTACCAGACAAGACCTCAATAAAACATAGGCACCGAGTGGTGAAATAAAAACACTAAGTGTCCTTTATCCTGCTAATTCTCCAGGCACTGAGGGAGAGAGTCATTTACCTACCACCGAAATGCAGGCACTTGCAGGGAGAAGCACAGCAGCTGTTTAAGAGCCGCATTAACGCCGCTCAGCAGCGCGGGACAGGCGGCCAGGAGAACACCCTATTGAGATGAAAGTGGAAAGAGAAATTACGAAATCTAACCATAATTACCAGGGCTGGAGTAGGGCCAGGAAACAGTCACTGCAGCATCTTGAATAACCACAATAATTCTGCAACTTGGTTTTATAGCTCAGCCAGGAGATGGCATCGCAATCAGCGCTGAGCTCTCTAAGGCCGTATTGGGACACTGCTTTTAGTGCGGAGCAAAAGGGAAATTAAGGATGGAGTACCAGCTTTATGTGTAGTTGTCATGGCTCTTGTTGCCTGAAATTAGATCTTAAACATTAATTTAACATAGAGTTTTTGTGTTGATTATATCAGATTAGGAAGTTATACAATCGTATATGGGGCTTTTGAGAACACTGAAATATTCTGCACACAGGGAACACTGATATACTTTCCGTATGTGCTTCATTTATTAAAGCACTTATACAAGGGAGCCCTTAGAGAAGAAACATCTTTCCAGAGAGACTCTGGAGGTTTGGTTGCTAGGAAGTTACATATGCTTCTCTTTTTAATGAGATTTAAAGTATCGTGCTTCATATATTTTTTTCTAGATTTAGGATATTCATCATTATTTGCCTTACTTTGTACTTCATTTTGCATTTCTGGCATGTAATCTCTGTGTGTAAAAAACAACTTTTGTAAAGAATTCCCTGAGAAATTCCAGAGAGGCTACCTTCCACATTTTTTCTCAAACAAAAATAGCCCAGCTCATACAGCTTTTCCTTTATTGACATGTCTGCTGCAGGCATTCATTCATCAAAAATTTGTTTCCACCAACTGGAAAAAGAATTAATCTTGGCCTGTACCATAGTAACTATCAGTGTGGATACTGTGTGTCTTGTATATACTCTTTTCTGTTTCTTTATAACACAAATCCTGCTAGCTTTATTTTCAGAAGAGATGTTTAAGTCTGCCTCTTCTATTTTTCTGAAAATTACCAACATGGTGTTTAAAGAGAAATATTCTAAGAACAAATCACTCAACTCTTCTTACCTTTCAACTTTATTTAAAGGCACAGCCATTAGACAAAAGAAATTCTAAACTGATGTAGTTTTAACTGCCCATCTTACAAAAGAAAATAATTATGCAAATGCACAGCAGAGCCAACTTCTTGCATGGCCTTTCTTCATTTACATAATAAGAGATGCTAGTCAAAGGTCAAAAAATGGTAGCAAACATTACTGCTGAAATTAGAGACTGATAAGGCAAATTATGACATAGTTTTTGTTTAAGGAACTGTTTTGAACTGCAAATAGTTTCAGAACTGTATATTTAATATGCATTAAAAATAATGGGATGTGCTTTGCACCAGCTTCTTGTACCAGTGTTTAATTGTGCTCGCACTGCAAATACAAACAAATACAACTATTTCAGTATTACAACTAAACACAACTCAAGAAGTATGAAGACAGTAGTTGATGAGTTGTAGATCTCCAAACCCCTGCAGTATGGCCATAACTATCACTCATCCCTTCCATGCAGTGGTTCCTATCCTTTTCCACACTTCCCAAAAAAGTTTCAATTTCTGCTTTCTCTCCATTTCCAACTGAGGCTGTAATGTACCTATGTTGCTAAACTATTATTCACATCTAGTTAGAAAGATCTAAAAGCCAAGTGAAATTTTTGTCACTGGGCAGAAAGAACTGTGATGAGTTTTGGTTTGCTGGTTGGGGGAGGTGGGTTTTTCACCCCCCAGAAACCCTCAGCTTGCCTTTCAATTTGGGCACACGGCTTGGATACAGCTGCCGTCTAAAGCACAACACCCGTCTAACAGCAAACCAAGGTATGAAATGTGAGACAACCAGAAAAATACAAACTAAAATGTATCTCATGGCATTAGAACTGTGGAAGTTTAAAGAAAAATTTGCCAAAATTTTACCACTCCAATATTCAGCCTTGGCATTTTAGTATATTGCTATTTTCTGACTGCATTACAAACACAAGGAAAACTTATTTATGGCTCCTGCCATCACAAACAGTTTCCGATTTAGAGCTTCCCAGTGGCAGCAGGAGACAATTCAAATTCTGTAAACATTCACAGAAACACCCACCAACCACCATATGATGCTATTTCTTTGTTCAAGCCAGTTTCTTTTTAATTTTAACTATATTTAGAATAAAATTTAAATGACAACAGCAACGGTTGTCATTGCTTTTTATTCTGTTAATGTTTCCAAAGCTCACTCTCAGTAACTTTGGTATTTGCTCTGTTACATGTTGCTCCTGTAACACTGACAGACAAGAACTTCTCAGTCCTGATACCCCCTAACATAGGGAAAGTCTCCAAATTATGAAACTGGGATACTGAAGCTGAAAGAGATTTTTAACTCAAGCCACCCTAAAAATCTACATTAATATCAGAAATTAAACACAAAGCTCAGAAAACATAGCATGAAGATCATATCAAAGAGATAAATAAAAAGATAACTCCATAAACACAATACCATCCTAGCTGCAGGTAGAATATTTACTGTTTGACCTGCAACTCTCACACTGCACTGTCACACATAAATCAGATTTTTGCAATACAGGGATATTTCTCTTGCAATTGCAGCAAAATCTCATTAAAATGAACTGGCAGACAGAATATTTCTCTCTTACAGAAAACTGGTGAAAAACCAATAAAAAATTCCTTGCCTGCACTTCATATTCAAAAATTCTCAGTCACTCCAGCTGTAATATTTATGCTGTCCATGTGGATAGATATATTCGAGCTGTAGAACACAGTCAATATCCTTCCCACCCATAACAAAATAAGCCATGTCTTCAGATGCCTCCATGCACTCTTGCCCACTGATTTACCATTAAACTGCCACCACAGAACACTGAAATAATAACTCCTGAAGTACAGCTTACATTTTTCCAACCAGGTTCTTGAAGGTTGGCTTTTAATTCTCCTCAGAATATATTTGATGGAGAGCACACTGGTTATTTTTATAAGCTGGCTGACTCACAACTATCCTCTCTCAATTACCAGTAACACACATTGCATGTTCAGCTTGGATTTTTGTTTGGAACAGAGCTAAAGACCAGCAACCACAGCCTTCTCACATAAATTCATTGCTCAGCAAAATTATTCATTTTCCTCTGGTACCATAATCCCAATAACTTTCACAAGCACTGAAGAAGTTTTAATTAAAACAAAGTTGATTATTCCAGCCAAAGGAATGCCTTTTTAGCTGAGTTCTCAGCTTCAGTTTGTCCCTGCAGAAATGGCCCTGAGAAACAGGGGGTGAAAAGGAGAAAATAAGATTATTTTGGTATCGGTACAAGGAAACAGAAATATTCTGTCAAGGAAAGAAGCTTTTTCTCCCCCCTAGTGTTAAGCTGTGCTACACAATCTAGGAAAGAGAGGGGCTGTCTCTCAAAGATTTTAAACATAGAGTGCTGACACCTCTTGTGTCCTTTATACAATTTGAGGGTGGCTTCTAAAGGGACAAATTATTTAAGGTTACAAATTTTTTTAGATTCTCTAAGTGCTAGAAAACTGCCCAGGAAGCAAAAGAACCAGTGACAGAAAAGGAAATTTTCCTTCTGGAAATTCAGGTCGATTAGGAATCTTTTCCTGATTTTTGTTAAAAGAAAACCAAACTAGAGTATCATGCACTCAGGACAGACAGACAAATGAGTGGATAATGTGCCCATAGCCTGCATGAGAGAGGCTGCACAGGGATCAGAAGAATCAGTTTGGTCAGAAGCTTGGCAATGAACTAGAGAGCTCAAAGTTCAAGAATCTCACAAACCCTGGCTAGGCTCACCCCAGCCAGGCCCTGCTCCTGTTCCTGCTGCCTGTGTTTGCAGCAGCAGAGTGGGGAGGGTGGCTTGGTCCCTGTTCCCAGGCAGCATCACCCAAGTTCATCATGGACAGGAACAGCCTTGCACATCACCATACCCAGATCACCCACCCACCTTAACCCCCAACTGGTCTCAGAGATGTTGAAATGAGTCTTCCTGCCTTGGGATCATGAGCTCCTTTCCCAATCCCTTCGTCAGCCTTGGCACTGGCACTGAACTGAAGGACCCCCAGCAATGTTACTGTTCCAAATTCAGCTTCCCTTAAACTGTTCATTGTAACTCTTCAACACCCAAGAACAATGAACTTAATCACACACTAATGTTATTCATTTTAATCCTGCAGATCAGCAATGAAGAGAGGTTGTTATTTAGTAGACATGTGAACAACACCCACAGTGACAACTTAATATATTCAGAACTCATCTGCTCAGTTCCATCTTCACACTCTGACCAGTTTCATCCCAAGTTCCTCTACAGACTGACTCACCATGCTGAAGAGAACTACAGGACATATACACTAATCCATGGCTTGAGAAGACACAAGGCAAAAATAGAACTGTTTTCACCACATTCTTTTCTTCCTCAATGACCCGTTTAGTGCAGCAATCAGAAAAAAGAGAAACCTGTTTAAACATTTTCTTCTCATTCACTCGGAAATATTTAAATTATGTTGAAGGGCATGAGAGCAAATGTGATCAAATTTTGGCCATGAACTATTTGAATTGACTGTATTTAATAAGCAGAGCTTGGAAATAAGCTGTATATAGTAAGGATCTAAACAGAATGAATTCAACCGTGCTTCAGTGAGATAAAATTTAATTAAGTTTCAGGAGAACAAAGTGTGAAAGAAGACAAACAGGGCTGGGTAAATTATACTCAAATATAGTACTGAACAAAGGGCACAATATGGAGAAAAAAGTTCCCCAAGAAGAACACACATTCTCTAGTAAAAAATGTGCTAGTGATCAAAATATCCAGAGTAAACAACAAAACAAACTATAACAGGAAAAGGCAACACTTCTGAGATGTAAAGCATGAATCCTAAGGAAAAGAAAAAGAGGCTGCACAGACTAAGTTGAAAGATAACTATAGATATGAAAACAGAGTTCAGGAATGAAGAAGCCAACAGTATAAAGAGTAAGAACAAAGTACCACTGGTTACTGTACATGAAAACCAAGAGATCACCTTAGGAGATGGAACTACCACAGATCCATCATAGAAAAGTAAGAGCAATTTATTAAAATAGTAATCATACATGACTAAAAACCTGACATTAATTCTTCAATCACTGTCTAAAAATAAGCTTCACAAAGGAACTGTCAGACTTATAGATGACAAGATGTCCAGCAGTCTTAAGACAACCGGAAAAAAAAATGGAAGAATTTTGAAAAAATAAATGTAAACCCAAATATACCCAACAAATTAAGCTATGAGGATAGAAAAAAAGCCTAAGTATCGAGTATAAAAAATTTCTTGGATTAGACTGTATATGGTTGTAACACGAGAAACATTTTTATTGTATGTTGTCCCCTTTTCAACATAAATTCCAAGAAATCTGACAGGTCTTTTCTTGCCTTGCTAATGAGGATTAATATGCTTTCAGGACAGATGGTTTAAAAAGTACAAGTGAAATTGTAATAAAAACCATGACACCAAAGTAGTATGTCTAAACAGATAATTAAATTGTAATCTCAAGTCAACAAGCTGAAAGTTTACATCCAGGAGTAAAAACAAAAAGTAAGAACCACCTGAAAAAAAGCTCTAGGTTTTGATTGAGGAGACACAGTGGAAAGAATTGAAGTTGCATGGATTTTAGAAACATCACTAAGTCTCTGCTTCCACCTCCATTCCCTTCCTGTCCTTCTTTCAGTCTTTTATTTCCCTCTGCACCACACAACTGAAAAGAGCATTTGGTGCAAAGTCATTAAGTAGGGTATTGGGGTGAGCCACATATGTGGATAGGGAACTGGCTTAAATGTCACAGGCAGAAGCTGTTTATGAGACAGAGCAGTTTGGGAGAGAGGGATTAGTGGAAAGCCACAAGAATCAGTATTATGCCCATTATTGTTCATTTTATATATCACTGACCTAGGAGATGAAATATGCATGAAGGTGAAGAAATTTGCTGATGAAACAAAACCAGGGAATAGAGCTTGTAAAGACAAAAGGAGAAAGGCAATAAAATTCTGAATGACAAATAGACCAGGATCACAGGCTGATACTGTTAGTGGTTTCACTGGCATCTGCAATTCATTGTAAAGAAAGGTAAGGTTATGAGATGACAAAAAAAAAAATAATAAAAATTAATTCTCTCTCCATGGCCATATGCCACAAAACATTGGCCAGGAGTTGAATATGGTCCTAGTTCTGGAAAGAACTGTAAAATCATCAACACAAGGATTAAGTGTATTTAAATTAATAAAATGAGAGATTCTAGGGTAGAAACAGAAACCAAGATTAAGACTTGGATTAAAGCACTCTAATACTGCACAGGGGACTTGAATCCACATTTTGAATGCAGAAGTAGTTCTTGTCCCCTTAGTATGAAACAAATATTTGAAGAGTGAAGATAATAAGAGCGCAATTATTGAAATTCTAGAAGTTTAGTTCACAAAAGAGTGAGCAGATAGTATTGGAAAAAAAACCCTAGAGAATGAAAATATTCTTGAAAATTATAGAATATTGAGGAGAACAAGCAAGGGAGTATATGGAATACACTCTTAGAGTGTATGGAATATGCCAAGTTGAAAATTTATTTTAAAAACTTATTTTCCTCAGCTAATTTATTTCCTGATTACACAAAGTTTAGAGAGGAAAAGGAAGTATCATGACCACCAGCATTACCAGAATGGTTCTATCAAGTTATGGTCAGAAGTGTTGAGTGTCATGCAACTGCACTGCTGTAGCAAAAGCAATTTCACATCATGCTTTATGAGTGACCACCAGATGTTGGGCAGCATCAGTTACCCCAAAAAGAAATTGAGTTGCTATAATTATTAACATCAACTTCTACTGCATGCTTGCCCAAGCCTGTATTAATAACCCAGATATTCTACAAGCAAGAACTTATTAATCAGTTTTTGAAACTGCAAGGAATTGCATGGAGAACACACCTTGCCACAGCACATCCCTTGCAATCATACACTATTTCACAAGGGCTGCACAATGTGCCAGGTTATGACTCATTCCCTCATCTTACACTGAATTCTTTTCAAAATAGTCTTGACTGTTTTATCCAGGTCTGATCAAAATCTTAGAAATTAAAAATTATTACAAGCTTCAGAGAAAAATAGATCTCTCAATAGATGGAAAAATAATCATTCAAGCATATTCTAAATATAAATGCAATACCTTTGGAATTATTACATGGTATAAGTGTTTACTGACCAAATCTATAAGACATTACATAATTTTTGTTGTAATGCTGTTGTATTATGGGGTTTTCTTAATATGTACTATTTTCCTAGCCTGAATATTCTTTTCATGCCAGGCTTAGTAACTACCAAAACCCACTTAATATTATTAGAATATTATCAACTTTCATTATATTTAATTTGAGAATCTGACAAGAGATAATTTTAAATACATTTCACTGAAATTAAAATCACAAATTGTAAAATTAATCCTAGAAGTGTCAGTTGTAATGTAATGTAATTTCACTCTCCTTGAAGTGATTCTTTATTAACTGCTACAGATTGGAATCCCAATAAAAAAGAAAAAAAGAAACAGTGAAATATTTTAAATACCACTAGCTACAAGCAGCAAGATAAAGTGAATTGGAAGGGATGAGTTCACTTGGTTTGATAACCATCTACAAATAACCAAGTGGCATTCCTGTCATCCACATTAATTACCCAAACAACTGGCACTCCTGATCTAACACCATAAAACATAACAGCAGCATTGCCTTAGGCTGAAGAGAGATGGAAAGAAAAAGAAAAATGAAAGAGTTGTTACCTCAATGTATTGTCAAATTAGATTTTGATACAAGGAGTGGTGTTAGGAGTTCAGAGGGTGCCTCTCTTCCCTTCAGGCCCTCCTGGTCTTGTTGGCCAGCAGAATAATTGCAGGAAACATTTCCAGGGGAGCCCTTTGTTAGGAAGGCTCCTCTGCAGTTGATCTATCACCTCTGCCAGCAACAGATCACTCAAAGAACCTCGAAACCAGGAGAGGCACCAGAGATCTTAATCAGAGCAGGCACTTCTCCATTTTTATCATCTAGCAAGTAAGAAAACCATTTAGACAATTTCTTTAACTTCTATCACGTGTTTGTCTGTAGCTTAGGATGTAAACCTGGATTTTACATACTCTAAAAATCAAGATGAAATTAAGCATATGCACTTGGATTTTGGGAGGGTGTGTGAGTGCAGACATGTGATTATCAGTACATTGGAACAGGTGCAGAAGCTTTTAAAAACACAAATCAATTGACCCATCACAGTTACTGGGGAAATACAAAGGTGTTCTGGCTACTTATATACAAGACCTGCTTAGAGAGAACTCATCTTACAGGAACAGGACAGATATAATTTTAATCTCCAAAACCAAAGCAAAATAGAATAAAAACAAGCCAATGGCTTTATAGAAGGCCTAGAAATACTTGCCATATTAGAATTGTACAGCAGTGGTAAGCTGAACTTGCTACATGCTGTTGCTCACTTTGGAGGGTAATTATAGTCCCT
The DNA here is from genome assembly GCF_027887145.1 of Ammospiza caudacuta. Classification (NCBI taxonomy): domain Eukaryota; kingdom Metazoa; phylum Chordata; class Aves; order Passeriformes; family Passerellidae; genus Ammospiza; species Ammospiza caudacuta. The sequence continues at coordinate 11,245,935 of NC_080605.1, forward strand.
AAATAAGCTATTTAGTTGTACTCAGATGGAACAAGAAATATTTTGTTAATGCTAATTCTCATTTATATTGCAATTATGTTACATATCTTGCATCATTAGTGTTAATGAAAAAGTTACTTACCAGTGTTGTCTTTTCTATAGCAAGTTTGAATTTCCAAATGAGACTTAAAAATATTATGTATGTGATAAACAGAATTATTTGATAATATCTTGTATCATTACTGGATTTTTAAGACAATCACTTCAATTGGTGGAGGATAGACCAGGCCTCCTGTTAGTGCAATGATTGAGGTCTTTTACAGAATGCATTTCCTTTGCATTTTCTCTCTTTATTGTGGCCATTAATATACTTGCTCCTAAATCAAGAATTAAAAGGCTTCCTTTAGTTTAGAGTAATTTCCACTCACTTTGTATTGACATAAATAAGTTCATAAGGTGAAAAGGGCTGTAGATTCAGCATTTAAGTTTATGGGCATTTGTCCTCATGTAACATGGAAAAATGCTGCCTCCTGTGACAGCAGGGAGAAAGAATCACTACTGATTGAAAATCATTTTATACAGATGTTTGCTTGCAGGCAAGTGAGCCTAAGAGAATAGAGCAGAGGATAATGATACAGACCAGGCCTGCCAAAAACTAATTCACCAGGTTTTGATCAGAAAGTAGATGGCAACTGATGGCTTAACACAAGCTGTTCTGAAATGCATCATGAGATGAAAAATAAAGAACAAAAGGCACATTTCCAAAAAAATACAGTATGTGCCCTGAAATCCTTTGCTGTTCTAACACAGATGTTATTTTACTATTTTCAGTCTCCTTTACAGTTTACTTACAGTTCCTAAAAAACAACAAAAAACTTTCTATTCTCTTGCAACAGATCCTTAAGTGCAAATGTCATTTCCTGGCACCCCATCAGTATATGCCATCACATATTTTAAATGCACATCATTAGTGATATCAAATCCAAAATATTAAGTATTTGATTAGTTTCTAAATGGAAAAAGTTACCTTTATTTCTTGAGTATTTAAAAAACACCCTAACTTCTGCCTTTAAGTTGCTCCCTTTTACTTCTCCTCCTCCTCTGGTTTTTCCTCTGTCCCTAAGCAATACCATCTCAGTAACTCATTTTCCCTATCCCATGCCATACCGGGGGTTGGCAGGCACAGTGAAAAACGATAAAAGAAGCTCACTTCTTTTGGGTACAATGTCAGCCTGCTGAGAGAGACTTTTTCCTTCACTTCACCCTTCTCAGGCCACGAGACTTGCTCTGGCCTGAAGGACAGGGGAGTTCACTGCTCCAGCGCCTTATTTTGCTTTCTACATAAATCCCAGTAGCGCCCCCTTACCTGACCTCATATTCTTGATGCCTGCTACCTACAGATCATTTTCCTTCCATTTCTTTAAGAGACTTCTCTGAATGTCAAACCCCTGATGGCAAAGCTGTTTCTTTTTCTTAAATCATCCACACGTTCCACAGAAAACTTTCATGTCACATGTCTCTGCAACAAATTGCACACAACCACAAAAAAGTGGTTTATCACTTCTTATATGAAAACTCTTAAGTAAATTAAATGGTGGTTGCGGTTTTTTTTTTCCTTTTTAGGGAGTAAAAATATATTCTGTCAGATTAAGGATGACTTCATAAGATACCATTTAATCCTCTACAGTAGAGAGAAGTAGCACAAATCTCTTCCATATTAGTTGTGAGATTGTCACCTCTCGAAAGAAATTCAGCTTTCACATGGAATTCCCTATATTGCACAAGAACAATCTGTCAGCTGCAAAATTACTTGCCCCAGAAATATGATTCATAGTGCTGCATGACCAAAAACCAGCCCCAAACACCAGTATTGACCCCAATGCCAGAAGTGACACCACAGGAAAGTAGACAGCACCTGAAATATAAGAAAGGAGGAAAGAGAACAAAAGCCCACTGAAACTTGTCCATTTACTGAATATTTTGCACCATTTTCAGAGATAATCTTGATGTCAGAGTTAACTAGTCAACTAGCTAATCATAAGCTGGAAGCAATTTTAGCTACTTTCAGTATCCTTGATAAACTGGTGATTCAATATGCCAGTGTGAGTGATGAATTTCAGTGGTTTCAGGATGAATCTTACAGTATATTATACATGTCATAACAATCCCACACTCTCCAGAAGTTAGTAGTCATGGAATACATCACACAGTTTGACAAGCAAATCTCTCAACAAGATCTACGTTTATCTCCCATGACCTACAAAGCAACTCTTATCACAAAAAATGGAGCAAGCCCAGCACATCTCAAAATAAAGACAGATTGAGACAAACCTATCTGCTTTAAAGAACAGCCTCAGAGGACTATCAAAGTAAGCTAAAGATATATGTGCTCTCCCACAGCAAGATTTTGAAATCTATCTTAACCCAAACTGGGATGTTCACAGCTTGGAGGAAAAAAATATAAAGAAAAATAAAAAAAGGAAAAAATCCTAACCCTGCGAAGTGCCAGGAACTAATAAGAAAACAGATAAGTTCCAAGGTCTTACATTCCATATACCATATATTGTACTAAATAGCATCCTAATAGTGGGTAAGGATCAACTGTAATTTCTGCCAGAAGTAACCAAGGAAACCACTCATCTAAAAGTGCAGACATGGCGGGGGAGGTAGGAAAGGAAATGGACTCAAATCCAAACTCTGAAAACTTGGAAAGCTATCTGCAGCAAGCCTCCAAAAGATGCAGCTGTTTGGAGAAACAGCTTATACATATTTATTGAAACATTTTTTTGGTCTAAAAATCACAGTGAGGATGGAGCCGATTCTCATACAGAACTAAGAACAGGCAATATGGACTCTGAGGCAGCGGTGCTGGGGCAAGTCAGGATCCACGTTTTGGAAAGTCTTGTTCACAAGGTCTGAAACTTAGGCAGTTCAGAGAATCACAACAGAGTGTGGCTTGGAAGAGACCTCAAAAATCATCTAGTTCTGACTATGGCAGGGACACCTTCCACCTTTTCAATAGTCTCAGTCAGAAGCTGTCTGCATCCCTGAAAGCTGAGTGCTTTGAATGACTGAACGTGGAGCAAACATCTGCTGCTACATTCACCTCAAGAATGCACAAACCCAGCCCATTCCTGTCTGGCAGCCCAGAAACCCACTGGACATGCATGATATCTCACACTGGATCTCAGATTTCATAAAGGATTTCTGCCTCGGACAGGTAGGTGTGATTCTGAGAGCAGCCTCAAAAGATGTTTTAAATATGGGGCTGAAGCTGGTCAGAAAACCTTTAAGCAGTAGAAATTGATAGCATTACTCTTTCTTTGAAGCACTGCACTACAAGGTTTCTTTGCAGATCTCTGAATGGCAAGACCTTTTAAAAATAACCTCAAATATTAATACTGTAGATGGCTCTTGAGAGCTATCCCTGACAATTCCCAAAATCTTTATTGATACAGAGCACATGCACCAGTAAAACACAGTCCAAAGTTTTTAATCTCAAGACATGCATAACTCCCTACAGTATTTTGTCTACATGCTTAATGGAGCATTAATTGCTACCAGCTCATTTGCAAGATTCAATTTACTAATTCAACTCTACAGAATTGCATATAGCACCTACCTCCATCCACGCCCCAATACCACTACTTGAATTGAAAACACACAATTGTTCATAGAAATTTGAGTATTTCTAGATGGCCATGCACTAATTTCTTGCTAAAAATCAATGAGAATTTAGCATCTACCTGACCTTAAACAGACCATAATTGTCTCAAATATTAGGAATTTCTTCTTACTCAGATACAAAAGATATTAATCAGGGGCCAGGACAGACCCCATAGTGAGAGTTGTGAAATTTTGTTTGCCTTGGTGTTAACTACAGAACTTTGTCAGTCAGTTCTTCCTTAGGTTACCATTGTTACTTGATTATTTACTCTACAAAAATTATTTAAAACTTCCAGAGCACTCTAATTTAATGCCTATGTCTATCAATATTAAATATACTAATGGCAGAATATAGTCTGCAATACTGTTTGAATGTTCTGATGCTTGACTTCTAGTAGTTAAAATTAGCCCCTTTATTATTGGTTGCACCATAGTTAAGTTTTGGTTTTTTTTTCTTGTTGGGTTTTTTTTCTTCTATGCACATGATAGGGGTTTTCTGTTGAGTCTTTTTTTGGGTTTTCTTCAACTTCAAACCAGTTAGAAATAGATTACAGCACTACAGCTGTGGTAGAATAGAAAAGAGAAAGAGGAATGTCTCCATGCAAATTCACAAGCTGAGGGAACACTTTTTAGCAACTTAAAAACCAGCTGCAAAACTAATTAGCCAAAATATTGGGGTATTTTCCTCTTGAAAAATAAAGAAATACTCCATTTCACAGCCATGTGTGCCCACCTCCCAACTAACTCCTACGTGCCTTACAGCTTGGAATGGGATGATACTATCTCTGTGAATTTAACTATTTAGACAAAGTGGAAAAAAGTTAAATCACAACAAAGATGGAGTAGAAATCTGTATGGATCTAGGAGGAATTCAGGAAGCAAGGCCTCACACAGGAAGAGAAAAAGAAATACTGATGTAGCAGAAGTAAAATGAAGGAAGATGGTTGTAAATATATTTCTGGAGGGTAAGGGGAAAGACAGAGATTGCTCATTTTTTGGCCTAATGAATAAACCATTTTAGTTCCTCCCCCCTTATGCACCTGCTGCTTTGAAAAGCCCCTTCCACAACCAACAACTGAACAGCAAATGCTGCACAATGACTCAAATGTTGCTGGAGCCATGCCAGCAAAAATTACCACTCTTCAACCAAGATAAACATCATATTACTTCATTACCCTTTTAAAACATATGCAAATTAAATCCATTATTCTTTTTTCTTACAGAAATGAAGTTCCTTTGGCTGGAATTCAACAGCTCCTTTTGTCATCATTGACCATGAATGGATGAACTTCATGTAGATGATGCCCATTTCCCATCTTTGAATCAAACATTAATACCATTTGACAGTAATAAATAACATTTATCACAATAGGGATCTACTAATGATTTTCCCACTAAGCTGGCTCATCAGAACCTATCAGCTGACAACTGCATAAATGAGATTAGCATAACAGCTGCCTATGACAAATGTATCTAAATCATTTTAATGCCAGCTAGCTCTTTGATCTCCCTATCACGTTGTTGCCAAAACTAAATCCATTTCTTCAAGATACATGTTGTTTATTACAGATACATGTGTATATTCCACACCATTATGTACTCAAGAGAGTTCAGTAATTAAAAGAATTAAAAATACTGATTGGATACTGCCACTATAATGTAAACTCACAACACTGCATGTCAGAGCAGCATTCCACAGCCTACTTAATTCCCCACCTCCCACCCTGAATTGTAGGATTTAGTGTTTAATAGCTGTTTGTTTCTCTGAAACAAAATACATGTTTTAACATAAATAAGTGTATTAGCTTCTCTCTCTATTGCTTACACAAGCATCATTTTCATACAATTTAAACTAATTCCCAATAATATGGGACTTGGTTCCATGCACACATCAAAGCAGCAATTCACTGTGTTAGTATAAATACAAAACTGACAAGGAAAGAAAAACTTGCTGGTAGAGAAACCTGTTTGTGTTTTAACTGCTACCACAAGCGAGACCTATGAGACTGTTGCGCAAACTCATGAGAACAGATTTCAGCCTGAACCCAAGGCCAATGGCTCTTTTTCCACCTCTACAGCAATGTTGTTAAAAGCACTCAAACTTCCAAACACTTTGGCAGGTGACAGTCAATGAATTCCTCTACCTGAATTCAGACTGACAGAGATCTTTAGGTCCTTAAGGGCACGGGGGCTTTCTTGATGCCTCAAACACAAGGGAAAATGCCCTCAGGGGCTTCAAAACCCCAGTGAGATTCACAATCATGTCGTCTTCTGCTTCCCCAAAATATTTTCAAATATTTTTACTTAAGTATGGTAAAATTGCTTTAAAACATATATCTATTTGAATATATTGGCACCTAGACCTTTCCAAAGACTGCCTCCCTCCTCCCCAGCTGAATAATGTTGAAGCCACCAATTTGAAATTTGCAGAATTGCCACTGATTTTCTTAAGCTTATACCAAGCTTTTGATGAGTTGACAGATAAAGTAGCATCAGGCATGCCTACACTTGAGTGCCCTTGATTTAAAAATCTGTATTCACACCTTTCATGCACTGTGTAGCTTTATGTGCATTTATTTTGTAGGTTTGTAGAGATTTGCATTTGTTTTCCCATCAGTGTTTTCAGGTGAGTTCTACACCAAAATATTCACAACTGTTTATACTTGAATCATCTTAAGGGCTATTCAGTGAAGAGATAAAAGACAAACTAGGTATGTGTGCTGCATTTAAAATTACAAAAACACATATCCATTTACACAGTCAGCTAAGTAAATTCTAGAACATGAATTTGGCTTCCACTGAAAACCAATACTGGAATCAGAGTTCAGCTTTCCCAGAAGTAGCACCAGTTCATGGTGGAAAAGGTTTCTAAATGAGAACTTTGGAGGGTATTGCAAAAGCATGGAAAATGTGCAAGTAGGCAAACTAATGAGATTGCAGACTGAGAACTGTTAAAGTATTCAAGTTATAATGCTTTGTAGCAAATATCTTGTTTTCAATGTTCTAACATTCACAGACACTTTATTCTTCCTTGCATTTCAGTTAAAATTCATGGGATGTTTTCTCCACATATTTTTCAAGTGTGCCTGCATTTTTCATATCTTTGAAAAATTTCTGGCCATTATTTTTCATGTAAAATGGACAGAATCTATGGTCTTTTGTCCAGGGCTTTTGTCTTGGGAAGCAGGCCATTTTTCATGGATGAAACTGAGGCACACACTTTCAGTTTTGACAGCATTTCTTATCATTCCCCACAGTTAGCATTGTCAACTTTCATTATTTAATTCTGAAGTACAAGGAAGGCTGATTTATACCCATGATGTATAATTACAGGCAGATGGAGTGCTTGGAAAGTAGAAACACTGAATTAGGGCTGTAGTAAGTGCCTTTGAGCCTCCTGTGAAAAGTCCTGTCTATGCCACCAGCTAAAAACAAAAGCTAAACAATTTAAACTAAATTAATTCATGCTGTTGTAAGCACTGAGTTAATGAAAGTGAATACAAAACTAATAAAGTACATTGGTTGTGGTTGTGAGGTAATTTAAATTGTTTTTAAGTACAAATGCTGAAATGTGTTTGTATTAATCAATATCATCTCTGAATGTGCTCATGGTCAAAAGGCTTTTTTTTTAACCTCCACTTCACTTGAAATCATTTTGACACAAGTCCACTCTGCATTTTGAAGAGAGACGTGCTTTCTACAGTTCTTTCATATGATAATATACAGTATATTTTCAGCTGTCTTTTTAAAGTTTAAACAAATGGAAGGCTTATTAAGAAGATATCATAATTACATGCAGCTATTTTACTAGCTCTTATCTGAAGCAAAAGCAAGCAATTAGTTGAGAACATAAATTCATTCAAGACATTTACTGAACATGAGGGAATAGACCAGTGGGAGAAAATAGGCCCATTTTAGTGTTTCATCTTCCCTGCAGAAATACAGCAAACCTATTCTAGTAGATTTAATGACACCTACAAAATAGCTCCTTTTTTTTTTTAAATGAACTTATATTTCAGCAGACTCCTTAGCAAACACACAAAAAATAAAAATTAAAATCCCTCCAGTAGCCTTAGACTGTGCTCAGCTACTTTGACACACAGTAAGGAGTTACTCTTTTAATAGGCACAGAAAACATCACTGGAGCAAGTGGTAACCAACCAGAAACAGAAATCTAAGCCCACTGCACTCTTGAGATGCAGTATTGCTTTCAAATTATGGCGTATCACTAATAAATACAAAAAAAAAATTTGCTTGAAGCTGAATGCAGACACCAAAAGGGAAATATTAGGAACAGTATTACATTTTATTTCATTTTTCTCTGCTTTTTAAGCATTTTATTCCCTAGAGTGATGATCACTACAATCTCCAGCCCCAGATATACAAAATTTTTCACATGTGTTTAATATAAGCACTTGAATATGTGTATAGAAGACTAGAGAGGCACTTTTAAGCTTTGAAACTAAGAGACCTGGTTCTAAGTGACAGCCTGGGAGGGTGGGAAGGAGGAAGGACAGCCTTGAGCTGCCACTTGAGCTGTCCCAGCGATGGTGGTGACATGCACCAAAAGGTTACTCCCAACCACAGCAGTGACTCCCAGCGTACCAAAACCACGTCCCAGAGCACCAGATTTAAGCTGCTCAACTCCACGTGGCAGGGGCCAATGAAAGCAGAAGGGACAAGACTGGGGATGAAAAAGTTCTTCATTGCCACATGACATCTCCATCTCAAGCTCTGTGTTGAAGACATTAACATTTTTGTCATAACAAAAAAAATTTAATTAAAGGAGGGAAGAGGGAATATAAAGTCCAAGGTTCTTAATGGTTACTCCATTATAGGCAGGTTCCACAATTAGTAAAAGCCTTCACTGGATTTCTTCCCAGATCATTTGAGACAGCTCTTCAGGTATATAAATTATCATTTTGTTAATGCAGAGCTCACAGAGGTGATTTTTAAGTCCCCCAAATGCAAACAATATATAATGGTTACTTCTCGTGTGAGATTTACTTTTTAGTATTCCCATTTGATTATTGAAAGCCAAACAAAGATAACTTAAGACACATATTAAAATTATTCCCTCCTCTGCTTTTGTTTCGTGGGTAAGCAGGACAAAAAGTGGAAGAGGATTGGAAACAAGATTTTTTTCCCCCTACTCTTACTGGAAACACAGTTAGCAATTTCTCACTTATTTAAGATAACACCTACATGCAAATCTTCCTTCTCTAAAGAGAATAAAAAATATTTGTGCTAGAATTTGCTGATGTTTTCTACACTAGTATAAAACAACTGTTTTTCTAGCAGAAGCATTTGTCATCCACATAGGCAGAGAAGTATATAATCTTTCTGCAGTTCTCTTCACTGGCAAATCTCAGTAAAATTAATTCATTTTGAGGAACAGTCTAATGACTTTTTTTCCCTCCTCTTGTCACCAGTTGGGTTCTGAATTTTTCTTCTAATGAATGCAATATAATTCATGCATAGTCACTACTGAACCCAGCAAATTCATAATTAGTGCCAATTTTGCACCTGCTGTTATGGGTAGATGCTATTCACTTTAATTTGATACCTTGATTATTCATTGGAAACTTCAGGAGACTCCAATTATCTTACACATTTCCTGAAAATAACATAAAATAAAAATCAGAAAAAAAAATGTTTTTGAGAACTTTCTAGTAATGAAGACCCCAACCCAGCAATACACCTATATTGGCTAAATATGTACACACATTGCATTGATGAACATATCCCCAAGATAGTGGTAATTTTTCACATGTTTACAGATATACATTACAGTTAAATTTAACCATTTTTTTAAGCTATTAGCTAAAGCTGGAATTATTACAGATATTTTGATGCAATAATTGATCCTGCTATTCTATGAGTGCCTGCTTCTGATATCAATCCAACTACACAGAACCTTCCTACCACATGGCATTTCTTTTTCCATATTCTGGTGGGTCTTCGTTGCTGAAAGCAGGAACACATTGCATATACAAGTATTGAGCACAGACATGCTGCTTGCATGTCTCTTCATGACTATATTCATCTCCCTGCTCCATATCCCACCACACCCAAAGCAATCAGACATATTTGACCATTTAAACATGGTTTTGTTCTCTAAACCTATCTCCCAATAGACTTTTTTTTTTTTTTAGAAGCCTGAGACGTAAGAGTTTCAAAAAGAAGAGTGAGGGAATGGAATCAGCCTGTATGGACATAGCAAAATGGAAACAACTCCTCTGCTAGTCCTGCAAGTGTTTTATAAACCGAACAGTCTGGGTTTAAATAACATATAAATAATATAAATAACATTTCTGCACTGGTGCTACTAAAAAGAACAGAGCACATTTGACACATGAAGATGGACTTAGAGCTGAAAACATACCAGAGACTGTTCCCAAAAATGGGCTGGCACGTGGAGATTTCTAGACTGGATCAGCCAGGAATCAGTTTATAGAGTATAAAATGTGACTCTCAAAACATTTTCAATTCTGCCTCACCCTCCAGCATTCAAAAGAGAAAACACACATGGGCCACTGCTAGCTGGTGACTGCATCTATCATCAGTAATCAGGCCCTCCACTGTTGTGGGTGGTTTTAACATCAGCAGAATTGGTGTTCCTGCCCAATCAAAGCTTTTTATCTTTTGCTTTAGAAAGAAACAACATTGCATGGTATTACTAAAGAGAATAGTCCTTCCCTCTCCCACCCCACATTAAAAACAAAACAAAACAAAAGAGTTGAAAGCATTTGTGCTTTTTCTTGGTCCTGAAGCAAGGTTTTCCTGACTCAGCTTCCATCCTTAATAAGCAGTGTAATGGCTCTCAAGATGATTAGCATTACAGTTATAGACTGAGTTCACTATTAGAATATTAATGGAAAATGCTATTATTTTAGAGTTACAGAGATATAATGGGAATTAGACAATAAGGAACCGCATAATGAAGAATTTCTTCCAATACTAAAGAAGTCACTATAAGTGGATACAGAACTATCAGACACATGAGCACTGAATGAGCTTTTTCTAAAATTTTCAGTTCTGGGGTCTCCAAATTAGGAGGATTATATAGTTCCTAAAGGGATACTGATGCCATTGTCAGTGAGGGGCATTGCTCAGGACCACTGCCTCCCAGTAAACAAGTGCAACAACTTAACTTAGGCACAGAATTCACCGCATGTGATAATCGCAGCACAAGGCAATCCTTGCTGGGACAACGCAGTCATGCAAAGAGCTGAATTTGCCCCACACAGCTGCCTATGGCTGCAGGCAGCTAACAAATCTCTCAAATCCTCCGACACACACCCTGAGCTCATTGCAGAGCTATGGGTGACTTTCTGTGGAGGTTGTAAATACAAGAGGACATTTGCCCTGTGGGGTTCTTGCAGCCAGAGTGGATTTGGGCTGGCCATGCAAGCCAGGGCCCCTCAGCTGCTCGAGGCATCTTGTCTCCATCACCCCTGGTACAAACCTCACCCCTGCCAGCTCTAAAGGACAGCACAGGATTTATACTATGACAGATATCCAAGAGCTACAGCTCGGTCAATCAGATTAGCCATCTCCACAATGGTACTAAAAACTGTGAAGATAATTTCTGCTATAAGACAGTGGTTTCCTCAAGAAGAAAATTCACAGGTTCTACAGTCCCATTTTTCAGCCAATCATGCTATCCATTATAACTGTGCTTAATTTATTTTTTTTTTCCTGTCCAGGACAATATTTGGAACCTTAAAATAACAGAGTTCAACTTGTTGAAACAAGGAATGATGTGTATGAAAATCAATCTAAAGCAGCAGTTGGTGCTTGCATGCTGGCTCACTATTATGAATTTAAGTGTTACACAGGAAATTATTTGCATTCTTGTTGTTTCAGTGGGTGACTACAGTGAACACAGACTCACTACAAAAAACACTGGAATTCATCAAACTTGCTCTTCAAGCTAGTAATGAATCTATTTAAAAGTGCCTTCTGCTGACTCAAGGGTTGACAATATGTATTAAAACTCAGTTTTAGCATACACCCAAAAAGCCATGAATATCATATCTTAAATTCTATCATGATGCTAGAATTCAAGCTCACTTCATTTCTGATCTGGACTATAAAGATGAGAAGGTTTAAGAAAGTCCTCAGGACATAGGGAAATCACCATCTTTGTTGCTGTAAAATAGCCATGGATATGTCTTTGGGAGAAATATCTCCATCCATTTCCAATCATGTAAATATGTTCAAACCTATGGGAGGAAGACAAGCTGCTTCTCCCCCTTTATCTGTTGTACAAAAAGATGCTGCTTTGTCTTTAGAGCTCTGCTGATGCTGCCTTCAGCAAGCCAGTGCTCCATTGTTATTACTGTCTTTTCATTTGCCTCTAGGGGCTCAAAGGATGGTGCAGATGGTAAACAAACATGCTTTATGGTCTTGGAGCTTAGACTGAGAAATTCAGATTTGCTTTTCATTTCTGAAATGCAGCTAAGCACAGAAATTACTCAAAATTATTATCAAGCTGCTCCTAAGTCCTGTGCAACTCCTCTGTGATTGTACTACCTAGCAGAGATGCCTCCTCTCAGTTTCCTGAAGTGACTGACAAGTATAAAAAATGCTTTATGTACTAGAGTATTTAATTCTACTTACATTGTATTGACACAAGCTGCTGTTCTAATAAATTTAATTTTTAAAACCTGAAGCCTTATATCATAAACATATGATATTATTCACATAAGTTGCACAGTCCTGAATTGCAAATACCAGCCCAGTTTACAACTTGAATAAGGACAAAGTAGACATCTCCTGCCATCCTGCAGCTAGCTGTTCTCTCTTCTATCAGAAGCCTTGGTCACCCTCAAAGGCAAATAGTTTAAATTCTACCAACAGTTATATCCCTGTCTGACCAACAGAGATCCAAGCATCAGTGTGTGTACAGACACATCATTGGAGAAAGTGCTTTCCTAAGGATCCTGCAAGATAGAAAACAAAGCACTAAAATGTGGTGGCAGTGAAAGAAGCAAACTAAAACACCTATAATCCTTCAGTTTTACACCTAGATTTACTCAGCCAGCATATAACCCACCACATTTGCAAGTATGCAGCTCTGAAGAGAGTCCCAGCAAAACTCCAAGACAGGTGGAACACAAGTGCCAGACAGTGCAACAGCAGCTCCTCCAGCCAGGTATCCCACACTTGCAGCTCACCCACAAACACCAGGATCTGGCAGCTTCTGCCTAGTCAGACATGCACATCCTACTGCCTTAATTTCTTCCCACTTTATATTTTATATATATATATATATATGCACACAAATACACTATGAATATAACTTATACTAAAGATGGAGCAAGACTCTTTGCAAGAGCATGTGGTGACAGGACAAAGGGGAATGGCTTTAAATTGAAAGAGAGTATGTTTATATTTGATATTAGGAAAAAATTCTTTGCTCTGAGGTTGGTAAGGCACTGGCACAGGTTGCCCAGAGAAGCTGTGGCTGCCCCATTCCCTGCTCCAAGGCCAGGCTGGATGGAGCAAGCTGGTGTACTGCAAGGTGTCCCTGTCATGGCAGGGGGTTGGAACAAGGCGATGTTCAAGATCCCTTCCAATGAAATCCATTCCATCATGTTATTATATACTGTTTTGCGTGTATAAAGAAAAAACACAAACTACACTTATCACAGCCACATTCTTCTTCCCAACCCCTAGAACCTGTTCACCTCATGAAGGTGGCTTTTTGACCCTGTGTTTCCTCTGAAACTTCAAAGTCAAAGTTTCAGTCCTCAAAACCTCCACTGTCTCTTTGGAAAGTGGGGAAGGAGAAGGTTGCCCTCAGAAATCCACAGGCACTTGCACACAACTTCAGCGCTGTCACCCAGACCCACCACAGAAATGCTGAGGCTGCACTGCATGCCATTTCTCCTTCTGTACAACCAGCAGCTCAAATGTTCTCCACACAGAACTAGAAGGCTGAAATTCATGTCCTGTAGGATATCTGTGGTGGCTATACTGTGGAAACTGAAGGAATTTGAGGAGGGCAGAGATCTGCAGAGTTTGGTTTAGGTATCATTAGAACCTCACTGACAGTCCATGAACAAAAAGTAGACTAGCTGAAAGTGTTGTCAAGACTGCGTTACTGCTTTACATGTAGTCCAAAGTAAATAAAAATTCTTTGGGGCACATGAAGGATTTTGTTCAAGTATTCCCACACACAGACATACATTAAATAGAAAAAACAAAACAGACATTTTTCTTTTGCAACACAACACTAACAAAGTATTTCACAAGCATAATTGCATCTTCCAAAAACCATCCCCTAGAGCCTTATAAAAAACCCACAGCCATATAAATGTATGTGTCACTCAGGAAACAGTTTACTCAGTGTCTGGTTTTCTCTCCACCCATTCCTTGAAGATACTTTCTTTGAAGACAATTTGTGCATATACTATAATGTCTTGCTCACCGTTACTTCCTAGGCAAATCCAATCAGATATTCATTTTCACCAGGTAAGTTTGAGCATGTACCTCTTTTCTATTCTTTAGCAGTTATGCAAGACAGCACAAGAAGTTGCCACCTGAAGTGAGTTTCTTTATAATTTATGGCACTGACGTCCATCAAGACTGAGTCATTGACCACCACCCTATGGATGTCACCATCCAACATCCTCCTTTAACCATGATCTTATCTACTCATCAAATCCATCTTGCTCTAATTTAGAGAGAAAGATGTTGTGGGGACTGTGTCAAAGGCTTTACAAAAGGCCAGTTAAAAAGGCATCTTCCCTTCCCACTGTGTGGCCACTCCATCATAGAAGGCCACTGGGTTGGTTATCCCCACAGAAGAATTAGCAGCAGTGATTTAAGGGACAGCTCACCTCTAACACTCATTTCATATGCTAAGGACAGACAAATGTAACTTGCAAAAGGTTCTTAAGAACAAAACATTTCATGATTGATCATGATACACCCCACACTGCAGCATGGGATCACAAGACTAGCACAAGAAAATCTGTAATAGCAATTTAAGGGCACTGTTCAGGGGTTCAGTGAGTAGAGGGAATAACTAATGAAAAAGGTGGGGAAAAAAATATCACAGAAAAAAGGCCACAATTAGGGGTACCTTTTGGAATGAAGAATAAAGGCTCAGGAAGGGGTATGTTTAAAGCACATTTAACAGTGTTTGAAACTTTTTTTTTATCCTGTTCAAGTCACAGTTTTTAATGAGACATTACAGATTAAAAGGGGGCAGAAAAAATTTGAATGAACAATCAGAAGAGTGTTTGAAAATGGGGAATATCTGGGGGGGTTAAGGGAAAAGCATTTTACAGAAATCTTGGTTACAAAGGTTGAACATAGCTTTCACATTCAATACCACTGTTGAAAAGCTATAATTTCAGCTGGATATTTCATTCAAAACCATGCAAAAGAAAAAGGAAATATTGATCTAATAGCTAAAATACATACATCTCCCTAGAAATACAAAGACAATATTTGCTCGAGCTCATTTAATGTGATAAGAAAGTACCACAATGACTTGTAGCAATTATAGAAAAAATACTGCAATTTCAAATTACAGAGAAATAATGTGTACTTATTTATCAATTCAGCTTCAAATGTTGTCCCATTTATTTGCTCCATGAAAAATGTAGTTTAGATATTGCATGTGCATATATTTTTCGACAGAATACAGCAGAGGCATGAAGTGCATAATCTACAATTCTTATAAGGCAAAGGGCACCTCAGAAGGAGATATTTCAATAGCAAATTGAGCTGGAAGAAAATGTGTCAGTTCAATTCACCAAATTGAAGAGATTTCATTTTAACCTACTTATCTCAATGCTCCATGAGAAAGATTTAAGAATGGATACAACAATAAACCCACCAGTAAAAAATGAGATTCTCAGATGCTAAGCATTCAAACCCAGCTCTCATGGTATTATTTATCAGCAATTTTAAAAGATCTGAGCTCTTTGAAATGGTTCCCTACTTAAACCATAAAATCTTAAAGAAAACTTATCCTCAGACCTCAAGATCTTGGAGATACTTGATATCAGAGTTGAAAGCTTTGCAAGTAAAGCCAGCAGTAATATCTAGTCATGATAGCCAGCATTTTTCATGGTACCACTTCCAAACTCTCTTTAGGCAATGTATTGAGAAGCTTATTCACTATACAGGCTAGTTCAAAATTGCATATTTGAATCATACTCAAATCAGATATCATTCTCATTTGCAGAACTGTAGAACAGAGCTTAACCCTACCTAATCTGGCCAATGCATTCAAAGCCTCTACCAAATAGGTTCATTGCCTATAAACAGCTCACTGCTCCTCTTGGGCTGGCCAGCACACACACACCTGTGTTGGGAAGCCATGGATTTTCTTGCTTGGCAGAACATACAATTCTGTGAGAGGAAATACTGCCAACACTGCCTGAAGAGGATTTGGAAGGGACAAAAACCAGGGAAGACTTCGAAATACACAAGTTTCTCAATTAAAGACATTAAATTTTTGCCTTGTTTTTAGTAAATAAGTGCAAACTACAGAAGTTATGGAAACAAAATACTACAATGTGTGATATAAGGTGGAAAGAGATGCTAAAACTCCTTGGAAAAAGCATATTAAATAGCAATTGGAAGATAGGAGATTTAAAGGCGAGAGAGCCTGGAACAACAGAACGTCACAAGTGTAGTACTAACTGTGCCAGGATTATCATATTGTCTTTGTAAATTCATTTAACTCCCACTTGGAGAAGTATCTCTACTTTCTGTGGGTTCTCTTCCTGACTCCCAATAGTTTTAAACACTGCCTGAATTTGTGTGAAGCCCACACAATGCAATCAGTATGTTGTTATACTGTCCCAGAGTTCACAGCAATGTTATTTTGTGCATCTCTTGACTGTTGAAAGAATGTGAAGAAAAAAAGCAGTCCCAGAAGACTGAGATTTTAAACACATGTTTAACACCACTAGTTACACATTGTAAAAAACATCGCACAAGGATCATCTCTATTAAAATTCTAGTCACAGCTCATATTAAACCAGCTTATTCTTTTCTATTAAATAAATAAATTACTTGAACTCAGGAACTGTTTGTAAATTTAAATACTATTCCTTTGCAGAAGTTTTTTTATTCTTACTACAAGCATTGGTCTTGACAAAGACTAAATTGCAGTGTTTGGTAGGATTTTCCTATTTCTTTTTGGAACAGCAGAGAGCTGTTAGGGAAGTCTGAAATTGTGTCACTCCAGAACTTGTTTTTGTCTTTACTCTCCAAGTTCTGTCTTTTATACTATTAATTCTGTGGCTGTATGATCATGATAATGTGCTATGGCATTTCATTCCAAGAGACCAACCACAGAGCCTGCTCAAGACACCTGCACAGTCTGAGGGTTGATTTTAAAAACCAGACTTCACTCACCAGTATATTGCCAGGTTATTGAAAACAGGTACAGATTCACCAAAAAAATATTCTCCATTCATTCTCATCACAGAAAAAATAGTGAACTTTTCAATTGTCATGAATTATGGGGTAGATTTAGTTCCTTCTACAGCTTAAACAATAATTGTAATACTACCTCTGCACAGATTTGTAAGGGTCTTTCAAGACCAGTGGAGAGCCATGACACAAACATCCATTTATGCCAAGTCTGGGAGATAAACTTTCACCTCCCTAAGCTGAACAGGTTAATACAGTGCATCACCTGTTGTGTGCATCATCTCAATTCATTCAAAAATCAAAAGCTGAAGGACAGATGCAAAAAACTCCTGCATAATTCACAAGTCTGGAAACATAACTATACATTACCCATCCCTCCATGATAAACAGATTTAAACACAACAATTCTCTAACATACTGTAAGTATGAAAAACTGAGCTACCTTTTATAAGCTATATCTTATTTATGAAAACGTAGATTCAAATGTTATTACCTGAAAGAAAACCATAGTTCAAAAAGACAACAGAAAAGGAAGCAAGTCTGGGAATAAAGGAACCACCTGCCAAAGGTGCTACTGTGGTTCATCAACACAGAATCAACCAATTAGTAAATTATCTTCACTAAAACAACCTCAACAACTTCAGCTCACAAAAAACGAAATATAACATACCAAGAGAGTCAGAGAGAAAAATCCTACTGACTTTGATGAGAATATTTTATTTTCCATAGTATTTTCTGAAGAGAATAGTGGAGAAGTCAGCAGCACTTAATCATGTAACATAGCATTAAGCAATAATGGCAGATAACAGAAAATAGTATAAGAACTCTGTAGCTCACAAAACTTAAAACAATTCTTTTCTCTCAACAGCTTCTACAGATTTTCACACCTATGCTTCATCAGAGACACAACAGAGACACAAAAAGGAGCATAAAGTGAAAAATGGAACACAAAGACATACTGTTATGTTTTGCACTTAGTTTTGGGAGAGAGTTTGCTTGCTTTTTTAAGCTTCAACAATGGAATAAAGATAAAATTTAAATACATCTTCTTTGTTCAAAACCACTCACAACTGCTATTGCAGTAACACAATGCAAATATGCTGGCTGGCAGCAGAGACAGGGTTTCCCCAAACCTGCAGTTTTCCCATACCTCCTTCAAATGTATGTTCTTAATTCCACAGACAGAGTCCTTTTAAAAAATGTATTTAAAGTTCCTTGTGAAATACAGCCTTATTATGAAATCCTTCTTGTTCACAAGATACAGAACATAGTGCCCACTGAAACATTCAGAATTATAGCCCACAATTCCATTCTGTTTGTAGTACAGGCTTTCTGGCACACTCAATTTTTGTTTTAATTATTTTATTCTGAGGAACAGAATTCTCAGATTTATTACTAAGGTGGACTCCAAAAGCAATGTTATTATAAGCTCTAACAGGTGAATAAACCAATAAATTGCTTCAATCCATAAAGCAACCAATAGCTCCTGGACAAAATAGATCTGAAAGGCTGAAGCAGATTTCAGAGCCTCATTCCAACAGTAAAGAGTAATAACGCAAACAGAAAAAGTACTATTTATAAATGTCTGCCCTGGTTCTAGAGCATGCCAATACATGAAATAGGTAAGATTATGTTCTAGTCTTGAGCAATCAATCAAAGACTTTTTTTAGTATTACACTCAACCTTTTTTTTAAACATTAAATATCTCAATTTTTTTTTTCCCAGTGATATAGCGGTACACTTAACTGGCAGATAAAAGGGGTTTAATAATCTAAATTATAAGCCACAGCAAATATTCCTTGCTCAAATAATAGAATACATGGAGTTAGAAAAGAGAGGAGGGATAATAAACTGGTTACATTCATGAGTTTTTATCACATCCATTTATGATTTAGTATAAATAAGCAAAGGTACCATCAAAAAAAAAGGCAGCATAAAATCAATGTTTCATATTTTACAACAGCTCAACACTTCATACATCACAAATTCAAAATATACTCTCAGAATCCTAAAAGAGGTAGATATAAAATAATTCTACATATGAGTAAAATGGAGCTACTTCTGGATTGAAATACAGCAGCAATTCAGCAGCACCCATCAGTTTTTATGACAGGACATTAAAGATTACTGTTATTCATTTCAAATTGCTGTAGATAATTACAGAACTTAATTGCAGAGCTGGAAATACTCCAGACATGAAAGGTGCTAATACCTTCCATCTTACAAAAACGCTGTGCTCTCTAAATGATTGTAAGTATTACCCACAAGGTTTTCATACTGTACCTTCCAGCCCTAGGATAAGACACAAATTTACAGCCCATTGGAAGAAAAGCACAAGGCACCTTATGACAATATCATTACTGACTGCGAGGAGAATTGGCTGAAAAGTATTCCACCTAAGCAGATGTAACGCCTAAATGTTCATGTGGATAGCAGCAGTCTAGAGTGCATGGCTGGGTTGCAGTGTCTTTCTTCATAAGATAAGTAAATGTATCTTTTAACTGACCACAAAAAGTGCCATCAACATCATGGAATTATAATGCAGCTTATCTTGTTTGCTTGTGTTTTGAGGTTTTGTTAAACTGAATTAATCCCACAGATTTGCAAATCATTCAACATATTCAGAGACAATCACTAAAATACAATACTGAACAGTACCAAAAGAATAATTTTTTTCTAATTATGGTAGAATATTAATTAAAAAACAAGATAATGCCTCAGCTTTTCTCCTGCAGTCCTACCTGCATGGTCCCAGCAAAGCTACTCAGCCTATGCTGGAAATAGCTCAGACATACCCTGTCATGAAGGAAAAACCATGCATGTCAGCTTAGATTTTGGGGGGAAAAAAACCAAACCCAACCTTATTATAAGTACCAAAAGCCATGATTCTAACAATGCTTCCTCCAAATTGGTATCAAAAGTCTGAACACTGTCATCTAAAGAGCAACATGCTGGTATATTACACTAACACAGTCTCTCTCTGGTCATGCTTTTGGGATCTATAAGAGCAGTACACCACTACAGAGATATCAAAGTAAATAAAATAAATACATGATTAATAAACCCCCTAACATAAACACACAAAACCTACCAAAAGAAGCAATGCACTGAAACCAAAAAATGACAGGAAAGAACTTCTGAATTTCATATCATTTTTGAATTTAGGTCAGCTGTTTCATTAAGAAAAATTAAACTTGGTACTTATGGGTAGCCAAGTAGACAGGAGATATGTTAAATTTAAACAAGGAAGTTCAACTTCCTCAAAAAGATAACACCTTCACATGCACAAAAAAAACCCAAACCACAAACAAGCAGCCAAAAACTAAACCCAGAAAACTTGAAATCAAACATGTCTGAGGCAGAACAATTAGACGACAAACACAAAAATAACGCAAGTGAGAGGTTACAAACTTAAGTCTCTAAATTAGTAAAAAACTGAGTTAATTAATATCCTGTCTCATTCAGTGCAGAGAATGGCAGTTTGTGTAACAAGTAGATCTTCAATATTTTTGTTCATTGACACTAACCCCAAATGACTCCTACTTCCTTTATCACACGCTATTTAAAACACTATCCTGGCAGCAGTTAATTTTTCCATTTAATTTTTTGTCAGCATTCAACAGTATTCTCTTTTACAATTCTAAGTGTGGATTAGTATTGAATTCTCAGAATTTTCCCATGAGGCTGGATTGGAATTTAGCATGAGACTGTTCTTTGATTTCTCATCCCATTCATTTTAACTTCTCCAAGACAAAACCCTTTCTAACTACCCAGCCCCGATTCATCACCCAAGGAGAATCCTGAGAGCACAGGTCTGGGTGCAACAAGGGCGGGACTGTGGGATTAAGGCAGTCCTGGTGCAGCATCGCTCCCACACCCAGCTGGGCTGTCAGCAAAGGTGGGATTGTGAAACCACGCACAGCACCAGCAAACCATCACAGCAGAGACAAAACACACCTCAGAGGGTTGCACCATCTTTCTGCTACCAACTGTACCAAAATTCTTATTTATACACAGTTCTCCCCATGTTTTCCCTTGTGGTTGTGATTACAAGTTTCCTCTCATGAGCCTTCTCTGTTCTAAGCATCCAGTCCCAACAGGCAGGACTGATAACACCAGTTGCAGACTGTTGCAAGAAAAAGTTGTCTGTCAAACTCGTTAACAGAAATGGAATCAACTTGAACAGGTAGAATTTTTTTAATTTTTTTAATTCAAGAAATAAAACACACCATCAAATCTTACATTTCTACGTGCCAATTGAACTCACTGAATAGTAATGGTGAGCTCCAAAAAGCCAATGTAGAGAAAACCAGCTCTGGTATTGAGTCTGCCACTCTTTCATACTGAAATAAGTGGTCAATATCTTAACTTCACTGACATCAGTAGAAAAGCTCCTATTGACCTATGCAGAGCATGGATTTTACCCAATGAGTCAAATAGTGCATTAAGTCTCATTTGTCCTGAAGAACTTGACTGAAAGGATTATCAAAAACAATTAAAGCAGCCTGGCAACAGGCACGTTAAAGATCAAGTGTGGATGTAGCTGACATGTCTGCAAAGCCAGATAAAGCCTGGTATTGTAGGAACCAAAACCAGCGCAATTGAGCAAGTGTATCACAGAGATAAGAGCATAATTTGAGTATCAATACTTTCAGGGAAGAAGCAAATAACAAAATACCAAAGGTCTCAAGAAACAGCTTTGTGAATCCTTACACAGGATGTTAAAAAAAAAAAAAAATAGGAAAAAAAGCTTTTACTGCACACAGACAAGATCAGTTATGGTGAGAAAGCAGAAATTAAATTATGACATCATCTTCAACATCTGAATATTGCTCTGGATAATATTTCAGAAAACTAATCCATGCTGTGCTCTTTAATGTACAAAACATTGAATTCTCCGAAACTGAAACATATTCCTTCTCTTTTAAATGACAGTGTATCAATTATTTCTATCAAAATATACACTTCATTGTTTCTGAAGGTATGACTAGCTGGGTGCTGCCACAAAATGGTGATAATAAACCTACCAAACTTAAAGCTTGCAATTAATTCAAAACAATGTATTGTACCACTTCGCCAGGCTTGTCACTGGAAAAAATTAAAAGTTGGTTCATTTTGGTTTGGGTGGTTTGTTTTGCTGGTTTTCTCGACTATTCAAAAGAGATTATTCTCCTCTTATATCTTGAAAACAGTATCATGAGCTCTCCCCTATTGAAAAATGTTTAGGTATATTACATATACTATTGTGAGTTTTCTGTAAATAATCAAAATATTAATTGGCTTAATGGATTGTAGCTGCTTCCTTAAGTACTCCCATTTCTATTTGTCTATGAGCATGCTCAAACGAAGACATTATACTGCTGTTGGATAAGGAAAAGCTGCAACTGTTTCATTTACCTACAGCAATTTATTCAAGGTTTCATCACCAGGCTGCTTTGAAGATGAAAATGAAGGCGTTTACATTTAATGAAGACCATCTGAAGTGTCTCCACTGCAGCTGCAGGCTCCGTAGAATCTGTGGTGCAGGAGGCAATATGCTGCATTGTAATGCAGATTTTCTTAAGAGTGCATCTGCAGCAACAAGATCATTTCCCATGGTCTTCACTGTATTTCTTCTATTATTCATAGAACACAATGTAAATGAAGCTATAAATTTTACCACATACTAAATGTAGAAAGCAGATAATGGCAATTGTGAATTATGAATGAATCACTGTTATTGTGATTCCTCAAGGATCCTGATGTAGATGATTACATGCATGCAAAGACACTGTAGCTAAACTTCTTTATATTGATCTTGAAAAATGATTCTAAGAATATTATCATTAATATACAGAATTCATAGATTTGTTTTTCATGACAATGCCAACTACAACTAACTGTCAAAGGCAATTACATATCAATGCTACCTAGGGGCAGGCAAACATACTTGTATTTGGAATTACTGAATTGGGGAGAGAAAGATAATAGCTTGCAAAAATGTGTTTCCCAGCTACCCACATGTGTTCTTTCACATTTAAATAAGCCACAGGCAAACCTTGTGGAGCATTCTGTAGTGAACACATTCAAATGCCAAGTAATAAGCAGTGAGATAGAGGCTTGTCTTTTTTTTTTAGGGTGGCTGAAAACAAAATAGTTTCTTTAAATGAAAGAAGTATTCTTCTACAAATTGCACAATCCAGAGAACTCCACAAGTATGAGCTTGTCTTTGCCAGTTTTATCATGATAGCAAGAGGCAGATTATTACCCTCTTACCCATTAAGAATAATTCTCTTAGTGATATGATCAAAGTCAGGAACTGCTCTTGTTTGATAATGTTTATAAATTAGTAAAATCATTCACTAAAATTGGTCTAGCTATAATTAACATCAGCAAAACACTTATTAAATCCCACAAGATATAAAGAGTAGGAAATGTACATTAAACTTAATTGGATACAGAAATTCTCACCCACTCTGGAAGTTTGTTGATTTCTCATAATTCCCTTTGGTCTGTTTGCAGCTACAGGGTAATCAAGTGGCTCTGTCACCCCTTTAAGCAGACTCTTTGACTTAAATACTCATCCAGGAAAAGAATGATTAAGACATTTCCAATGTGCATCTCACATGTTCCTGAGTTCATTATTTGGGAATCATAGGCAGGGCCCCCGAGTCCTTGTCCATTTTTTTCCACATTAGGATCTGCAGCAAAGGAGTCAACTTTGAAGTAGCGAAAGTGAGGGATAATAATGGAATTTGCACACCCTCTTTATATTCAATGCAGCCTCTTTAAGCTGGCAGCAAGGCATATGGTGTCAGTATGAAAAAAAAGACTTTGACATATCTTTCTCTCCAATGGAAAAAAAAAAAGATATGAAATAATGAGGGTTCCTAATCCAAGTTCATTTCAAATAACAGAAAAAAAATCCACCATAAAAACAGAATAAACAACTAATGCCACTCTATTTCTAATCAACTCGAAATTACTTTAATGGACAAGAGAAAAACTTGAAAATGAACCACTAAGTGTCTCAGGATATATTTTTGGCACATTATGTATTTCCATAAAGGACACCATCAACATACCATAATTAGGACTTTGAAGGTACCAGCTGATTTTTACACTTTCTATGATTCTAACCTGTATTACTCATTCACTAGAACACCATGCTACTCATGTGCTTATATTCCTGTAGCAATTTTGTTCCACTCTACAACAACACAGATGAACTTTCTTTTATTCACTGCTATCATGATCATATTCATTATCTCAGGAAGTTTTAAAAAGAAAAAAAAAAAGCACCAAAAAAACCAACCAAAACCCTATGTTAACACACAATATCACAAGTTACTACAAAAGTCAGAATTTCAGAATGATTTGTTACAGGATTCCTGTTGTGGCATGAACAATTTCAAAAAAAAAAAGGCAGCTTATGTTTGTTATTGTACCATTAAGCTGAAAAATAAAAGATTAAATAGATTCGAGAGCCTTATATATAACATTATAGAACCCCTAGTTACTACATTGCAGCAGGATCTCACTCAAACATATCATAAAATTCACTCAGCCAGAAGCATTACGTGGAGTCCACAGGCTTTCACTGCAATAGATTTTCTGAAAAAAAAAATCCAAAACAAAGCAACTAAAAAACCCCAACAACAAAACAAAACAACCCAAAACACAAAGTTTAAGAGGCACCAGCCCTAAACTGCCTGTTACCCTCAGCACACACTGTTCCTAAAGCATGAAAGCTACAGAAGTAAGTTTATGCAAAATAATCCACATAGTGTTCATGATATGCTTTAAATTGCTGTGCAAAAACTGCACAATTAAGCTCCAACACAATAGCAACTTGAATATTATTTTAATTTCACAGGTGGAAAAGGCGAGTGCTCAGTCCAACTACCGATCTAAGATATTCTCTGGAGGGAGCAGCTGTGAGGTCAGATGTTGAGGGCTGATCCTCAGGGTAACAGAACAGAGGAATACACAGAGAGAATTACAACCTGACACCTTCAAATGCAACAGTGAGGCCATAAAGCCAAACCCTCCGCAAAGAATTCACAAATCCACAGGACTGAGCAGATAAATACCCAACTAGTACACTAAAGAAACTTAAATTATGGTTTCCAAACCTCTCGAACAGCATTTAATTGATTGGAGGGGAACTTCTTGGACAGTAAAATAAGACAACTCTACATTATTCCTTCCTCATGACATTCATTACAGTTACAGAGGAAATGACTGCATAGAGCAGGGATTATGTATCACTGCACAAATGTTTTCTTTGATCTGGTGTAGATGTACAGACATTAACTTTCACAAGAAACATTTAAATAAAGTGTTTGTTTACTTGCAAGAGCTCCTCTGAAGTTAAATTGAGATGAATGGGCAACTAAAGTTCAGAAACATCAGATGTAATTTAAAACACTTCCAAGTAGTTCTGTACATGGTTGAGTTACTCTCACCATATGAAGTTTAATACTGTTGTGCAGAATAAAGAGAAACTAATTTTCCTTTTAAAGAAGACACTGGATTTCTTGTGTCTTTGTCACAGAGAGGTTTTATTAATTCATTCTTCTCAAGCTGACTGTCCTAATCACACAGTTGGTTTTGGTTTCCATTCTCTTAAGACAGGATTTAGAGAAAGGTTTAACTTCATTTGAAAAAAGAACCTGACATATTTATGAAATCAACTATTGTGTTATTACAAAAAAAAATGGAATCCTAGAACCAAACAGTGAACATAGTTTTGATTCTGAAGTGACAGTCAACTCAACCAGACAGACCCAATCCAGACACTGGTCAGGCTCTGGCAAAACTCTTGTTTAGTCCCACTTCTGTTACTCGTGCTGCTGCTCTGTGCACCTGATTAACAGAAAGCTCCAACACAAACCAGGTTTCAATTTAAGACTCACAGGAGGCCAGAAGTGACTGCAAATTTAAAACAAACCACCCACAAGCCAATACTCAGCCTGGTACTTGGCAGAGTACGCAGAAGCATCTGAAATATAATCTCTGAAAGAGTTTGATTTAACCTTCTTTTCCTTTAAGTGTATCAATTAACATTCACTCGACTGTTTTTTAAAGAAATCACATCAGCAATACATGTAAGTCTAACAATATTTAGTACGACCCTTTCACAAGTTTTTCGTATAAGCTCAAATTTATGAAGATAGTTTCATAGAACTACAACAGGGGTATTTGAATCTCAAGTGCTACTGCAAAAAAACATTCCCTAATAACATCAAGATAGATGATGTTTGCACAACAATTGGTTCAAAGTCAGATAAATGCCAAAAAATTAAATCCAAAAAAAACACCACATCTCTCATCTATTAAATTGACACAAGGACATCACATGAAGCTCTGAACACCCAATAATGTTAATTTTTTCATGTAATATCTATAAGAGCTCAGTTTCCAAAGTCTGAAGTTACGATTTGACAATTCCATCTTCAGAATGTTTGAATATCTCTCCTAAGGAATCTCATAGCAAACATAAAGCTGTCCACAACTCCAGCCATTTACTGGGCATCTCCAAAGGCTTTTGAGGACACCCAATGACAGCTCAAAGATGAAATAGCACACCGGTGACTACAGTAGGAGCATGAGAGTCCAGCTCAGCTCTTGATTAAACATCTTTTTCATCTGTTCATCTTAGAAGAGTGAAATTAAAGAAGATAGCACAACCCCCTCCTAATGATGCTTCAAAACTAGGCCTCTGCTTCAGCAATAATCTCTGTTTTATAAACCCAGCTACATGTCTACAAATAGCGAGTCTCCAATGAGGACTCAGTTTTGTTTTGCTGAAGCAGATACCTATTTCCATCAAAAGCAGATTTATTGTCACTAGAATCAAAAAAAATTATCAAAAATTGCCAAACCCAGAATGGCAAATACTCAGTACTATATTACAAACCTTCTGCTACCAAAACTTCATTTTATAGTTCTGTTAAAATTAAGTTACCCCACACACTGCTGTAAAGATGCAGTTCTATTACTGCCATTTTCACTGTGTATTCCTTTAATCTAAGACTTTTTTCTCCATTTTTCCATAGAAATCCATTTCATAGAACATATTGGCAGTCTTTTAAAATGTGATTTATGGTACTACTTAAGCACTTACCACTTGCTATTTGGTCTTCCAGCTACATTATTATTCTGGGCTACAAAACACTGAACACCTCAGAACACCAAATATTTTGTAACTTATGTTTTTAAATTATTTTTCAGACAGAAGGAAGTATTTTTTTCTGGCCTGTTTATTAACTGAAAAACTAAATAAAGCTCCTAACGATTTAGAC
The DNA here is from genome assembly GCF_027887145.1 of Ammospiza caudacuta. NCBI lineage: Eukaryota > Metazoa > Chordata > Aves > Passeriformes > Passerellidae > Ammospiza > Ammospiza caudacuta. The sequence continues at coordinate 11,273,273 of NC_080605.1, forward strand.
GTCAAAATTCCTTGTTATTCATCAGCATGACAAAGCCTAAGGCCTTGATATTGAAAAATATACAGCCACCTCCTTAAACATGAAAGTAGCCTCAATTTTCTCAGAAGACTTCCTAGAACTGTAAACTAATTATGCTCTTTTTTGCCCCTCATTTATAATGAAAATGATAGCCATTACTGCATGAATTAGTACAGCTAGAAAAAGCAGACACGTTTTTGGAAAGTGCCCCTTCCTAGACTCTAGCAAGAGCTCTGTACTCCAAAGAGCAATTTTGCTTTTCCTACCTATAATATAATTAATAATATTCCCTCTCTTTTCAAGGTTTCACTCATTTTTATGCATAGGTCATTACAGCTGAAACAAGACAAACATTCCTTTTCTACAGCATAACCAAGCAGATGAATTCCATGGATTCCAGTGATGCTACTGCACCCTATCAGCATAACCATTCTAAAATGCAAGCAGAAAACAGCTATTTGAAAGTTATTATTACACATAGAAAGCTCTGAAGTCAATATTACAAGGCTTTCAAAGTGCATAATACAGGTTTTTCAAATCCTTCCAAGCCTACTGACATGTAGAAAAATGAAGACACCAATCCACCATACCAGGATTCACTGTGAACACAGAAAATACTTTCTGTTCCATCACACATTACACAGAACCCTCTGGAAGCACAGCACAGGATCTGCTCTGTCAAACTCTGCACCTGAAGAAACAAATGGGTAAAAAGAAGGTGGAAGGTGCCCATCAAGGAGCTGCACACTGGAATTGGAGCTTGCATGAAATGATAGGAATTAATTTCCATAACTGAGCACTGTACTCTGCCATCTCTTCAGACAAACATCAATGACACAAAAAACAATTTTGAACTGTACTGGCAAGAAAATCAGTTTGGCTTACAGGAAAAAAAAAAAAAGAAACAAAAACAAATTTAAAACCTCCCAAATCTTGACTACTTTTTTTATGTCACATGCATGAAGTTCTATAAGAAAGCATATTTTAACAATTGCTTGAGGTTGCTGAGTTACAACACATGAAACTAGCACATTTTTAAACTTAAAGCAAGGCAATTAATAAGTTAGGGATATCAATCATTAACTGTCAATGTCACACTAGTCAGTGTAAATGTACATGCAAAAAAACCCTCAAGAACACAAATCAGAGTTTTAAAGGTTTTCTGTGTCTAAGAAAACACTACTTTTCACATAAATAGCAAATCACCATATGCAGATCACCCAGCAACAAGCAGTCATAAGGGTCATGAGCCAGCACTGACTTAGTTTTAGTAACTTTAAATTGACAGAGCGTGTAGAAGGGAGAAGAACTTACTGAAATCTGCTGTCAATTCAGCACATCATCTGCTTTGTACCAGGAACTCAGTAGTCCTTAACCCCTTCTTCTGGGCATAGAATGAGATGACCACAACAACCTTAACTATCTTATATTGCAAGGCATTTCTATCAAATGCAAGTTGAGTTTTCAGATACTGACCAAAATGTTTGGAGAAAAACTAAGAGGACAACTAAAAATAAATATTTAAGTAAAGAAACAAAATGAAAGTACATGGATAAAACTTTGAGAAAGTATTTTTAGCAGCTTGTAATAGAAGCCAGTTCCTAACATCCTTATTTTTTCCTTCCCTGTGATAAATGTTCAAAAGTTCCCTATTTTGAAGCCAAATAAATCTCCAGTACAGCACTAAACTAGAGAATGAACACAAAAATTGGAAGGGCAAAAGCCTAAATATACAGAACACTTTCTTTTAAGTTTTATTTTAAAGTAGTTCCATCTTGATAATGTCATCAAGATGAACATTTCAAAAACACCAAATACTCTTTAGAGCTCTGAATTGAAGCAGAGGATAGTATAACAGTGTTATGCTTTCACATTGATAGACAGAAGAGGAGCAAACTGGAATTGTTGAGAAACCATCAACTGTGTAAAGAGCTTGTTTCTAACAATCCAGTACTTGCAGCTCTCAGTTTTGGAAGAAAAGTCTGTGAATGAAACATCTTCTCATGAACCCCCTGTGTCTTCTATCTGATACTTTATGAGCCTTGTTCCTCTGACTTCAGCAAGAGCAGCTGAACAATGGGAAGCCTGTGCAGAGCCATTGCCTCACATGTTGTAGGTATCTTAATGAGTTAATAACATTTAGGCCACATCCTGCACAATCAGCATGAAAACACCAAAATTCACACTCTTCAGTGGTGCTCCAGTTCTTTGTCTCTTTACCCAGCTGTAACTTCCATACCAGCTTCTTGCCTCATGACTGGTACTCCCTATAGACCACATTAACTCCTGACTACAGTTCCATCACTGGTTTTCCTGGAAATCATCCCATTGTGTTCTTAGGACTACCACACATTATAGAACATGTATGTGATGTGGCAACTCTACAGAACACATACACAGTAAAAAAACTTATGTGCTTTGTCAGCCTTGCTGCTATTTCACGTACATATAACACTGAAGACACTTTAGCCTAGCAATAATTGCAGAATGAGTGCATGACAGCTAGAAAACTTGAAAGCACTTGACATCTTGTTAAAAACTTACAATTACAGCTTTGGAAACAAAAAACTTTTACAAGGCTCACAACTTCCCATGTCCTGTGAGATATACATAGTAGCTGCAAGTCTATGCTACCACACCATCCAATGCATTCTCTGTGAAAAATATTTTCTACTTTAGCTGGTTTTAAATCAAGTGTCAAAGATATAGAATATCTGTCTCAAAGTACCTTTTTTGTGACATTACTCACTGGTAACAAATTACTCAGCTGGGACGATTAGAAAAACCCTTCATTTCCATTTCCTGGTCTTCATATCCTTGAGAAATATTGTCAGGCTAAGAAGCAGCTATGGGGAGTCCCCTGTTAAAATGCTAGCAGTGATAATGCACATTAATGTTCACCACTGTCTCATGAGTATCTTCATGCTGGGAAGGGAATCGTTGTTTACATACTGATGAGAGCAGCAGAAAGATACTTCCCTGTAGTTTCACATAGGCAGTACACAAGAATGGGACTGCAGGGTTCTCAAACTCTCACCTGAAGTTTCTGTCCAAAAAGGGACACATTTATAACCTCCACTGCTTTACAAAGAAGAAGATAATCTGTTCTCCATGCCCGCAGTGAACAAGACTGGTAACGGGTTTAAATTACAATGAGAAAATTCAGCTTAAACACAAACAAAACCCCCTCTATTAACAGAGACTGGAAGACATTGCCTGGAGACACCCGAGAGTTTCTTTCATTGCAGAACTTGAACAGAAGCTTAGACAAACACCTGTTCTAAATCTTGAGCTTGCTGAGCTCTGCACTGTCCAGCACATTAAGCATGGCAAGGCTCCTCACAAGCTCTCCAAGGATTCACACAATGTATTCAATGTACATTAACAGCTACTTAGCAGTAGGTACAACATCAAAACCCACATTTTCTTTTATTCTCATCCCTAAGAAGTGAGAAATACATTAAAATAATTCTGTGGGATTGATTAAAACCTGGTAGTACAGCAATGTATCTTCCTTTAATTTCAAAGCTTTGCCTACAAATTCAGTATCTGTAACTAAGCCTATAAACTCCATAAAAGGAGGCATATTTTGGTCTCAGCTGACAAAACCTGAGTTTGACTTACAATGATATCAAAATTGCTATGATCTCACCATGTATTCACTAATGAACACATTGGGCAAGAGACAACATCAACTCACAAACTTTAAGGAAAAAACATATTCAGATTTCTTTTTTTCCATATGCTTCTGAACTTCCATTTTCTACTTTATGCTCTGTTGCTGAGCACAGTAATTTTTTAGACAAACACACAGAGCACGAGAAAAATTTGGAAAAAACAAAGTAAATTGTCAGGTGGAATCTTGAATTCTTGACAAAGTAATTCTGGAGTTTCTTTTGTATTAGAAAGATACAAGATAAATTAATTTAGAAACCATGTTTCCCAGCTATTCATAGCACATCTGAACATCCAGTTCACCAACATCCTTTTTAAAGTTTTAACATTAAAACCAGACACCAGCATTCCTATTTTGGTTTCAGTAATGCAATCTAGAAGGGAATATTAGCTAGATACTCTTCAGTACCTGTGCTTACTCATTGAGAAATATCCTTCACTTCCTTCAGGGTTGGTTGCATTTGAAAATATGCTTAAGGATAACTCTCAGCATTATGTGTTTGGTCCTCAGCAAGCAGTAAGGGGATTGAGTTTATTAGTAAAGCTCATCATCTTTCTTATCCTTCACATTTCTACTTACCACAAAAGTAACAGCCAAAAGGGAGAACAAAAAGCATTTTATTTTTAAACATGTGGGTCTCTTTTTCTGACCTCCACTGAGGTTCTTATGCTGCCTTGGGACCACATTTGAAATTCCTATTGACCTTTAGATTTACTTGACACATCCCTTGTAAAAAACGTTGAACCCCACTCCAGCTCATTATTTAATTACTCAGACATGCACCCAACATGCACAACCAGTTGAACATGACTTAAGAGCCTAGCCTAGAACTTAAACTTCTGAACTTATGCTCCCATTCCATTCTAGCAGTAGGAACACAGGAAGAGCAGTGAGAAGTCAGTAATCATCTGCTTGAGGCAACCCATGGTAAATGTGAAACCAGGCAGAGATGCAGCTCTGCAGGACAGTTAAAAGTGAGTATGGCCAGCTGGAAAAGGGTTACCTTGTTTATCATAAAAACTGCATGCACTATCTCCAAACAGAAGTTGGGCACACTTCAAAGCACAGCTACTTGTCTTCATCCTTTATATTTTGGAATTTAGGAAGCTGAAAGGATTAGGCAAGTCTGCAAAAGCAACTTCTTTGTTAGAATCAATCCTTCATGACTTGCAGACAGCTGACAGCATTCCAGTCCCTTCTATTGAAACTATATCTTGTCATCAATTTAAAATAGACTAAATTCCATTCAATCAAACAAATTATTAAAGTTCATCACCACATTGCATCCTTTTGGAAAAACTGATGTCATTCTCAGTAAGTAAAGCACAAGTGTTGTAAGATTATTTCCATCTTAGTTGTTACACAATATTTGATATGGCCTTTTTCCTAAAAATGGGTTTTTTCCCCAGCTATGCTCTAGATGCATCTCTCATTCTGCATTTAAACAGGGTTTCAGGTGAATTAAAAAGGACAGATATGGCAGCCCTAAAGTAATATATGAAAGTCTTATTGTATTAGTCATTTTTCCTGTCATTTTGTATTAGTGTCATATTAGTCTAATGCAATACTAACATGATACTGAAATGTTAGCATATCACAGATTACTCAGTGTGTCAAGCTTGAGTCTGATCATATTACTTTACTGTGTGTATTCCAGTGATGAAACTCTTCCTTTCCATGCTCTAAAACTGAGCAGGACTAACAGGAAACACGCAGCAGAGGCTGTACAAGAGCCTCAGACCTGCATAACAGATATTAACACCTCTTGTGCAAAGGAAAGAACCAATCTGTAACAGATCAGATAATATTGATTGAGTCTGGGATTCTGTTAACACAAGTAAGATATTGCTTTTCACTTTAAGAAGATTTTTATTCTCTTCACACAAACTGAAGAACTCCCATCAGAACAGCAGCACTTCCAAGGGTTCCTATGATAGAAGATATCCCCTTTGAATCTTCTTTGCAGAACCAAGAATGGTTAAAATTAGGTAATAAAAAACCTGCATGTTTTCTTTGAGTGTATTTTATTCCAGAGGCCTATCACCAAACAGGAAGTCAATCACAACCAAGAACTGGGAACTGTGGCTGCATCAGGTCCAGAAAAAACAGCAGAAATGCACAGTAACATCTGACCTAGGCAGTAATCATACTGGGGAAATAGCATGTTAGAAAAACAGAAAAAAAATCCCATCCAATCCATCTCTATTACCTTCTCTTTGGTGATAATTTGTTTGTTGAACCACTAATTGAATGTTTCCAATCTGGGTGAACACCACAGCTATTACAGAGTGTTCTATTTCCCCTTCAGATGAAGGGGTGCAATCTGTTTCTGTTTCAGTGGTCCCTGGGATTCTATAATTTAAGTAACTAGAGCATTTAAAAGAAATATTAAGCAAAATATTTAAATAAAAGGTTTAATGCAAACAAACACAGAACCTCAGAAAATAGACTGAAGTCCCATTCTAAAGGCCTTTGGAAATTCAGCTTCACAGACATCTACAAAAGAACAAGAAACCTTCATAATTTGAAATGGTCCTATGTGAAAACAAACATTGGTAAAAATTAGGAAACAGTTTGGCCAAAATAAAGTCCACTTATTTTGGAATCAACTGCTTTGATTTATTCCAAAACCACAGTTAACTAAGGAAGCTTGCAGGGAAAATAATCCTTTTCATAGTCTTTGCATAGTGATTACCCTCCACTGCTTTTGCAATAATTACTATGGATTACAATTCAGTGAGATTACACAGCTTCCCTCCCTCATTAAGTTTCTTCATAATTTTCTTTTACATGTCATCAGTAAGTACCATATGAAGACAATTAGTGCTGTAGAACAGTCTGCTAGGTGACCAATAATTACTATCACGTGAGGTTTACATATACAGATAACCACATGCAACCTGACCAGAGGCACCAGGGCAAGGATTATTTCTAGTTTGTTCTTGAATAAGTGGGAAATGATGAATGAAAAGCATTAAGTAATAACAATAACAAAGAGCAGAGCCATAATAACCCATAAATACAGAAATCTGCTGCAGTATTTAACTACATGTTGCAGTTGAATTTTTTTATATTTCAAAGGTTAAGTGTGCATATTGCAATCACCTCTGTTCAACTATAATAGATTGGTATAAAAATTTCTCTTCACAATACACTAGAGAGATGTAGCATGGGTCAACTTACTGCTTTAATACCATCATTTGAGCTTTTTCACATGCACAAACATGCACTTATTGCTATATAAGCAATAATGAGCCCCTCACACATCACTTCCCAGTTACCCCAAATACAGACAGGCTTTTGTATAAAAAGATATTGTTCCTAATATCAAGTACAACATAACAAAATTGCTGCTTATTGTTTCAATTTTTAAAAGATTATTTTAGGCTCCCTGCTTACTGCAAGAACTGATAAAACCTTTCAAATTAGGATGAAACTTTAAGTCAAGACTCAAATCATCAGATTTTACATAAACAAGCACCATAGAAAGCTAGACTACTCATTTAATGCATTTCAATGTACTGAAAATTCTGTAAGCATGTGATTTGATGAACAGAGTTTTATTGAATTTGGTTAAATATTTAAAGCTTCTCAGAGTCCTATGTAAATCGAATAAACACACACTTGATCAAAGTGCCATCTGCTGGGTATTCCTGGGATTTAAGTTGTTTGGTTAAACACACATACTACAGTGTCTGGAAATATAATAAGAACTATGAGAAATTTTTACATTTTAATAACTTTTTTATTTTTTTTTTTAGTTTGGTTGGCAATAACCAATTGCCCTTGCTCCAGCAGAAATCCTGTCTGCAGTAGCTGTGCTACAGACATCCTGTAACCTTGCCCAGCACAATCCATCCTCCTCACACCAAAACTCTCATTCAGCTTGCTGGGCTCAGGGAGCTTCACCTGTGCAGCCCTTGAATAGAAGGGAGGACACAGATAAACCCACATTGCCTGAAGCAACCATTTCCTGTGACCATAGAACTTAGAAGTCCTGACTGTTCAGGAAAAAAAAAGTGACAAGAACAAGAAAAAATAGAAAGTAATGATAAAGGAATAGGAGCTAATTACTCTGATGAAAACAAGATGTATAAAACAGAGTGCCAAATTTCCAACAACTCACTTTTCAGGACTTTAAGGAGATATTTCTCCTTGGAACCATCCAAGGTTATATCCATCAAGAAGCCAGGCCACTTTGTACCACAGTTAATGTGCTAAACAAGTTTATCAATCAAGTACAAACAGAGTGTTCCCAGGAAACTCATGATAAGAAATAATGGCTGTATGCAGAACTTAAAAGTGAGGTTTCAAATTACCGAGGTCCTGAAGACAAAAGCAAAACTAAAACCTGAAAGCTTCCAAAAACCACTAACAAAATAGGTACATTATACAGAAGAAAAACTTCTTGCACTCATCTTCCATCTAAGAGGGTAAAGTTATGAAACACAAGCACAGAACCATCAGTGGGGAATTGGGCTGATATGAGAGGCACAGAGGTGTGCATTGAGATACGACTTTAACTTCTCCAAAGCATCTTGGTTATAGGCCCTGAGGCTTATCTGTTTTGCAAACCCACTGTGTCACCAGCTGCTTCTTTCCTTCAGTCCCTGATTACATTTTAAAAAGCCTAAGTCACCTTTCTAAACACTTAACTTCTAGGACATTCAGAAGTAAAAGTTGAGGTACCACAGTTTTCCCTAAAAGTGAAAAATCACCTCTAGAACATGGGAAGGTAGCAGTACCTTGCTATATAAAAGGATGAGGTGCTTGGGGGCACAGCTTAGAAGCTGTGCTTGGAAGGTAGGACTGCAGCTCACACAGTTCAACCTTCCCCTTGAAGCAGGGCTGCTCAACTAGCCCAGCTGGGGCTTCACCTTGCTGATAAACCCAAGGTTCCAGAAGCCCATACGCACCTAAGCTTGCACAAAAGCATCATAAATGAGAAATACAAATAGCCATGGTAATTTCTAGGGGTCTTGCAAATGCAAGGGGGCTCTGATCTTCAAAGACTTGGGATGAGACTATATTGAAAATCCACCACAAACTTATTTAAAGCCCATCCTTAGACAACTCTTGTTTCCATCTACTGTAAGGTTCCTTTGGGGGAACAGAAAGAAAGTGATTAATTGCATGCACACAGGATGGTAGGGTGGGGCCTCAAGCCTCAGATTTTTCTTAAGGCTCATCTTCCATATGAAAGAGGCAGCTGGAAGGGTAAAGGGAAAGGAACATGAACTCAGTTGTGTCTCATTTCCTTCTGGAGCACAGGCAGGATTCAGGTGTGGGAGAGGATGCTGTCCTTCCTTGTGTAGCCCTTAATTTTTGCTACCTTACCTGCATTTGGACAACATAGATCTAAATAAGCTAGAATTGACTGTTATTAAAAAAAAAAAAACACACACACACACAATGAACCCAAAGAAGTCACATGCTTAGCTTTCCTGTATAGGGAAAAACACAGGAAAAAACACTTGCTTGTCACACTTTCCTACTGATTAAACCCTTTTCACAATAAATTTGATTGATAAAAGTATGCTACACTAGAAAAGTCATCTCCATAGTCAAAGTAAAGAATAATGTACATATTACAACAAAATAGAAATCAGTGTGAGTCAATCTAAAGCAATTTAGCTGAATTCAGAACATAAGATCAGGTGACACTACACTCTAATCCCACTCAGAATCAAGCCATCTATGCATAACTGTTGGTTTTCAATGAGAATGAAATAGCCTCATGGTTGATTTCCACAACATTTGTAAATGTTTGAGGATCCCGATGGGTGAAAATTATACAGACATTACTGTAATTTTGCATCTATTTCTATAGTATTTGTATTTTAAATCCACATGTTCTGCAAAATTCAAATAAATAAGTAGGATACATTCAGAGAGGTGCTCCCTAATTTCATAACCTACTCCCACTAACAAGGATTAGCTAAGAATTGTTTGCAAGGTGCAGTGCTGGATTGTTGGTCCTTTATGACATTTTTGTACCCTATTTGAAATTGCAGGCTCTGGCATTTTCTAAGAACTACAGGATCATCATCTTATGACAGATGCTTGCAAAACCTGGACTTAGTCATTAAGTTCTTTGGCAATTGCTGCAGGAGAAAATGCACAAATTGCAATAAAAATGTTCACTCAAGAAAACCAGTGCTCAAGTCAGCCATGCATTCATGCACCATATTTCAAAGGCCAGATATGAAGTGGTATTTTGGCATTGTCTAAGTGAGGCAGATTAAATACCTGGGTCAAAATTAGTTATTCCTGAGGGAGGATTGCCTGTGCTGTCAGGGAAAGGGAGGCTGGAACCAGCCAAAACCACCAGACTGCTATGAAAACAGGATGATGTCAAATCAACATTATGGTAAGAAGAAGAGGATTACAGTTCACTTATTAACCCAATTTCTCACTTTGAAGACTTAAATTCACCTGGATAAGATGCATGAACACATCCCATTTGCCTGTGAATGCCCAGGAAAAGCACTGCCCAGAACTGCCAAAGGCTCCCTCTGGGTCTCCAGGCACAGATAGTGACTTCTGTAAAAGCCTCCAGTGAAGACACTTGACACAACCAGAAACTTTCCCAAACTCTCAGGAAATCTGGAGCTTTACATCAACCCCAATGCAGAACTAATCTCAAGCACAACATTTGTTTATGCTAATTTCTTCAATGGTCTCTAAAACATTTAGACTTCTTGGCCAGAGCACATTATAGTAGAATGGATATTTATATTTCTAATTTATATATGCTGAAGTCACTTGGTTTTTATCTGAAAACTTGACTGGCTCACAACTGCAATCTTTAGGTTTAGAGCCAAGAAACTTTGTTAATTAGAGACTTTGGACTACTCTTCAATGCCCTCACTGATCAAAGACCTGATGAAATTTTAGAGATTACTACATGCATACCCTATTTAAGGTGAACCATTACTTAATAATAATCTAGGTTAAAACTACTGTTACTCTGTACAAAGTAACAGGGGAAGTTTACACAAAGTATTCTATTAATGTTCATATTAGAAGAAAAAATTAAGGTGCCAAGTACTGCATTTTAAAAAATTATTATTTACAGCAAGTATGCCTAATTGACATTCACAGGCTGAATTATATGAACATAGCAACCAACAAAAATGTAAAACATTAACTTAATTCTAACTTACTAGGAGTCCAGAAATGGAAATGTATTGTACACAGCAGCATCATGTTTGATCATGCATGACCTTAAGATGTTATTTTATCCACTTTAATACAAAAAATATTTCTCAAGATAACAAATAACCTATAAAACAGTCCTTTTTTTCTGTATATTTTTCATCTATCACACATACATGTGAATAGGTACACATTCCATATAAATACTCTGTTTTACATATACCTGAAAGCACTGAAACAAGCAGCACAAAATATTTACATGGTCATGCCTGAAAAACTACAATGATGCTGGGGGCAAGTGGGGTTGTCAAATACTTTTGAAACCCTCACATAAAGTCTAGTCCACCATCCTGCTCCATCAAGGAAATTTTATAGAGGAGATTTTTCCACCAGTTTCTTAATAAGCAACATGCAGGGATTACATCCAAAAATCATGCATATGGAAATCCAAAACTGCACAAAAAAAATAAGATTACCTCTGACCCCAATCCTGACAATGAAGGGCTGGCACAAATACTTCCACTGCTGAATTAAGTAAATGCTCTTCCAGCTGTACTAATACTTTACACTTTCACATTACTTTTCATCCTTGTCAAACTATTGCACTTCTAAACCAGTTCTTCTTTGTGCTGTACCATCATACAATTAAGATTAAGCCTTTTTACATTAATTTTTTTTCCCTCCATGCTCTGACATTACTATATTCACATAAAAGTAGCATAACATACTTGATTTACTCTTGGATGCTAGGGAATTTAAATACTTGAGATATTGAAAAGTTACTTTTGTTGCTAATTCTGGAATTCAGTATTTAATATTGCACATACTCAAATCTTATATGATATGGATGGAATTAAATGGTTGTTTTCCCTCCACTTGGGCCAAAGAATACAACAGTTAAACAATTTAACCCCATTTTACACATCTGTTACTTGTACACTGCACTCACTTACCTAAAACAAAGCAATTAATTCCCTTTTGTAAAGAGCTGCTCTCTTATCTGGGAAGAAAGCATGAGGAGTGTAAGTCAATAGGCCGCAATACAGATTGATTCATGTGGTGCATAAAAATACTTGAGAGTGAAAAATTCCTCAACTCTGGAGCCAGCCATTCTGTCATAAAATTCTGTAAAACCCTTTTAAAGCAGTTGTTTAGGTATTTCACAGAACAGTTAAGGCAACACTTGAACAAGTTGTGTCTTCTGCACACCACAAGCCATACTTACACATTTATGAGCACGTTGGTAGATACCATTCTCTATTAAGCTGGTGAAGGATCAAAAGCATATATGGACAGGGCAAAAAGTACTACAGGACAAAAAAAATATTTACATCAGCAAAAGACCCAAAGTTACATTTATGGGATTTTTTTTATTCCACTATAAAATATATTCCATTCTGAGAAGTTAAATTGTCATCTTCAGCCAGTTTTTCATATCCTGACATTTTCTTCCAAAGTTAAGTTTTTCCAAGGGTGGTCTCATGTATCTCTAGCTAATTAGTAATAAAAGCTGAAAGGCAGCAGTCAATAGTTCTACCAACTATTGCCTTGAAAACATTTATTTTATAGATATTAAGATGTAAATATTGACTCAAAACAGTAACAGGCAAGAACAGAAGTGATTACAAGTATATAATACTTTTCTATTTTTACCTTGTCATATTGTGGCAAAAAACTTAAGAAATGTAAAAAACCTCTAAAGCTCTGAAAAGGTACAAACTACCTAAGAAAATTGTAGCTAATTGCATGGATCTTCAAGTTACTGGCAAATGTCTGCCTGACTCTCCTCAGAAAAGGTAAGGTTAACACAAAATAACCTAGAAAAGGAGATCTGCAGAACAGCAAGAAGATATGCGTTACTGTTACTCTTTGAAATAATATTCTGTGAATTAAGAACCAATTTGACACAAGATTCTCCAAGAGACATGCATGGTACAACAATATCCTAGACCTGATCCCTTGTTTATGAGTGTTTCTGTTAAAACACAGAAGCCAAGTTATCAGTTTACCTTTTCTGTAAACAGTGAATGCTTGGCCTTCACATCCCCCACATTGCACTAGCATCCAGTCATTTACACAGCACAGTTCAGAGGATTATATATTATTAAATATATTGTATTTCACAATCTATATCAGCACTATATTGCAAAGTTCAAATTTGAAGATGTATAAAATACCAGTATTTCTAAACACTGGGTTTAATGTAATTGTATTTTTTTCTCAGTTTGAAGGGGATGAGACAGCTCATTACTATGTGGATCAGCTTACATAACATTAAAGAATCTGAAAGCTGTGACTATTGAATTTGAAAATTACTAAAGCTTGAAAACCTGAAAATTTAACAGCTGTTAACAACTGAAAAATTTAATAGTTGTTTATTAGACAGTTGTCATGCATCCATTTTAGATGTTTTAATACACACTAACCTGAATTCAGTGTTGTATCAGTTAAATAGTTTCCTTCAAGTTTATCAAAGAGCATCACTGGAGAGATTGGCCAGGAACAACTTCAAAACAGTACAAAATAGCATTCTCCCACTCTGTCATTTTTACTGTCTGTCAACTTTCTTCAGATCATCATTTTAGTGCACATTTTTCTTCAATTATTACAACAAAAGCTCCTTTCAAGTCATATCAAGTGATGTTATTTTCTTCTTGCAGCAAGCAGCACTAACAGAAAGCAGCAGTGATACTAAACATTGTCTACAATTGTTATGGAAATATATTTATCTGTATCCTGTTGTCAAAGAAGCCAAAGATCAAGGCATACAAACTACAAGCAATAATTTACACTGATTTGAAAGAACATTTCAAGGAAACATTCAAACGTATAGCTCTATAAAAATCAGACTAGTTTCAAAGGAACTAGTTACCCAAGGCATGATTCTGAGGGAGTGCTATTTCAATCAATATTAAATTCATTACTTACATCCTCTAGGTTCTATTAATATCCACAGCACATCCAATTTAACAGCTCAGGCACTCTCAAACTTCTAGCACTTTTCTATCCTGGCATTAGACCAATTTTAGCAATGCTCCAAACTACAGAAAAGGACATTTGCTGACATTCCATATTTGTTTCTTTTACATAAGGCAAGGCTTTTTATTCAAGCCTGTTGTTTTGCAGTGGACCAATTTTCTAAAATGGCAAATTCATGTGTAAGTTTGACTCCCCACAACATGGACCTACTACTCTTTTCTAAGTTATCTTCAGTTTGTCCCATTTTTATTCCTCAAAAAAGGAACACTTTTTACATACTAACAAGTCTGAACACTTCCTTACTTCAAAATAGTCTTTTTCCAGCAGTCCACGTGCATAACCACTGTTCCTAGAGAAACACTGAGTGCCACATAGCCTTTTATTTTAGAATCTTTATGCAGAGCAAAACGTGATACAAATGCAGTCTTGTGAAACAATAATGCATCCATTTTGTTTCACCTGCTATTCAGGAAAAAAACCCCCAAGCATTAAGTTTCCTAAAACAACTTTAAGATTTAAAAAACTTCACCAATGGTTCCCTTTATTTCCTATGCTAAAACAACTCCTAAGGGCTACTAATAAAGTAGAAATTATTTTGTCTCATCTATTTGACTATTGTGTCATCATCCAAATGAGAAATTGGGGTATTACACAGACCTGCATTAGGAGAGCTTCAGCCCTTCAGTTAAGTCTACTTGTCACTGTGACTACATCTGATAATTGGAGAGATATAATTAGTTGATCATAGGATTACATCAAAGTAATTCTAGAGCCGTTAATAGCAGTTGTAATTAATAAAATTGACAATGCCACAACTTCCACACTCCCCACAGGTGATCTGAAATTGTTTTGAATTGTATTGTAATTTGAACTACAAACGGAATGGTAATGGAATCACATGAGAGTCTGTTCCATCGTTGCATTCCATGAAATGGTGCTATGGCCACAGTGCTGCTATGATGCAATACTCCTCTGGCAGAAGGATTTGATCTTTTCTATACCACAATAACACAAGTTAATAATATATGCACAGTTCTAAGATAACAGGATACTGGGAGAATACAATATATTGCCATGTTTAAAAAGTTTCCAGTATTTTACAATTCTAGCTTGGATTTTTTCCACAGAGGCTCAACATACTAGCACTCAATTATACCGGTGCTAGGAAATTCCCTTCCCGCAAAAAGCTGCCTAAACAATGACAGGAACACACAGACTACAAATCTCAAAATATTTCAATATATTCAATATTGGTTTTGTGTAAATCTGCTCAACAGTGTTCTAACAAAGAAGTGTAAAAGCAGCTCCATAATAAAGAAACTTTAAAGAGACCCCTCCCAGCTCAATTCAGTAAAGGAGTAGAAAAAGGTTACTCATGAAAAAGCTATAGAATGGAAGCACAATTATAATCTAGCTATGAATAACAGGATTGTGCCTGATATTACACATAGAGAAAAAAAAAATCTCTACGCTTAACAGTTGCCTGTCATATAAAAATCTGTCCTCAATTATTCAAATGAAAGCACTCTAAGGCCTTCTTTCCATACATTTTGCCTCACTATTTTTGATTTTGGTTCGGCCACTATTGTTAAGTCAGTACAGCAATCTCCTTATTGAACAGACTTTCCCTTAAAATGTTAATAATCATCACATAAGTTTACTCAAAAACATGATATGCTCATTATAATAACAGTAAAAAGTGAAATGCCAATCAAACAAAAGTAATCCCTCACTTCAACAAATGTTTCAAGCGCACAAAGACCAAAAATTAATTTTGGAGTGATCCATTCCTGAATTTAAATGGATATAATTATGTAATCATTAAGTTACTTAATGGATTTCATTAGACTTATTTCTGGGTTTGATGTCATTTTTCTTCCCAATTAACTCAACTGTTAAGATTAGTTTTATATTACTATAAAACAAAAATCAGAGCCAACACTCACACTACTTAGGTTCATAAAACCACACAGCACCCAAACTTATCTTTTTTCCGCAGTGTAAATACAAATTCACTATATCCTTACAACAAGAACAACAATTCCTATAAACCAGCATTGTTTTCATATTGTTTAAATGAAGCCTCATATTATGCCATTCAGCTACAGTCATCCTATGGTTTAAGTGTACTTCACTCACATCATTTCAATGTCTTGTTTTCAGGCATTAGGGTAATAGATATCTTACATTGTTGATACACATGTAGCATTAATACCAATGAAAAAATACAGCATGAATCTGTCATACAATTTTTAGAAACACCACAAGAAAAGCAAGATTTTTCTCTTTCAAAACCACAATTTGGACCAAAAAAAACCACATACAAAACTCAGGCTGAAAACTGTCAATAAAGACTTGTTTCTACAAGAGCCTGATGCTGCAAAATTCTGAGCACACCCAACTTGCACTCAAATCAAGGAACATTAGAGTTAAATTGGAGCATTAGATATGTGATGTAAAAATTAGGCACACTTAACAGTGGATGTCTTATCCACAGGGAAGGAAAATAAAAGTGGATTCAAGTTACTTTACCCTACATCTCACATCCCCTCCCCTCAAGTAAAATTTTTAAAACCATGGAGATGTTGACATTCAGTGCCTTGTGATGAGACATGTACCTGAAATATACAGAACAACTGGATAAGTTTAGTTTCTATTCTCATGGGAATTTCATATATCCTGCTCTGATTTGAAAGAACCCTTAAAGATAAAAAATGCACAGGTACAACATTACTTTAACAAAACATTACATCTGCCACAGATAGGGAAAAATAAATTCCTGCTATTTCTGAACCGTGTAGTTTTCAATCTCCAGGAATTATTTTCCTACTAGGATTTATAAACCATCAGGATTATACAGGTAATATTATAGAACATGCAATGTGAGATAAATACAAGGGAAATTATAATGAAATATGTCAATATCCACCACAGTTGCATATGAATGATAATCTCCAGTAAAAACTCAAAAATTATCAGTTTAAAAGTCCTTAGAATCACAGAATATCCCAAGTTGAGAGGTACCCACACTGAACTCTGACTCCTGGGTCTGCACAACACAGCCTGAGAATCCCACACTGTGCCCCAGTATTGCCCAAACATCTCCTGAATCCCTGCAGGTTTGGTGCACGAAGCTGTTTGCAAAAAACTGGATTGCACGATTTTAAAGATGAACTGGTTATTTCCAGCCCCCTGCCCTGGGCAGGGACACTTGCCACTACATCAGGTCCCTGCAAGTCCCATCCAGCAGGGCCTTGAGCACTCCAGGGATGGGGCATCCACAGGTAAGCAACATGTGGGAATGCCTCACCACACCCACTACACAGAATTTTTTCCTAATATCTAACCTAAGCCATTTCTCCCTCATTTTAAGATCATGCCCCCATGCCCTGTCACTACGTGCCCTTGTGCAAAGTCCCTCTCCAGCTCTTACAGAAGGTCTGTATAAGGTCTTCCCAGAGAGGTCTCCTCTCCAGGCTGAGCAGCCCCAGCTCTCTCAGGCTCTCTGCACAGGAGAGGTGCTCCAGCCCTCTGAACACCTCACAGAAAAGAGCAAAATCAACCCAACAAAGCAGCCTGTCATATCCCAGTGCCAGATGTAACTACAGGCAGCTGATCATTCCCTTGTTGCAGACACATAAATTGCCATATAATGGGAGGATGGGTGAGAATTGCCACCTACTTTGTTGGCTTATTCCCTGACACTTGCCAAGATGTACCAACTGTTCTTTTCAAGCAAGAAGTAAATATTGTATTTGGTTTGTATTTCAGCACAAATACTCACGTGCAAATGTATGCACACATACCAGAGGAACACTGGGTTACTTACATTTGTTCGTGTTCTGTAGTAACACAAACAGCAATATTGTTGCGCCAAAACAATCAGACTAAGGAATAAACTATGTCTCCTTCACACTTTTCACTTGAAATGAGAAAATAAAGTTTTGCTATACTACATTGCTTAAGCTAGAGCATTGTTTAATTCCTGCACAGATACTTTATTAAAAGCAACAAATAAACAGCATTTTAAGAGGGAAAACTACCAAAGAATTATCATGAACTAAGGCAGTATCACCTCCATGTCTCTTAAGCCAAATTGGCTTCTGATCTATTGACATGAAAATTCTGGGGTGTGATCATCTCAGATACAGAGCTGGTAGGAGACTAAACTGCAAGGTTTGAGCTGCTTAAAAACAGACTCTGAGCAAATAAGAAAAATGCTAAATTTATCTCAACATCTGCTACCATAGTAATTCAGTCTTACAGAAAGGCATATATCATCTGCAACATCAAAATTACTGAAAAAAGAGAAAAAACAAGGGAATTGAGAATCCTAGATGACATGATCAAATCTTTACTTCTGCATCCTTTTACAGCTGATAGTCTGTTAACTAGCCAAGAATGGAAAAAATTGGGACCAACTTAAAAAATAAAGCCTCTAAAATCAATAATTTTTACAGCACATCTGAAGAACCAACACAATACACAATGCTCAAGTATAGGGGAAAACTGAATTTATATCATTTCCCTTTATGAAACTCATCCACAAGTCCCAGAGATCTGTTGATTTGCATTTAATTGTGCTGGTAGACCCTAAGACTTACCTAACTCAGGCTTCATCATCACTATTCAATACCTACCATCTACCCTATATCAGCAATTTATGTTAAATGACTTTAATTGAACAAAGAAGAGATGTTGGTTCCTGTATTATTTTTCATTCTCCTCCTTCTTCCTACTTTAAAGGATCAATAGAGAGGGGATTTTACATATACACACAATTTATAAATGCATACAGTACTTATTCTATATATTATACATAAAACATTTGATACACAGGAGCTTTTTTCTTATAACTGAGCCTTGGCTTTTTTTAAAAAAAAAGCTCAAGGTAGTTCTAGGTGCTGGTTCCCAAAATTCAGACTTCAGTTAATTCCTGTCACCAGTTTTATACTTATAAAAACATGACCAGGAGTAGACACAAACTTTTACATGCTTATTTAAGTGTCCAAGTGTCTGCTGCAAGAGTTTTGCCAGTTATCAGTTAAAAATCCATGGACACATCAGCTAATTTGTCAAAGCCAGGAAAATTCTCATTGAGTTGCAGCAGGTCAGTGCCCAGCTGCAATATTCACTACAGCTTGATTCTGCAGCACAAACAGCGCTTGCACAGCATTTAATATAAAGCTCCAAAGGAGAATATGCACATTGCATTTCTAGTTACAAACCAGAGAGAAATATTCAGTACCACAGAAGTCTCTTCTCTGACTAATTTTCATAACACTGCACATTTTTGGGGTTTTTTTCCCTTGAATACACCACATGGATTTTGGCAAATCTAACATTACACAACACAGCTTATGGGCTCTGGTAGGATGTGCCACAACAAAACTATCAACCACTACATCTAAAAAGGGACTTTTTATAAAGATATTCAAGAGAACAGCAAGAGCAGAAAGGGACAGCATGGAACAGGACAGAAAGGGATTTCAGAATACCTGAAGGACTCCTAAAGTTTCACATTGACAGCTTTAACCCATATATGATTACAGCTCAGAGATCATTAGATCAAAGGATTTTCTGGCCATACTAATGAACAATGGTAGCAGGCAGCTGCCTTAGCTTATTCCATGACAGGCTGAACAGGCAAACACAGAACTAGATGGATGTGGCACTGAGTTTCTCCATGATCCAATGGCCTCTGCCTGGATTACATTTTCAGGGTGCACACACAGGAAAGCTTGCTCAGCATCTGAAAATGGGTAGTACTGGAAATAATTTTGCCTCCCAACCACCAAAGATAAATCCATACATAAACCATAGAAGGAAAAGTGATTTCTGCAGTATAATGTTTGTTTTCAAATCTGTGTTCTGGGCTCCCCATCCCCCACTGAAAGATACTAGAAATACTCAAAAAGGGAAAAGTTGGCTTTGTGTAATTTACTTTTTTGGGACATTTAACTGACTGGGACCAAGGGCAGATATGCTATTATGTCTCCAAGTTCCTGTTGTCAAGAGAACCTATTCACTATTTATTTAATTCTCCAGGTAATAGTTGGGAAATTACTGGAACATCACTATGAATTACAAATAGATGCTCAGTAGTATAATGACAAGGATATTTCCTTTGCACTGAAGTGAAAATATAAACAACCTCCAGAACTCTGGAATCAAATAAATACAACCAAGCTCTCACACTGCTGCCTCATTAAAGAGAGCTTTTAATTAGTACACAAATAATAATGATTTTGTCTTAGTCTCTTGTTTTTGTGTTGGATTCCACAAAATAATACTGATCAACTCTTAAGGTAGAGGAATTCAGAACTGATATTTTGAAAAAAAGAGCAGAAAAAAGAGAGAAATCTAAACATTCAAATCTAATATGATCATATATTAATATTTAATAGTATTATTTTAAAAATCACTTTAAATACTGATGTAAAAACAGCAGTCTTGTTCAGAACACCCTACTCAGCTCATTTTCACTATTGTAGAGTAACTTGGATCTATTAACTGTGATTTTCAAGTATTCAGCTATTTCAAGACAGGCACAGTCACCTGATCTAGCCACAATTTTAAAACACAAGGCAGGAAATGGAAATTTGAAAAAGGCATAAACATTCTATGCACAAGTCAGTCACCAACACGGTAGTTTGTTTTTCTCCTCAACAGATGCAGGTATCAGAAGTCAGATCAAGTGCAGTACAAAGATAATGAAGGCTTAGGCTGGAAAGAAAAAAAAAAAGAGTATGACAAATCTTTTGCAGAAGATTTAGCTCCCTCTGATGAACATCCAATAGAGTTACAGAGTGTGAGGAATTTCAGATCAATAACTGGATTTGCCATAGCAATTTAAAAAGAAAAAGCTGGGGAAAGCATCAGCAGTAATAGTCTCCCCAAGCAGATGCCTACAGAGGTCATTCTAGGAAGGACTGTAATGAGTTTACTCTCACTCCACCTAGCCTATCCATAGGGGTAGGCCACTAATGATTGTTTGGTCCTTTTGCAGCAGTTAGTGTCTTATGCCTCACTAGATTAGATAAATGAGATAATTAAGCATCATGGGGAAAAGCTTGCTAGTGATTAAAGCAGACATTGAACCAGTTTTCTACTTATTCCTCTTCTGTACATTTCAGTTCTACCCAATTTACATCTGCAGTTATATAGTTGTGAATGATCAAATATCAATGGGCAATTTGCCTTCACCTCAAATTCTACATTTCTCACACACAAGAACTGTAACTCCAGTGTATATGGCTTGGCAGATATCAGGTATCTGCTCAAATAATGGACAGTAAAACTGATACTTGATTAGAAGGATACATATTTCTGAAGGATAAAAACACTCTAGAGAAAAACAGGTAGCAATACACTTATAAGCTGCAATGGCTCAAGAGCATCACACATCAAAACATTTCCCTTCAGGGCAGTAAGTTGTTATAGGGTCACAGAACTCTTTCCTTGTAAATTCTTTTTTGTCAGCTGCAACAGGTGGTAATTCTCTTCTCTACATGAAATGCAAGACTGCTGTTTAGAGCACATAGGCAGGATCTTTTGTCCTCCAAGAAGAATGTATGAAGTTAGGTGACAAGTTCACCACAGTGTCTGTGGAGGCTTTCCAGTTCATCACCCAAAGCACTGAACTGGTGTTCAGGAAACTCCCACGTCCAAGCGCCCAGAACCCGCTCTGGCAGTCACACCAGCTGGGATGGGAGCCCCCGGCAGCCACACCACCCCCATTCACATGGTCACACCACATTTCCCCACCAGCTTGATCCCGGGATACCCACAGCAGAGTCTCAGATGTTCTACCCCTTTTAATAGTTTCAGCTTGGTGCAACAACCCAACAACAAAGAGCTGGAGCTGGTGTCTCTGAGGAAGGACTCTGAGCAAAGGAACCTCTGAGCCCACATTCCCTCCTAGTCTGAGCATTTTGCATGGAAATCTCTTCCGATTTCCAGAAAATCTCTCTACATTCCAAATATTCAAAAATCTAAATGTAGAGGCTTACCAATACCAGTAGTAGCACAACTCAAAGTAAATTTCAATACAATCAAAATGAAAGTTTGCTTCAAAAAAGTAACTATTTAAAGCTCTGGAAATACAAAGTATTTTTAAATCCCTAACTGAATTACTAATTTTTAGTTCTTCCCCCCACATGACCTCACTTAGCACAGCAGAAGACTACTTTTCCTCATCTATTAAGTCTTCAATGAAATAATTCATTTACAGTTAGCAGCCACAGTATTCACATTTAAACCTGAATATTAATTGACTGATAATGAGATGATAAAACTGCTTTTCTCTGCAGGTGCACCAATCAGTTTCAATTAAACTGAAGGACTATTTTTCCTTACTGTATCTACAGTTAAAAAGTTATTTTATTTTCTAATAAAGTGCTTTACATTGATCTTCTGGAAAAGTAGGGTTTCATTTTCACCTTTTATGAATTATAATAGTTTCTGTTTGCATAGAAATTATTTCCCAATACTACTTTTCTCCAACTTAGCTTCCATGTGATTAGCTTTGCAGAATTCAAAAATCACTCCAAAAAGCTCTCTAGCTTCTGTATTAGCTGGAAATCTTAAACTTTATAAAAGACACCAAAGCATCAGAATAATTTTTAAGCAAGTATTTCTCTTGGACTTCTCCATTTGTACCAAATGTTTACTCTTGGCCAATGTGGTTCCAAAACTACTACATTAAAGACTTTTGACAGTAATCAATAATAGAATCCAGCTTGCAGCAATTCAAAGTGCTCACTATCAAAATTTCCTAACACATTTGAACAGAGCAATCAAATTTCACTACAACAGTATGATTTTCTTTCACGTTCTAATAACTAAGGAGCAATGAAAAGAACAATCTATTCTGAACATGTTTTTAGATACCAGACTCACTGTAGGGACCATGAAAATTGGGTACAGATTGCTCAAAAATCAGGAGATCACAAGAAGAATGAAAATATGTGAGACATGTAAAACACATACAACTATAGACATAAGTATTAATACAAACTTGGAGAAACCAAGGACAGAAGCTTGACCTCAACTCCTTTGAACTTCAGAGGTCTGACACCTTACTGGGCACAGGTGGATAACCAAGCTGCCACTCATGGTACATGCAAACAACACTGGAACTTGATTAAGAAAATAAAATAAAAGTTTGACGTTTCAGTATGTGTAGATATAGGGTCATTGATTATTAAGAATTGTCTGAAAGACAAAAGCAATTTTTTCTTCACTGAATGAGAAGCCAAAGCAGAAGATATCTCCAGCATTCTCAGTGACTAAAGTGACTAATCACATGTGAGTAACTGCTTCTGAAATTGGAAGCAATATTAAATTCCTCTGTGATCTAAAAAAACTTTTTAGAGCAGTAAGGAGTAGACACCAGAGTCTTAGATCTAAACTCTGGGTCTTCAAGTGACTGCCATCCCAAATCTCTCACCAAAACAAATACTTCCTAACACAAAACTAGCTTTAGTTAAAACACGGAAGTTAAACAAGCCAATAACGCCCAGTTCTAACATTGATTTTACCAGATGATTGAAGCCTGTCCAGATGGGATCTGATGTGAGCACTGCAGACAGCAGCCATCCCCCAACAAATGAAAGAGAAAAACTTGCAAACCAAGAAATGGCATTCTCCTGATAAACATTGGGTAAGGAGTCTGATAGATAATGAGGGAGAGACAACAAAAGCTCTGGAAAGTTTAAATAAAAGCAAGTAACATTTACTATGACAGCCTTTAAGTAGATTTGTACGTATACCTTGCAGGAAAAAACCAAATACTCTTTAATTTGAGATCACTTCCACTAACTGCAGAACTTCATGAGAAACACAGGAAATAGCTTTCAGCTAGAAAATCTCCTTTACAGAATTTATTATGTTTCAAGTATTCTCAAGCTACATGCATAAACTCATGAATAAACCACAGTTAATTTTCCACTGATCTAAGTATTTAATTTGAAGAATTTCATTTCTTTATGGTATCACCTAGCTATACTACAGCTCTCTTCATTGAAAAGTAATTCTTTTTCTTACTGCACTGTAACAGATTGAAATATGCTTAAATTAGAACAGATTTTAATTCTAATATTTTCCATGACACACCCAAACTTATCTGTTTCCATTTTATTAAGAATCATCATGTAAAGACAGCAAGCCTAAACTCATTACAATTGAACTGTACATGAAGAATATTTTCTTCTCCCATTTAAGTACACAGCAGTTTGAAACATTTACTATAATAAAAATCTTACATCTCAAGCATTATTCTCAACTCTCTCCAGAGTGCCACCATCATATTTCTGTAAATCAAAAGTAGTTTTTTTCATCCACTGAAGAACAAAGGAGATGGTAAGCTCCAAACCAACTGTAGTTTAGAGGTAGCATGTGTTTTCTCAAAGGTCTCCCAACAGGATTCTCCACTGAGCCACTGACCTTATCTTTCACTACTGCTTAGCTCCCAATTTAGAAGTAATTTATACCCTTTCAGAGTCGTAATTGACACAACATCAAAAACAATTTAAAAGAGCTCAACATATTGGAGTCACAGAACAAGAAATCTGCCTCAGCATAGTCCCCATGGCAGCGCTATAGATGCCCAAAGGGGACCAACAGGCCCTCCTGCCGCAACAGCAACAACGGCCACAGAAAAAGCTTGACAACATTAGCACTAGGTGAAAGATGTAAAACCCTTCAATTCAGAACAATGGCAAGAAATTAAATCAAAGTTAAATCTACCAATCTGAACGGCTACATATTTTCAGGGAGCTAGGCAGGTTAGTGTTTTGCATTCTTCCTTCCCTGCTGGCCCTCAGCAAGGATTCCCTGAAGTGGGACAGCTGCTTGTCCTGCAATTCCTTTTACAGCACTGCCCTCCAGTGGGCTTTGCCCGCAGAGATTGTCTCACCCAGTGGCTCAATTCCTTTGCTTCAGAGATTTGCAGAACCAGAGAAGGTTCTGTCCCACAGTGAAGGGACCCAGTACGATCATCAGGTCCATGAAGGGCCCATTTGGGGATGGAGCCACAACCTTGGCATCATTAGCACCACACTCAAACCAACTGAGCCCTTCTCAGGGTCATTAGCACTTCTGGAAAAATGTAATAGGGCTCACCAAGTATGTTTGGAGCCACTAAGTGTCCTACAGCTAGGAGAGGAGATGAATACGGACATAAGATTTCACTTTATTTAATCCACCTTTCATGGTATTTCAGTTAATTATATAAAATATTTTTAAGTGAAGATGATGAGACTTAATTCAAAAAAGCCTACTACATCGATCTCATCACCAGTTCCAGAGTTCAACTGCTATTTATGCTTAAAATCCATGGCAAAAGAAACTGGTTCAGAGCCAGGGAATTAAAACATATAAATAAATGTATATTTAGGGTTTTGTTCTAAAACCAGTAATGTCCAAGATTTAGGGCCTCATTGATTTCTGTGAAATGACTTCAGCTTCAGCTCAAGTTCCCAGGAGGATACATTGATGGCAAGGCTTCTCATGTAACTTACATAGGCTTCCTTCATATTCTTGCAGTGAATTCATCAGCTGAGATAGCAGATCTCACACCAGTGTCTGTCAATGCAGATTTCCTTAAGATCCAATTCAAAACCTGCCTTTAGCTCCAGTGTCAGTAACACAAAGATCAATCCTTTCAAGCACAAAATGCCAATAAACAAGTTGCTTACTTCATAGTTACAGTGTGTATTTGGAGCACATCAATATCCAATTTCAGCCTGTTCAGTCACATGCACTGTCCTTTATAGCATCAGCAGTTGTTTTTGTGCCAGGGTCTCAATTTTTTTTCTTCTTCCTCAGGCTGGCCTCCAGGCTTCTGGACAGATTCCACAACTCTTGTGCTCTTACTGGTATTGCAGCCCATTTGGTCTTAAGCAGTAAATGAAAAGATTTATCTTCTTTTGCAGATGCCTACAGAAGGCTCCCTGCATTGCAGGAATCAAGAACAAGGAAAGGATCTCCAAGCTAAACAGCCTTCACTACTGAATTGTGAAGATCAAGTATCTCTAGTTTCTGTAACAACTCACTGATCCTGCCACTCAAACAGCAGCTATTAAAGAGCCATGGTTTACTGCAGGTCGCAAAAGAAAAGTTTTGAGAGTAGGAAATTGTTCTGCATTAATATTCTTTCCCAACAGAGTAACTCACAATTTTCTTGCCCAAGAAAGCCTATTTTAACTTTTAAATATTCTAAAGCTCCATAATAGGAAACAGCATCTGGAAAAGGGGAAAATGCATGTTGTCAAATTAGCAAGCCTGTACAATCTTGTAAACATCTTCAGCATGATAATTTATACTGCTATATAATTACAAGTTATTTTAAATGCAGTAACACCTTCATAGTTTTGCTCCTGCTGTTTTAATAGCTTTGAGTCCAAGTCTTTCAAGTTTCAATGCAAGTTCTATTAAAACTCCTTGACTCATTCATGAGGGATAAATAATTTGCTCAATTTACTTATAAAGCCTAACTTACTCATTTAAGTCAGAAAATCAGTGTTTCATGATGACTTCTTTAGGAAGAACCTGGGCTATTGGCAGGTCTTTCCTGTTGACAAATTAGGCTTCCATTTTGACACAGCTGCAAAGTAACAGTAGCATAGTCATTACTAAGCCCATCATTAAGTATATGATTTTCCTTGGTTTAGCACCGTACAACAACTTGTTATTTTCTCAAGATCACTCAATTTTTTTGTTGTTACCAGCTCCAAGAAGAAGCCTCCAGAATAGGGAGACACCTTGCTTGAAACATCTCTTAGAAGTGAGAGAACTCCACATGCCCAAACTCTCATTAAATATAAGCTTGAACCTTAGATTTAAGAAATGCAAAACAAAATAAACAACCCAAACACCTCCCCCTCTTTAAAAAAAACAAGCTTCTCAACTCTGAAATATCATGAAACTTTCAGATGAAAGCAAGCCTGAATACATATACCTAATACCCAGGCCTGTCAAACAGCACATCTCTACCAGATTCTAAACCAACAAGCTGAAACATCGTAACCCACAAGAAATTTTCTAGTGAGAGATACACAAAGGATTCAAAGGGGCTGTCCCACGATGTCATCCATCCACACAAACTAGCTACAAGCCAGTGGTACCCTCAGGTACACATGGACCTGCAGTGTCTGGTTTGCCATGAGTAAAACTCTCTTCTCCATTTTTAAACTGTTGACTACAAAGGTGCATTCCTCAGAGTTCCGTCCTAGAGAAGTGCTCAGCAATACCAGACCTTATAGCCATCCACATATCCTGTGTGCTTCCACAAATAAATTTGACTATGAGAAGAGCATCCCTCCTGCACAGCCCTCCATCAGCAATGCATTTTAGCTGAGCTGTAACTCTCCATAACATACCCAGGAATCTAGAGAGGACAACCTCTGACAAACCTTGATCATTGTAGGAGACCCCCCCTCCATCAAGCCAGAAAAGGATTTAGGAGCAAAGTTCCAGAACCACTTCCATCCTCAGGTTAGAGCTAGTTTAACCTCTGACAATCAAAGGGCAAGCAGAATTCAGTTGCTCCAGAAGACAAAAAAATCCAGCTGAATGCAATGAGGATTAGGCAGAGAAGAACTACAGCTGTGCTGGAACATTTTGCCATTACTCTTTCACTGTTTTTAAACACAGTATGGGACCACATTTTCTCTTTCTAGTACACAAAGTGCATTTCAGCCAAATCCTCTAAACCAGGATGAGTGTCATCTCAGTTGAGTCATCTCAGCTATACTGGTAATACTGGAACATCCAGCCTAAGGGGCTTTTGGAGTGGCTTAAAATTACATGTAGTCATAAATGAGGTCCACACAATCACAAGTGGAACCTCCAGGATTTTGAATTGCTGAACTGACCTAAACCAGCATGTCCATTTTGAAAAGACTGGACAAAGGAGTCTCAAACTCTCAAGAAGCACATGTGTAGTTTTTGTTTTCATAAGAAAACCCCAGGAACACAATTCTATATTTCTGTGTTTCACCATTTGTATGCTTCATCCACTTCAGTATCCTTCCCCCTTTTAATTCAGGTTGACTTTATTAGTCAATATGATCTTACTTGTAAGGAATACAATCTGACAAAAACCTCAGCATTTGGCCAAATTGCAATAGCTGGACAAGTATTAATTATTCTGGAGCTTTTACTAGCCTGCATTTTCAGAACACTGTCTCAAATCCTCCACTAGATG
Source organism: Ammospiza caudacuta (assembly GCF_027887145.1). NCBI lineage: Eukaryota > Metazoa > Chordata > Aves > Passeriformes > Passerellidae > Ammospiza > Ammospiza caudacuta. The sequence continues at coordinate 11,301,313 of NC_080605.1, forward strand.
GTAGCTGAATACTATGTTGATAGTTCAATATTATACAGTCTGTGATGGCCACAAGAGCCACACCTGGTGACTCTGATTTTTCAGTATCTTAGGTTAAATATAAGACATGCTCAGAGATGACAATGTCTTAAATATTTAAAGGTAAGAGATGTCTTTAATTACACCATTCTGCTTTCAGTTCAGTTTTGTGTCTGCCCACTATTGCAACCATGTTTGCCAGCCTTCAGGGTCAGGCATTTCTTTCAAATATCTATTTAACACATCCACTTCCCTCATCTGTTGAAACACAATGTTTTTTCTGTAAGGCTCTTCATTAGATTCCTGGAAATGCTGAAAAATTTCAAAGCAGAATGCTTTACATTAGGAAATGATTCAACTGAAGTACTGATAGCCTGTTTGTATTATTGACCACTGACAATAAATGCAGAAGCTCTTTACACAGGAGTATTTGAAAATGGCTTAAGCTGTTATTGATTATACTTATATCTCATTCTTTAAGTTTCTGACCTCCCTCCATTCCAGCCTGGCTACACACTGGTTGAGCACCTGGGCCATAGTCCAGGTACTGATGTGCTACAAACTCCAACAGCAACAGCTAGTTTCAATTACACCAAGTTACTGTTCCCATAGCAACAATAGGTTTTTTTCCATCCTATATTTCCTTTTCAAAACTGGAAGTACATAACAGCCAGAGAAATGAGAAAGTATTCCAAATTTAACCATGCAGTAGGCCACTTCACTAATTTTTCATAGATTAACCAAGACAGTTTTTGTAAATGAACTAAAAGACAACTTCTTTCCTTTGTCTACTTATTAGACAGATTATTACTTGCCAAGTACTTTTACAGAAGCATGCTGAAAGCAGAAGAAAAAAGCCTGCACTGAAACACATTATTCATTATATTGTCCTGTTCTAATTAAGTGGTTTTGCATCCTTTATTTCTCCTGACAGCAAGGGAGATCATCTAATTAATCTCATATCTAGTCCATCATCTCCAATATTTCAAGGCTGTCTAGTAGACCCCATTTACAAGGCAGTCTCAGTTTGGCTGTGATTCTCCCAGTTTGAATGGACAAGCTTTCATCTATCTGCCCTAAAACCAGAAGAAAACCTTCTCTCAAACCTTTTGCAGCAAGTTCCATTGTTGAAAGCGAAGGGAGACGACCCATCCTTATTGATCCGCATCAAACTCCAATTTATTGCTCTCACTTACACACCTTTATAGTGGTATTAATTAAGCTCATGCATATTGCAAAATCCGAGCTCATCATCGGTCACAGATTACACATTAACCCCTCCTTTTGTTTTCAATACCTGAGGTTTGTTATTGAATCCAAGATTTATTTTCTCACCCTGTTAAGAAAGTTCTCAAGGCCTCCATGTTTGTCAACTTTTGCTTTCCCAAACCAGCCAAGGATAAGATATTTACTTGTTATTAAAAACAACCTGAGAACCTCTGCTGTTTACATAAACGTGCCTGAGAACTTTTGTTGTTTACAGAAACAGGCTGTGAGAATTTGCTCCTCACAGCTGCCTTTTACTTTTCCATCAGCTGTATATGATTATGGCATGTCTGAACAAAACTCTATAAGTCATTTCTGAGCAAAACTCTCCAACATTCCATGCAAAGTCTAAAGACGAAAGTCAAATGCACTTCTAAACAAGTGCATTGAATGCACTTCAAATGCAGGCCACAAGCATGGCAGATTAGTCCAGCAGAGGAGTTCTAGATTTTGAGGAAGCCAAGGCACAGTGGCTACTAACCCAGTCAACCATGAGGAGTCAGCTGCATATATTTCAGATATTCAAGCCAGCAGTTGAAGAAATATTCCAAACTCTTATAAGGAATTTTGCAGCACAATTTGTGAAAAGCATGCAGCACTTGAATAAATTATAATTTAAATGATAAAGTGATAACTGTACAAACAACATCCTGAATCTAAATAAACAATTTTACTGTCAATACAAGAGAGGACAAAGGGGATTGGGTCCCAATTTACTTCGGATAAAACTTTTGAGAAAAGTTAAAAGAATCAGGAGACCAGCTGAAGAAGTCATATAAGCACATGAATTGGGAACAATTCTCCTAGCACAGCTCTTCTGGAAGAACTCTTCACAGCTTTAGCCAGACTCCATTTCAAATGGCCATAAAATTATTTATATTATCCTGTTCATGCTGTCTCTAGATCGTTTCTATCTTCATCTCAACGTCTCTCAGGAATTTGTTCTAATCAACTGTATATTTTTTACAGTGAAAAAGCTACACAAACTTTGAGATTTCTAAAGACTCCATCCTATTTCTTCATTAAAGGAGTACACATTTATCAAGTAGCATAGAAACATTCTCCCAGAGTCTTTTTTTTATAAAGAGGTGGATTCGCTCACATATAAGGTCCTCAGTCTAGCTTTTCTCATACCTAGCTAAAATGTGGAATTGCTTTGGCACTAACAGTAGCTAAAAGGATAAAAAAAATACTTGTCCAAACTAAATTGTCTAATATATCAACAGGCATACTAAGCCTCTACACCAACTAATCAAACAGCTACACTGAAATAGTTTTTCCTTATTACCACAGGTAAAGTAGAAGGTTTTGCAGATGTGACCCCAAAAAATACAGGTCTGATGCAAAGCCAAATACAGTGCTTAAGCACTTCAGGCTACTTCAATGAATCATAGAGGAGCACATTATTGATTTCATACTATGACTACAGCACACAGTAAGATATTAGACCTACAACTGGTTTTGAACAGGAAAACAACTTCTTATAGAAAATCCAGCAATCTTCAGCTTGAACCCCTGCGTGCAAAGATTTTGTATCACAAACAGCCATGTCTACCCACAGCAAGGGGATATGCTCACTGTTTGCTTAGCACAACCTCTAAAAAAGGTTTCTATGACATGAAATAAGAGCTGTCCTCGGTTCCAGTGACAATGTTTGCTCAGCACTGCACACTGATGACAAGGCCCATTGACATATTCTGGAGATTCACTTTCTGACATGCATTCAGCTAATGTTTTTTTGCGTGTTACCTCCTAGTGACCAGAGTTTGATAGCCAGCAGCCAGATCCACTGGTCAAGCATTTCCATGCAGGAAGAAGAAATTAATTACTTAGCAGGTACACAAGAAACTTAAATTTTGGGTGTACTTATATATTACTTCCTTCCCCACTACTGTGTTCTGCATTTTCAGTGAAAACACAAAGGAAATGCTAAACCTTCCAATGGCACATAAAGTATATACAGCATATCCCTGTAGTTGTCAGATTTTATTTGAATGGCTAAACAAGACCTGTAATATTCTCAGTCTATATTATGCTTCTCTAAGGAGTTGTCTGTCTACCTCAGCAAAGTAATCTTAAAAGATTTTTTCATGAAATTCACATCAAGTACATATTTTTTAAGTTTCAAATAGCAATAGGAAAAGATACCATTTCTAATTATTTTTCATTAGTAAATGAAAGGATTAATTTAGCAGTATGCTCTTAAAGGAATGTCTATTTGCTATTTATTAACTCCTAAGAATAAAAAAGCAGATGCTAATGAGTGTTCTCTCAAGCTATCTTTGTGCCTCCACCCTAACGTGCTGTTCTGCTGCTGTCAAATACGCCTGTGTTTCTGTACACTAAGGAGAAGGAACCATGACAATCTGTTCTCTCTTTGAAAACACAATCTGTGTTTGGCTGGCTGAAAGAAAAAACAAGTGAATATGTTACAGTACTTGAAAATTCCACTGAACTAAGTTTAAGAACTAAGCTTTCAGAATACTTAAGAGTTATTGCTCTAAGATTTGTGTGCATGCTTTCTCAATATCTATAAAAGGTCTACTGCACTGAATTGTTAAATGACAAATTTCTGCCATTTGCCAGGTGAGGGAGAAAGAAATAGCAAACCTATAATACTATAAAAGACCCTGAGATTCTAAGTTTTTCTCTATTTGCCAAAGATGTTACCTAATTGGTGACATTGTTTGCTGTACATGCACACACTTGGTCAGCTCACACTTATTCATTCTCTTGAAGGCTATACAAAACCCCTCTGCTTAATACATATCATAAACCTCACAAGAATCCTATTGTGACAAGAGAAAAAAGTTCTACACATTCCAGCAAGATAGGACAGACAGTAACAGCCTGACCCAGTACCACAGGAATCAGAAACTGCAGAGCAAAAGGAGAAAGCCAGATGAAAAACCAGTGCAGGTTTATTGCAGTCTAAACTTGATTTTTATAAGAGTATCTAATCACTTATTTAAAATCAGATCTTGTCACTTGCTTTCAAAGACTGACCAGGGGTTTTGGTTGTTTATCTAGACATTCCATTTAAGAATTATTGCTCTCCCTCTGTTTCAAAACTGCACCATGTCTGCTCAAAACTCAAAATTGTGCCTACCTCTCACCAATCTGAAGTTTTTATTGTTTAAAACAAAACTATCTTATCTTCCTTTCTGACATCACCTTCAGAGCACTGTATAAAAACCAATTTTAAAATTTTTAGCTAAATCTTGTCCTGGAGATCCTAAACTCATTCTGTTATCAGAAGTTTTCCTTATTCTACTGAAACACCTTACATAATTTCTTACATCATTTCTTGCAGTAATCTTTTTTCTCATTGTACATTTGGCTGTTTCCTGTAGCTTTTATCAGCTCCATGCACCCCCTTCATAATCCTATAGTATTATATGCTTTTGAAAAGCACATATAAATTACACATAAGTACAGACTTTTTCCCATGGCTTTTGTGGATCCTTCAGCTATTTGCAATGTGGCTCCAAGCCTGCCTTGTCTATTCAGTGGCAGAGACTTTTACATCACCAAGTTTGTGAGTGTCTATGCCATTTAATGAGAAGTAATAGCCAAAGAGAAAGAGATTATGGAAAATTGTAAAGCCAGCTTGTTATAAGAATTTCTTAGCAGGTAGACACTAAAAGCCCAACAATTTTTGAGTTGCTAGTCTTCCATAATTTCTCTGAGAAAAAACATCCTAAAACAAAAATTATTCAACAATTACTCTTAAATACAATAAATGCATAGATTAAACACCAAAAAAAAGAAACAAAACCCTATGGTGCTTTACAGTCCATGCACTATTAGAGTTATGTATCCACAACTTTGGCATCCAATCCAATACATAATTTTGTTTTACTCAAAGCACAGATTGAAACACACACCAAAAAACAGTTTGCAGAATTAGAAACAATTCATCCACATCAACTAATTATTCTTCCAGGAGTCAGACCTTGAGGCAAGAGAATGCTATCAAGTGTAAAGACAAACATGTTCCTCCAGCTGTTTGACATACTTATTGGACATAATAAACTTGATATGCTGGAGGCTATAATTAATCTTTACTAAGTGAACACTCCTCTCAGGATGACTTGCCTACTGAGCTGTCTAATGACACTTAAGGCTTTGATAAGTAAATAAATTAGTTCATTATGGTCAGACAGCCTTCCCCTTTTCTTTTGAAAGAGATCACAGCTTTCTTTATCTTACTTGTCTCACTCAGTCATCACCAGCTACAATACTCTGACCCTGAAGCTGGCATTCCATTCAAAGCTCCCAACTCTAACTTCTCTATTACTTCCAGTGCCTTGATTTCTGCTTTAAAAAACCTAAAAATAAACAAAACAAGAAAAAAACAGAATCACCACCAAAACCAAACTGGAAATCTATACTGGTAGAGCTTCATTTTAAAATTACACTGAAAAACAACAATATTATTTGTTTTTCTCATGGCTTACAATAACATGCACAAAAGTAGAGCTGCAGTGCCCTCTTGTGAGCAGTCAAATTCCATTCTGCAGGAGATTTAAAGATGTTATGATGTTTGGAAGAATTTGCACTACAAACTCTCTCTTCTGAGGGCGTGGCACTGCAGGTATACACTTTATATAGACATACACACACCTCCTCCATCTAACTGTTCTGAAACTGATAGAGGCTCATAGAAAAAATCAAAAGATAAGTATTTTCCTTTTTATTAAGTTCAGTAGAATTTAGGCTATTTCTTTGTTCCTAACTTCTAAATAAGGGAAGCCAAAAACCAGTTTCTTCAGAGCCATAATCAAGGGCACAGTCTCAGTAAGTGCTATTGGGAAAAAAAAAAAAAAAACACCAGAAAACTCAACAAAATTTTAAAAGCCACTAAACCAACAACAAACAACACTAAAAAAACCCACACCAAAAAAACCCAACCAAAACACAACACCCTGTGCATGGGCACATGTCCACAATTCAAGTAGCCTTCTAATTTAGGCATTAAATAACTCAGCTGACAAGTACTGGAGGGAAAAGTAACTATTAGAGGGATTTAAAAAAAAAAGTAAAACCGTGAGTAGTAGGGAGAGCAAAAGCAATAAAGCAGCTAAGCAATTAAAACTAGTACAGCCAAAATGCAATCCTAACTCCTATATATCTGTGGGGAGCCATTACATGATAGTGATAAAAGTCTGCACAGGTTTTTCATACCTAGTTAGGTAGAAGAAATATTTAAGATCTCATTTTTTGTGAATAACAGAAGTTCACTAAGTCAGCAGTTTAGTCTATTACTAAGGTCAATTTTAGTATCCCAAAGCATTACAAAACATAAGATCAGTTACAAATACCTGAACAGTTACTAAAGTTTAAAGCAGCAATAGAAAAAAAAATAAACAAGTAACACAGAAACAGTACCTCACATTGATTCTGTTGCTCAGGAATCACATTAGAATTAATTTTCTAAAAAGTTACGGTGTGTTATCTCCCAGGTAATGTTTTGCTAAGGCTCAAATTTCTCATTTCCTATGCACAGATCTAGTTTACTGTATGCAGTAATCCTCAATCATTGAGCAGACAACCACTAGTTACACACTTAGGCTGCACATTACTGCTTCAGGGATGTTTCCACAGATAACAATTAAAAAGGCCTTCAAGTTTCATTTCACCATATTCTTCCAGTTTGTGACTTGTAAAGAACTTTTACAGAAGGGAAGCTGAACAAGAAATGCAAGTCAGAACATTTGCACCTCTTTAAAAGTTCACCTTACCATACTAACTAATCACTTGTAAGCAGATGTTAAATATTTGACTTCAGCCCAGAGAGTCAAGGTCCAAAGGAACTTCATTTGTTTAGGCCCAGATTCAAAGAACAATTTCCACTGAATTTAGGCAGACATGTCCAAATTACCACAAGACACCAACAAACACAACCTCTCTCCTGTGGCTTCCTAAAACCCCTGGCAGACAGATGCATCTGTGTTGTGCCTTCACTCCCTCTTGGACAGTGTCAGTCCTGCAGATGGGCAGAACAGCCACAGCCTGTTTGTGTGGCTCTTAGAGTACTCTGGGTTGCCCAAAGTACTTTAGATTCAACACAAAAGACAGCTGAGTTCCCACAGAGTTCACTCAAATCAGTCCTCAGGAGAGGATACTTTGGGGCACATGCACACAGAACTTCTTAGGATTAGAAGTCTCACAATCAGTATCCTACTGCAAACCCTGCACAGCAGTCCCACAGAGCCACTCTGGAGGTGCACTGCACTGACCAGTGAGACCTATGGTTTAGGGCAGAGGATGCAAGTTAAAATAGATGTGCTGCAGTAATCAAGTGCTCAGCTACACCATTTACAGAACTCAGTAACATTAGCAGTTACTCCATCATGCCTCAGAAACTCACAAGACAACCTTTTACACAAGCTGCACAGTACTGATCAAGCTTACAATAATAAATTTCTTTTACACAAGCGGTGAAACACAAGCTTTCATCTGCATATATTCATTTAAAAGTAAAGAAAAGAAAGTTCACTTTAGAAATGATTGGTATTGCTGACATCAAAAAAAAAGGATTTTTGTTTTTTCAAAATTGCCAGGTGAGTTTTAATCTCAGTTAACAGTAGAGAATTATAAAAGAATTCAAGTCATGAACTCATTTTCAGTTTCGTGATTACTTGGCTATTACCTCAGTGGAAATTTGAGGTTTACTTACTGAAGCCAACACTGACAAGAGATTCAATCATGGGTTTATAGTTTCACCACAAATTTCATAAAGCAACAAAGTATAACCTGTGTTTTTCATCAAACAAAGACTCAGCTAGTTGGCTTGGCATATTACATTATTTAGACATCTAAAACAAATTTCTCAGTATGTTCAAGATACCACAGGAGATACCAGATTCCTAGAATAGGTTCAGATATTAGAAAACAAGCTTCAGTAAAGCACATCCCTGCCAGTCTTGTCTATATCTGAGTGGCAGCTTTGTCATCCAGCATGCCACCTGGCCCGCCCCCCTGTTCTTGTCACCCGCAAACCTCTCTAAGCAGCTAATAAAGCTGTTAAACAAAACTAGTCTCAGTATGGATCCCTGGGGTATTTTTTCTGTTACCAGCATTTGCACACAGTATTAAAAACTCTCCCATGCCTGTTCATCCAGTTTTTCATTTATCTGATTACTTACCCATTCAGAGCATGAAACCCTAACTTGGACAGATGAATACTAGACGTGTGATGAAAAGCTTTACAAAAGCTGGGATAAGTGGCATCCACTGCTGTCCTGTCCTCCACAAAGGTAATTTTACCACAGAAGAACATTCCACATCCTGAAACTAGCTCTTTCATATAGAATAAAGGCATCTCTCATTTTACAGGCAGCTAAAAACTCGGCTTTAAAAGAAAACTAATGTTCCAGCAGCTTCAGAACAAACCCGTGGCGCTGGGAAGGACCACAGGAGGGCAGCAGGACCTTTCTGCACGGAGGAGCGAGTGGGTTGGGTGCACCGGGCACAGCCATTGCTCGGCCTCGCCGTCACACACAGGTACTGAATTAAAACGTCACGTTTTAGGGATTTATTTCATATGCTGCTCACAACTGGTATATGGATACCCGCTTAACGTAAGACAGTATTTCCAGCTCAATTTTCACAGGTGCTTAAATGAAATCTAATAACCAAGGGGAGGTTCTACATTTCCCCTTAAGTTTAAGGGATTCAAAGTTGCCTATGCTTGCTGTTGTAGCTAGCTATGGACTGACTGAAAGCAGCTCCCAAGCTACAACCTCAACAAGTTTAGTAGAGCTATAAAGACAAGCCCTCAAAGTCTATTGCTTATAGTTTACAATTACTCTCAACTACCTAAGAAGCTTTTCCTTAAGGATCCCCTCCCTACTACAGTAAGCACTACAATAAGCAACCAACAAATTATTAACTTACCTCTATTTCGTACATTCAGACTCCCTGAAGAGTTTCTAAACCTCTTTTTTGTCACAGCACACATCCCAGTTGAGATAGCCACAACACACAGAGTACTAACAATTTCAGAAAGCCTCAGCCCACGCAGAGCAACATCACACCACTTTGGAAGGCTGCAAGCATCTGCCCCACTTGTTCTCTAGCCCAACTTTTATACACCTCATGTTAATGCCCTGCACCTGTGTGCCCCTCACTGTTAATGCATTGCATCTGTGTGCCCCTCATGGTTCACGCATTGCACCTGTGTGCCCCTCACTGTTAATGCCCTGCACCTGTGTGCCCTCACTGTCACTGCCCTGCACCTGTGTGCCCCTCATTGTCAATGCCCTGCCCCTGTGTGCCCTCACTGTCAATGCCCTGCCCCTGTGTGCCCCTCACTGTCAGTGCCCTGCCCCTGTGTGCCCCTCACTGTCCATGCTCTGCCCCTGTGTGCCCTCTGCTCCCTTTGGTGGTTGCTCAGTGCCCCTGGGCACTCCATGGCTCATTGCTGTCAGTGCTGCTCACCTGCTGCTCACAGCTGGAGCCCATTGGGGATGAGGCTGGGCCAGCCCCATCCCAATCACCACAAACTGTGCACCCTGCACTATTCAACTATTCTGAAGTGTTGCGTGATTTGGTATTCAGAATTGGTTAATACACTTATTTTCCCCACTCTTTACCAAACTTTTATTGGGGCTTTTGTATAGAAAAACCACACTATGACAAGCCAGTGTCCACAAAGGAGACAGAGGAGTCCTGCATCTTTATTCAAATAAAGGGAGAGAGGCCCCTGGGGCACGTGCCTGCAGAGTTTTCTCTCTCGAGGTTTCATAGGGCTCACCCTCCTTTTATCCTAAACTCCTGGCCCCATGGTGCTCTCTTCCTTTTCCCATTGGCTGAGGCACTTGGAAGCTGTACAGCCTTCTCAAACCATCTACCCCATATTTCCTCCTCGAGCCTGTCATTTTACCCTGAAGTTTAGAAGCTGAGGCTTGTGCAGACCCAGCTCTCAGTTTCAGGAGCCAGGCTGGCTGGGCTCTGCAATGAAGTTGCTGCTTTAACTTAGCAGAGACTAAGTGAACAGAGGTGAACACCCATACCTGCACCCATTGAACTGCTTGTAAAGACATCAGTATGTATCTTCCCTCTCACAGACTGAAGAAACAGCAAAAAAGCACATTTCTACAGCTAGAATTGATGTCTTTCTCTCCTGAAAACTCCCCCCTACTAAAACCACTCTACAGAAAACTGCAATGAGGCCTCAGTGCTGCCTTATGGAGACCAGAGAGAATCAGGTGATGTGAGCTCCACGTGGTCATCAAAACCTTCAGCTGGGCGTAATTGGCTATTTTCTTCCTAACAAAAGAGTCTAGAGGAGGTCCTGTATCACCCTTCTCCTTTGAATGAGATCTTTATAGACTACACTTTAAACCCCAACTCACAAATCTCAGAGCGCCTAGATACACAAACTGACCTCAGCCTTTCAAGATACAAACTTCTGTTCTGTCTAAAGACAATGCAGAAAACCTTTGCTGAAAGTTTTAGCACTCCTGGCAGCGCCAAAATTGGGCACTGCCAGGAATTACCCTAAAAACATGCTTTATAAGTTTCTTAATGAAAAACATGGTGCGGTAGAAAAAGTAAGATTCCAGTAAGCTCAGCTTTAAAATGTTCTCCTTTCATGCCTCCTATTTCATGACAGATTTCAGTACTATCATTAGTGTTTCATCAATTAACAACATACTTGTGGCTGTCATTGTGGTAAGCAGACACAGATGAGGGAGTTTGAGGAAATGGCAATGAAAATAGTTTCAGAAACCAGCATTTTGATGCCTTAACTGCAGGTTAACTCGATTTACATCACTAGGATCCAGCTGCCAGGTAAACTTTTAGGACACAGTAAAAGTAGAACATTCTAGCTGCTTTCCATTTCATAAAGCAGATTATTTGCATATTTAATTAGCAACCAGATATTTATTGGTAATTGTTTATCACAGTATTAAAGGTTTATATGCAGAATTCCAGCTACTCTTTCTGATCCACATATCCTTAGATGCAATTGTTCTCAAGCACCGTGAAAATAATTAAATTTTGTCCTAATCTAAAAAGATTTATAATGATACCCTGGTTTACATCTGCCTCTGCTAGGACATGAGAGAAACCATCTGCTTCTGGGTACTTCCTTTGCATCTGCAATGTTTCAGATGTGCAGGTGCACAGCATAGCTGCTCCCTGCAGGAGTTCCAGCGTTCATTCCAGCTCACACAAACCCACAAACTGCCACGTGACAGCACAACGAAACAAGCAGAGCTCCCCATTTGAACCCTATGGGAACATGTGACTTTGAATGTATTCACAGGCAAAATGATGTGAGCAGAGCCCCTCACCCTGCAGCGTTGTTAACAGCTCCAGAAGCTACCTGGATAAAGCGTTCTGTTCCCTGTTCATGCTGCAGGTTGCAGAGGCACACACTGAGCAGCTGAACATCTCAGCAAGGGCTTGTTGTGTGTGGCACTGCAGATCCTCAGCTGCATCCCAGACCCCAATCAGGCTTTTGGAGCACATCAGCAAAGACAGGGAGAGCTGCTCCAACACAGCAATCTGTGCACTCACTGCTCTCTGCTTCCCCAAGTCACACAGGGTGGCTGCTGGAGAAGGATCAAAGCAGTCACTGTGGCAACAGCAGAGCCTCAGCAGCACAGTCAGTTAAATGAGAACTTGATTGCTCTCTCCTGCTACCTGAAGGTTGTAGCCAGGTGGGGGGAGGTTTCTCCTCCTCAGTAACAAGTGATAGGACAAGAGGAAGTGGCCAGCAGCTGTTCCAGAGAAGGTTTGGATCAGAGATTAGGAAAAGTTTATTAACCAAGAGTGTTGTAAAGGTTTGACAGGGGAGGGATGCAGACCCTCCCAGGAGGTTGGAAGGTTTGGAACAGACTGCCCAGGGAAGTGGTGGAGTCACCATTTCTGGAGAGATTTAAGGGATGCAGATGTGGCACTGAGGAACATGGGCTGGTGCTGGGCTTGGCAGTGCTGGGGCAATGGTTGGACTCAGTGATCACAGAGGTCATTTCCTACCTAAAGATTCAATGGGTCACTTGAGCCCTGACCTCAACACCTCTGCAGCAATTTCCATGGGTAACCCAAGTACAGGAAAGTACAGCAACTGGTTTCCTCTGGTAGAGTTTTTCTTGCAAAATTTTATTCCATGCTTACAGAAGGATAAAGGATGAGTGTCCTTGCTTTGAGTACAGAAGACCTCTCCCTCTATAGGCTACAATGGGTTACAAGACACGTGGTAAATCCAAAGGCAGAATAAATCACTATAGTTCTGTGGGAACCAAGAACATTAAAAAATGCATGTGCTCTAAATCTGTGGTACATGAGACATCTGAAGAAATGTATTAAAAAAAAAAAAGAGTGGAGGGGCAAAGTATTTGTTCACTCTTACCAAACCCAACATTACAAAACAGTGATCAATACACTGTGATCAAGACAATATAATTACCTTGTGAAGCAGTGCTACTGAGAAAATAGACACCATAAATGTAGAAAACTTGCTAAAATTCTGATTGCTTGAAATAACAATAGGATTTCAGGGTGGTGATGTAAAATATCAGAAGTTTTGATGGAAATAAAAATGAACACTGAGTAAAAGCCATCTCTGGAACTGATGTGACACAGACGTTTAATAAAATGAGGCCTAAAACAAAAATAACTATTTAATTCTGTATATTTATTTATGTAACCTCTTTGTTTTCTAAATTGTAAAAGGATACATCCAAACATGAAGTGCTTGTGAGTTTCAATGTCCTTTTGAGCAGCAGAATAACCAGTCACATGATCCTATTTTTGGTCATTCATGTGATTTATGATTCCAAGCTTGTGCTCTCAGCGTATGACACTGCCATTCACCCTCTCCAGAGCTGAGAGCCCTTCACACTGTTCCACTGCTGTTGATAGCTTTATTAAGGAAGTACTACCACTGCCTGGCTCATCCTAATAAAAGGGTGAAGGCCAACTTTTTTCCATTGAAGTATGTGCTTATTTCTTTTATGGGGGCTAGAGGAGCAGAGAAATGTAAGTTTTGATTTAGAAGCCATTAGGATTTTAAAAAACCCAACCAAACAAAAACACAACAGCTATATTTATTTTTTAAAACTTTTTTTAATTGCTAATGAGAGAAGGGGAAATTATGGGGCTGGCTAAAAGAAGAAAGTAAAAACAAAGTTTAGTGTAAATATTAACAATAGTCTTCTGAATAGTCTGAGAGGAAGACTGGAGTTTTTGTGATGAAGGAATTGAGAGATGGGGAGAAAGACAAAAGTACTGTAAAGCCAAAACATTGAAGTAGCTTGCTTAAAGGCTTGTCTTCTAAACTAATGGTAAGACCCTACCTTATGCTTGTAGCCACAGAATCTCAGTAGACAAACTATTTAGAAATTCTGTAATCAATTAATGAATTGTAATTATAATCAAGCATATAAGATACACAACAAATCTGATACTTAATATAATGACAAAACTTGCCTTAAATAATATCCTAACGATAGAAGCAACAGGTTGGAGAGAACCAGAAGTATATCCCATGTTCCCTGCTAGCAAGGAATGGAAGACTTAGGGTGAGATTTCTGATTGCCTCTGTGCCTGTAGTCCTCACAGGTACAATATCCAAGTGTATATAATCCTGACTGGGAATTTTCTTGTATTCCTAGAATTCTTAATTTAGTCTTTAGGTCAACTCAAAAGAGTTATGTAACTGTTCAACTAAAGTGGGGTTTTTTTCCGTTTTTTTTTTTTTTTTCTCTACTTATTTGCCAAAGTAGATAAAGTTGTAGGCAAGACCCAAAAAGGTTTCTCACTTCAGCTGTGCTAGAAACTCTCCCCTCAAGCTTTTTGTTCTGCTGTCCTGCTACGGGGAAACGAGTCCTGTAACAGCTCTGTAGCTTGACACTTCAAAAAGAAAAGTTATTTCAGATAACACTGGAGTGTCTTTGGCAATGGTTACTTCAAAACTTTGATTTTGAAATCAATACCTGTGTTTTAACGTACTTCATCTTAACAAGTTTGAAAAAAATATTATGTAAAAGAAAAGGCTTATAGTTAACTTTGTTGGAATGCATGAGCCCTGTTAGCGTGTTCAATAAATGTATTCCTAAGTGGCTTGATCCGTGTACCTGAGGCTACACTCGTCCTGCCTGGCATCTGCCTTTGCATTTGCAGGCGGGAATTCCCCTCGCTCACCCTGAAAGCCCTTGGCTTTCAATGGAAGACCTGGTGATGCCACCGCTGGGTCAGACGAACTGAGCTGCCAGCCCACGGGCTCTGCCTGGAGAGAGAGAGAGGGAGGGAGGGAGAGAGAGCCTTGGCTGGCGAGCACCATCCCCAGCGCCGGTGTCAAACGCGCCCCCGTGGTTTCCCGGAGCCAAGGCGGCATTCCCGCTGCCGGCCGCGCTCCCACGGAGGCACGGCCGGGGCGCCCGGAGCGGCTGCGTGAGCGCCTCGCCAAATCGCGCCGGAGCGCCAAGTTTCCCTTTCCCAGGGAAAATCCCCGCTCCCCCCGCCCCCCGGGGCCTGCCCCGCATCCCGGCCCGGCCTCCGCCGGAGCCTCCGGAGTAACCGCGCCCGGGATTGGCTTCTCCCGGCGCAGGGGCCATATTGGATGTGCCCAGCCCGCCGCACGCACCGCTCCGCCGGCTCCGCGCCGCCCGCCCCCGCCCCGCCAGGGCTGCCCCTCCCGCAGGGGCTGCGGCGGGAGGGCGAAGGTGTCTCGGGAAGGGAACTCGCACGCCCCCGGGTCCCCTCTCCGCCCCCCGCGCATCCCCGCCCCGCGCACGCCCCTTCCCGCGCCCCGTCCCCGCTCCGCCCGCCTCTTCCTCCCCTCACGCCGCTCCCTCCCTCCCTCCCGAGCCGAGCCGCCGTGTCAGCGCGCGGCGGCGGCCCCCGCGCGAGCGGCCAATCAGCGCGGGGGTGACAAATATGCAAATGCGCCCCCCAGCCCGTCCCCGCGGGTTCGCTGGGGCCGCTGGGGTCGCGGCGCGGAGCGAGTGAAACTTCGCCCCCCGCCCTGCGCCCCCCCCCGCGCGGGGCCCCTCCCGCGCAGCGCCCGCGGGGAGGAGCGGGGAGAGGCGCGGGGACAGCGCCGAGCGCCGCCCGCGCCGCCCGCCGGCCTGCGACACCGCACGGTGAGTGAGTGCCGCCCTCGCCCGCCGGCTCCCGAGGGGGGGACACGGGGGGAATCCCCGCGGGGGGAGGGGAAGCCGTCGCGCCCGCCCGCGGCCGCCCCGGCGCGGAGCTGTCACAGGCGTGGGGCATCGCCGCCTCCTGCCGGGCAGCGGCGGCGGCTCCGTAATGGCGAACCGGGCGGTGAGTACGTGCGGAGGGACGGGCAGGCCACGCTCCAGGTGCCGGAGACACCGGGCGGCCCCGGCGGCCCTGCCCGCCCCTGCTGCCGCCGGGGTCGGCGCGACGCGGCCTGCTCTGCACCCGGGCTCTCCCCGCCGCCGCCGCCGCCCCCGCCCGCTTCCGCCCCTCGCCGCCACCGCCGGGCGCGGGGCTCCGCCGGCCCCTCGCACCTCGCCGGCGGAGGTGGGTGGGAGGAGGAAGGGGGGCGGCGGCCAGGCGAGGCTTTTCCCGGGGGCGGCGCGGGTGGAGCGGGCAGGATGGAGACGGCGGGGGCGCCCGGGGATGCGGGCCCCGCCACCCGCGGCCCCGCCACGGCGCCCAGGGGTGGCCGGGGGTGGGGGTGAAGTTGGAGGGGAGGAACTGGGGCCTTGCCGGGGTCTCAGGGTGGGGGAGAGCCTGAACGTCCTGCTCGCTTACAGGTAAGAAGATGGCAGGGCGAAGGGAGGAGGGCTGGTCTCCTTAGGAGAGTCGGAGGAAAAGGCTGCATGTCCCTCTCCCCCGCCGAGGAGGTGGCAGTGGGAGAAAAGGGTTGGGTGGATGAAGGTAGGGAAGGTAAAAATATCTCCGGCCACCTTGTGTCGTTTAGGAAGGGAGTGTGAGGCAGGGAAGGGATGCAGAGCCTCCCAGGCAGAACAGTGGGCATGGCAGACCCGGCTTCTCACCGCACAAGAGAATAGAGGTGGGTAGAGGAGGAATTAAAATAATTTCCCAGGGCAAGAGAAGCAGTGAGAAAAAGAGGAGCTGAGTTTGGCAGCCCCCTGGCTTGGATTGACCCCAGCATGATCCATCGGTGGGAGCAGGGGAAGGGAAGGTGACAGGGAGGGTTGGCAGTGGGTGAGGTGTGTCCGGGAGAGATGGAGATGGGCATGCACTCTGCTCTCCTGCTGGGCTGAGGAGAGCTGGTGGTGCATGGCCACAGGTTCCCACTGCATGGGTGGAGACTTAAAAAGGGATTTGTCTGTCAAAGTGCAGGGTTAGAATTTACAGACTGGTGATTTCCCACAAGGGGCTGCAAGCTGACCTCCTCCAGGGATGACAAGGAGAGGATTTTGAGGCCAGCTCGGTGCTGTTGGTAGATGGCACTGAGTGGATAGGTGGCATGCATCTTTATTCCAGTGAAGTGGGGAGATAGTCACATTTCCCACTGAGGCTTAACACACTGAAAGGTTAAAACCTCTTCATTTCTTCTTTGCACACAAATTTTTTGTGAACAGGGATAAAAACCAGCTGGAAAGGATTCTGAATTCTCTCATTTTGGCTGGATAGCTTTGACAACAAGCTTGATGCACACACTTTCAGTTTGTAGGAAATGGTTTGCTCTCCTCACTGTTGTATCATAAGTGCCTTGAATTTTAGCAGCTGAGAACTTCCTTCAGTTAGGAAAGCCATTTAACTTCATCAGTGTGAGAAAATACAGCTTGGTCTCTCTCCATCATGCAGAAGAGAGCTGGACCCTTCAGTGTTACAATCCCTGCTCATGGGGGACAAAGTAACAATCCGTGTGACAGGATAGGGTTTCTAGTTCTCTTGTGTATTTTTTGAGACTTTAAAGAAGTAGCCTTAAAAAGTAACTCTCCTCTCTCAGGAGAACTAGGCTCCTCCTGAAAGCTCACTGCAACTGTTTTTAAACCTGGATCATTCGACACCATCAAGTTCCCAGTTGGCAGGTGTGAGGTAAAAATTATTTCACCTTGTTTCACATGTAATCATTTGTGTGCAGTTATACATGTGCTTATATTTCAAGGCAGAATATGAATATATTTTATAAAATATTAAAATATATTCACATATTTTGCTCATTTTGGAGGAAAATTTGGATTTTTATCCTATCTCTGAATTTTAGTTTGTTGTTGCACAGATCAACTTTTTGTTAGTTTCACGAAGTAAGTATCTTAAAATAAATAATTATTCCTATCTTAGACTTTGTGAACTGTTAAAGAAAGAGTAGAAATTAATAGCTTTTTGGTTTACTGGTTTCTAGACAGCCCCAACACCTTATACCTGTAACTAATAATGACTTTTTCATTCTTCCCACATCTGTCAGATGAGGCTTCCAACGTGCCATGGACTTCAATGCCCAGATTGTGTAAACCAAAGAGCAAAATTTAATAGACAGGTTTTTGAATGTTAACCAGTTCAGGGATCAGTGTGCCAGGCCCTTTGCCCATAACTCACAGGCTCATGGAGAAGTTGGTGGGAAGCAAGGTAGGATGTGAACTTCAGTTATCAACAGCTCTGTGGTTAAGGGCCATTGTGGACTCTCTTACCTTAAAGTGAATGTGAAGGAGTTTTTTTCTATCCCTGTTAGTGGGTAAGCTGCATCAATTTCCTTTGCATTTATAAGATCACAAGGGCAGGCACCTAAGGAGTTACAGTGCATCTGTGCTGATTTACTTTGTGCTAACTTGCTTATTTGTATTTAACCAAATTGTTCTATTTATACAACTCAATGCTGCCTTTCCTGGTGAAGCCATACTAATTCATGCCACTCAGAGTAAGGTTATCATTTTTACTGTAAAAAAAGTGGAATTTGAAGTTGAGGAGTTCTTCAGAAATTTTGAGGAGTCTTAGCACATTCTCATTTCTCATGAGCTGCTTGTGCTAAAGATTATCCAAGAATTCAGTTATGCTAAAATGATGATGAAAGCAGAGTGTGGTTTTTAAAAAGTTTTCTTAGTGGTGTTATCTAAAAGATGTATGACATGAACCACTACTGAGACACTATAGAGATCCTAAACCAGACAATTTTAATTTGTTTGCTCTTATGAGTGAGAAAAGTTAATGATGCAGGCAGATTAAACCCAAAAGATTGACCTGCTGCTTTAAAATTGCCTTGTTTTGAAACCCATGAAGTAAGTAAGTGCACATTTGTTCTCACTTAGTTTATAGGTTAGTTTTAACGTTTTCTTTAATGTATCTTACAATAAAATTATTCCCTATATTTATGGTCTCTGTATCCTTCAGACACTTTAAAAGTACAGGTAAGCTGGACAATTACATATTTTATAGGTTCAGATTCCTTACAGTGCATTTTTTTCCTTCTGTATCAGTCTTGTAGAAAGAAGTGCCCAAAGTGCATTTCTTTGATAATTTTCATGCAATTTAGGATGGACTCAAATGGCATATCCTATTCATCACTGACTAGGATGAATAGGAATTCATTCTCTTTGTTTCCACCATTATAGATGAACTGAATTCTCAGTAATGCTTGGTACTTGTGCTTATAAATCATCCAGCTGAAACACTGCTGTGTTTAACTGAATCTGGTAGCCCATCACACCCAGATTGTTTCCTAACCCTAATTTTGTCAATACTTTATATTCTTCCATCCACGTATCTAGAGCTGTCCTTTTAATGGCCTTGGCTCTATCAGTCCATGGAGCTGTGAGCTTTATGAAGACTGAAATCTCACACTTACTTGTGCTCCCATTCTATTTCCCAGTGCTCTTCCTGTAGTCAGAAGTGCAGCCTCAGGAACGTGGGGTATCCAAGTGCATGGGAATGGGTGATGGAGAAACCAGCTGTGTATTTAGGCAAACCTTCAAGAATTGATAGTTAACATGGTTATATTGTTGAAGTATTCTCTTTCTCCTTCAGCAAAAGAAATTGTCATGATAAGAAGTGATTATTTTGCTGATGAAACAGCAACTGAAAAGTATTTGCAGCTTTTGCTTTGGCTGAAGGAGCAGCAAGATTCCCATATTTAATCTGACCAGATCATAAATGTGAGAGTCAGCTGAACACACAACTTTCTGATTTACAGTAGTGCGAGGAGGAAAGATAGTTTTTAAGCAGTATTTTTTCCTGTAAGTGGTACAGGAGAAAAGCATAATGTGGCTTACAATGACTGTGTTTTTGCATAACTGCAGTGTGGAAAACTTGCAGAAGACCAATTCTAAATATTTTTTAACAGTCTGGGTAATGAGGATTTATCTTGACTTCAGAAACATGAGGACCTTAGCAGTACTTTCTAAGATGTGTATGTAACAGAATTCAGATGTATGCTCTGCTACCTCTTAGAGTGAGCTCTAGTGATGAAGTAAAAGGCTACTTTTGGAAGCACCTTGGATCCAAGTTCCACTTGCAGTGCTGACTCTACAATACATTCACTTTCTAAGCTGCAAGAAAGATGTTACAAGGTAGGAAGCATTTTTTTAAAAGTCAGAATTCAGCAGAAATTCATTGGTAAGACATGACATCTGTCAGTGAGCAGATGTGTTGAAATGTTCAACTCCATTCATGCAGATTATCCAGGTGCTGCCAAATATTAATGTCTTTAGGCTGGCAGTGTACATGCATCTTTCTCTTTGTAAGTGATATATTTTTGTTTTAGTCTTAAATCAAGAGTTAGAATTTGCAAGAAGATGGAAAAATGTTCCCATCCTTTTTCTGGAGGCAAATAGTAATTTTGACTTTGTTCTTTATCTGAGTCATATTAGAAAATGTAACTCTGGTTACCAAATTGTTTCCTTCTGCGGTGTTTTCTTGGGCACTTTGCTTGTGCTGCATAAGCAGTATTGAAAGGTTTGTTCACTCTTTTATACTGGTCACTAAAATTCAGGAATTCCTCCAAAATCTGTTCTGGAAATGGCTTTTGAAGAGAAATGGGTTGATTACATTTGATACTTAACACCCTAGTGAAGAAACTTCTAAGCTTCAGAAAGACTTCATTTGTGTAATGCCATGAATATCTGATATGCCATGCCCATCTGATATTCCATATGTTATCAGAAATCTGACACTTCAATACAATAAATTTGTGTTTTCAATTACCCTGTAGTAAAGCTACTGTAGTTATAGCTTCCACCTACATGAAAGACTTGAAATTGTGCTTTTTTTTTTTTTCCCAGTGCAGATTTCTGTCTATTTCAAGCCTTCACCCCTGTCTGTACTCATCAGTCAGGATCCATAGGCATCTGTAAAACAGGCACAATCCTTTGCATTGTTCTAGTTGGTACTTCCAGGTTATAAACTTGCAGCAGTTCCCAAAGATGCTTATCAGGGTAGAACATGAGAATTATTGGAAGATACTGTATTATCAGATTGTGAATTGAAAGAGGGCTGTGCTCTGAAGTCTTCTGTCTCTTATGTTTTGTAATGAAATCTTGGTTTAGGCCGCATATGAAAATAAAAAGGTTTTTTTCTGATTTTTAATGCAAAAGTTTCTCTAAATCCTAAAATGGCCTAAATATTCCTGAGGAAAAATACTAGAATTCAGAAACATATTTTGTAGGTCTAATTTGAGGTGTAACACTGAAATTGATAACAAAACAATAGGAAGCCTGTAATGTTTACGTCTGAAATCTCAGCAGCACCAGAGGATTTTCTTTTTAAACTTCCTTGTAAGTTTCTGTAACTCTTGCTAGTGATCAGAAGCAAACTGCAGACTATAAATACATTACACTGAGTATGTTTGACAACTAAACTTCCAAAAGAGACATTTGTATTTTGTACAGATATGCTAAAAGAAAAAAAAAAGTTTGATGTAGTGGAATTCAAACCTGAAGAACAAAACATGGGAAGTTTTTGTTATTGATATTAGAAAGAAAGTGATTAAAAGGAAATCACTGATGTCCTGAAATTTATTAAAATCTCCACAGGTACACTTTAGAGAAACAAAATTGCAATATTGTATGAGCAGTACTGGTTACTGATACGGATTCCTTCAGTAGTCTGGTGGCCAAACACATTAACTTCTTAACAGCTATTTTCACTAAAATAAACTGACTTGGGGATCAACTCTGTGCTTTGCAATAAGGTATTCCAAACTCCTGATATGTGTCTAGATTTCTGTCAATAGCAGCAGATTAACATGTTGTCATTCTCTGCATTATTATTGTCCCTTTATTGCAATTAATGCCCACAGGATATAAATGACAAAATAGAAAGTATATATACGTTTCTGCCGTTTTCATGCAAAGTCTAATGGGTTTGTTAAACAAACAAGAGGAAGGGTTAAAACTAAATTGGGAGACTATATGCTGAAGCAGCAGATGCACACCTACATGTTTTGTTCTGCAGGTGTGTTTTGAGGGCAATAACCTTTCGCAGAAAGGTGAAGAAGGTAGTTGAAAATAATACTGTCTTCAGCAGGTGCTGTTAAATTTTCTAAAGGTATTTGCCAAGACTGAAGAGATAAAAGCACACAAGGATGTTGTGCAAAACTAAACTGTTTTATTTAAATTTACATGATGTTTTAAAAAATAGAAATTTGTGTAGCCATTCTCAACTAATTGAAATGAGTTGTTTGTTTCCTGTTAGAAAATGGGTATAAAATTTTGTGGTTTAGTGTCCAAAATAAGAATCACAGACTCACAGAATGTTGCAGGTTGGAAGGGAGCACAGTGGGTTCCCAGGTCCAACCTCCCTGGTCAGGCAGAATTCCCCAGAGCACAGGCACAGGGCTGTGTCCAGACAGTTCTGGAATGTTCCAGCAAGGAGACTCCACAGGCTCTGGCCAGGCTGTTCCCTGCTCGGGCCCTGCTCAGCAGAGAGCTCCTTGTTCATGTCCAGGTGCAACTCCCTGGGCCCCATTCCTGCCCCTTCCTCTTCCCATTGCTGGGCACCAGGAGCAGAGCCTGGTCCATCCTCTGACACCTCCTGCAGATATTTAGAGAAAAAGCCAAAATATTGGTTTTTTTTGTTTGTTTGGTTTTTTTTTGTTTTTTTTTTTTTTTTTTTTAGTGAAAGTAATGCTTAAAATTTAGTAATTTTTTTAACATATCACATGTAACAGATACATATATATGTGTATTTCAAACTTCACAGGCAATATAGCTTATGTGAGAATCTGTGGAAATAGATCCGATTTTGGAGCTTATAAAAGCTCTACATTCCTTTTGTGTGGATTTCTCTTTGGCACTTCATATAATCATTAGTAAATCTTCTGTTGTCAGAAGTATTTTTTTGTATTTCACATTTAGAATAATGTATTGCAGACCTGGTGAATGTATATCTAGTTACGTGTGGTTTTTTTCTTCCTTGTAGGATTTTTCAAACTTTTGTATTCCAAAATTGTCTCCATATTGGAAGCTGTTCAAGCAAGTGGACACTGTTCTAAAGAGTAAGAAATACCTTTTTTTCTCTTTATTTTGAGGAATCAAGAACAATCAGTTGAGGAAGGATACACAGCTGTTTTAGCCAAGAACTTAAGATAGCATTTGTCTTATATGGTAGCTACAGGTGATTTAGGTTTCTTTTTTACTGTTGAACTCTTACAGGTAGAATAAATTACTTGATTGCAAGTTTTCAGTTTTTTGTTTGTCATATACTAAATTTTTGAATGCCTCTATTCAGTTACTGTATATATTGTAAAATCTGTATGCTTTAACTTTATTTAGCCAACAAAGAACTTCTAAATAAGCAGAGATTGAAAACAGGAGAAAAAATAGATTAAAATGTTGCACAGGACCTGACAGTTAAATAGTTTCAAACTCATTTCTAATTTCTGGATGTGAAGAGGACTTGTGCATGACAGGAGCTCTGTTTGTATTATGGGATTTCCAGTATAGAAAAAGGGAACATCTAGAGCAAGTTTTCTGTCTGTTTTGATACAAAATTATCATCAGTTCACATAAATGGTAAGCAAAGATAAAGCATATTTTAGCAACTTTCCCCTAGGTATGTGTTGGGTATGTGCTTGTCACACATGAATTTTAGAAAAATACCTCTCTGCATGAAGTGTCCCTATTGCAGAGCAGAGACATTTTATTTAGCAACCTTGGAAAAAGTGTTGAAAGTTACTGAATGATAGGAGGATAATTGTAGCAATTCATGTACCAAATTAGTACCAGATAAATTTTTTTTCTGGAACATTGCAGGATTTGGTAGCTGCTATAACCAATTTATATCTTCCATATACATTACAGCATTGTTTCAAAGATGTAGGGAGAGGAAATAATTTTGTTAAAATCTACTTCTCAATGCAGAATTATATGCTGTGTTATCTTTTAACAAAGTTTAAAGATTGATCTGCAGTAATAGCTCTGCAAAAGTGTTAAAGACTTTGGCATCACAAAACTGTATTTAGGAAGACAGGAATCTTTGTATTGGAATTGGAGGATGTTTGGTGCCTTGGACACAATAATCATATTTTTGAAATGGAAAAACACACTGGTGTAGAATTTCAGTTCATATACAAACTTTCTGTCTGTCTTTCACTGTTAGGGGGTAGTTTTGTGTGCTTTGAGGCTTTTACACAGTGGCCCTAGAACCCCCCTGCACACATTTTCCCTTAAACTTTGTGATGTTTTGAAGCCTCTTTCAGATTAAAAGAGAACCTCTTGAAATTGAGCTCCTCTACCTTCTGCCAAGGCAAGGAACAGGATAAAACTGTCATGCAGGTATTCTCTCCCCAAAAGGCACTGTCAGTTCCCACTGAAGTCCACTGTCAGAGTGGAACAGCTCACTACTGTTAAAAGACATGTACAGGGCTTCTCAGACTGACAGATTTGAAACATAACCTCAAAACTTTTCTTTTTGCAGTTGCTGGTTTGGAGTACTTAAAGTTAGCCTAAACTTTTTGGTATTGTGGTACAAACTGCCCTTCATCCTAAGGGGTTTGTAGACTTGGGTTATTTTTAGTAGTCCTACAAAATGAATATGTACCTATTCACCAGACACAAAATCATAGCTACTAGTGATTGTGTATTAATTCTGCTGTTCTTGGTTTTATGGTATCTTTTGGAGTTTCAGGTATTGCATTTGAATGTACATTCCTGAAGTTGGTTATTGTGTGACTTGTTTGACATCCTTCATTTTCAGGTCTCTGATGATGAGGTATCCATCTGGATTTAAAACACAGCTCTGAGCTTTTCAATTCTTCATTCAAGAGATGTGTTCTATATTCATGGGTAAGAATATTTTTTATTTTGACTTGGGCCATTTTCTGAATTATTTGTAATATATTTTTAATGTAGAAGATTTCAGCAGCCTAGTTTTGTCTTAAAGGTTCATCAGGAACTTTAACAGTATAGGGTTCATTAGGTGCCTGTGCTAGCTCTTAATGTTGACCCAAGCTAATAACTAAAGTTTGGAATTCATATGTTTAAAGATGAATGCTCTGATTAAATCACTAATTCCTAGTATTACAGAGAGAGAAACAGTGGTATATAGGTAAATAATTTATAAATTGGTCTGTGATTTGAGAGTAATTTTCTGATATATGTACATTTCTAAAGCTTTAACTGTGCATCTTGCCATGCCTCTTTGGAATTTGGAGTTTTGGAAAGAAAGTTATTCTAACTTGGAATGCAACCAAAGCAAAGGATCTGAATTTTGTGCAATCAAAACAAACAACAACACTTCTTCTCAATAACATAAACCTTACTTAGTCTAAAGAAACTTTGTGGTATTACATACACCTGCACTTCTAAACAGTAGGGGGAAAAAAAACCCACAAAAGATTCTATAGAAAATGTGATTTTTTCAAAAAGCTACTGGTATTTTTAATTTTTGTAGGCCTCTGAAGAATACAGCTAAATTTAAGCTATGTTTACTTCATACATTACAGAATTTGTTATTATGTCTTCTCTCCATTTATTAAGACAGCTAGCTGAAATATCTTTTCGAGGCTTCATAAATTTACCTTGAGTTAAAAATTAATGTTAACATGAATCTCTTAATGAAGTATAATAAGTAGCCTAAGCATTGCTGTGGGGCTTTTTGATACCTCTTGTTTTATACAGAGTTCTGTGATCTACTTTCTCTTTGGGCTGGTTTTGCTCTATTCAGCTTAAGCAAAGCTGTTCTCATTAGGGAAGATCTGCCATTCACAGTGAAGGCTGCCATGGTTGAGAATGGTAGAAATTTGCTTTCAGTTGATTGGAAGATGGATTTTCTTCCCAAGTAAAATGCCATTTTTATTGTTTGCTGCTTGAAAATTCCATGAACAACCTTAACAAATAAATAGCTACTGATGTCCTTTTTTTTCTTACTTACATTTGTTATATTTATTTCCCAGAGTCTGAAAGGAGGAGAGGTGGAGGAAGGTGGAGTTTGTGCATGTCTGGGGAGTAGAGGAAGGGAAAGTGTTACATGGGGTGTTTGGTGCAAGCAGGATCAGTGTAGGTATGGCAACAGACTGCTGTGATTAGTCTGACAAGCACACACAAGCCAGTGTGCTCCAGTTCTTTGCTCTTACTTGGAGCTGGAACTGTAGCCATGGGCTGGAACTCAGTTCTGAGAATTTAGTTAAAGCCCATGTGTTTCAAATCTTCATAATCTTCAAATTAAAATTCAAGGTATTTGAGTGATCTTTTGAATATTTAGCATGATGTCTGTGAACTCTGTAGCACAAAGAGAATTCTAAACAAAACCAGTATGTTGAGGGCACGATTTTACTAAAGGGATGGCTCATTACTCAAAAATAGTTAGAAATGCATAATTAGAAATTCATAGAAATTAAAAGTAATTTTAATCTAAAATAATGCATATGTATATATACAGTTGGATGTATGGGGTTTTTTTGGGCTACCCAACCAAGTTTTGTCAGAATTTTAGTGATGACAATAAGAAAATCCATCTTTTCAGTCCATATTTAGCTGCAGATACCATGGCACTCCATACAGACACTCCTTTCTGCTAGGGAATAAAAGAGTTTATATCTACTAAATGTTCTTTTTTAGTCTTCTATATGACTGGGATATGCCCCTCTGTGCCTTTTAAATTGAACATGTACATTGATCTTTAAATCTGTGATAGAATGTCAATTCTATTGGCACATCAGCAGGAAGTAACTTCGGTGTTATTTAATTAACTCGGCTTTTTGAACTTGGCCAAAGCTTTAGGTCAAATCTGACAAGTAATGACAGTGTAATTGTCTTTTAATATTGGGAAAGGAATGTCTTTTTTCTAAATATTGAGCAGAAGTGATCAGTTTTTTGAGTGTCTGGGTTTTACCATGCACCTTTTTTGATGCAGTATTCCATCTGCCGATAGATGGGCAAATCACAGCAAGCCACAAAGCTGTCATGCTCTTGCATGCTACATAGAATTTAGCAAATACACTGATTTCTTCAGTCTCTGGCAGACTTCTTGTTTGTTTTACCTGGTTGCATTGCTTCCCTAAAAATTCCCCAGAACTAAAGCCTTTGCAAGCATATCATGTAAAACTCCTCCCTAACTATGACTGTGTCCTTTTCCCATAGTCGGGATTTCTGTTATGTCATGCTTTTATGACTTGTTTTAGTTCCTTGTGGTTGCTAACTTCTCCCTAGCTTCTCTCTGAGATGGCTTCTGTTATTTTTATGAATAGCCACGATTTCAACTTCTTTTGAGAAAAAATGGCCACCAAAGTCACTGATTTCTCTTATCTTTGGTACTGTCACACATCAGTCATGTGAAGCAATGATACCTCATGTATCAAAGTTTGAAACTGTGGCTATCATGGCAAAGTGCTTAAGCTCCACCTGATTTACTTGCTTATAACTACAGTAGCTTGTGTTCTGTTGTCACTTCAGCAAGAGTAGTCAAAAATGCCATGAAATAAATGAAATAAAACACATTAGAATTTTTTATTATGTTCCTTTTTACTGTTACTCCACTTTGTTTTCAGAGTGAAATTTGCTATCTGTTCCCTTATGTTTTTGAATGAGTTCAGGTTTTTTGATGTATTCTGTGCAATAGATCTTGTTTTCTTTTTCTTCTGGTATAAGACAGACACGAAGTTTCCTTGAAGACTATGGGTAAAAGTACTTCCCTGGTCAAAACCCAAACTCTTTGCAGCAGACTTGTGTTCAGGCTTTGATAGTGGTATTCTTTCCAAAGAAGTTTGGGTGGTTGGTTGGTGGGGTTATTTTGGGGGAGTTTTTGTCACTTCACAATCTCCTCTTTACATAGAAGCTGTCTTCATAATAATTTTATGTTGGTCTAATTAGCTGGGAGAGGTTTCTCGTGTATCTAGCCTTCAGATTTCTCAGTTTGGAAATTCATCTGTGCTATCCAACTCTCTTGGATCCTTGAAGCAAAGCTGACATTGTGTCAGGTTATTTTTCCTATTTACACCTGCCAAGATTCGTTTGTGTTATAAAACTTAGCATTTTAAAAGAAGCGTTCATATTATTTGTTCATTATTTCCTCTTTTGTTTTCCTTATACTGAAAGGAAGTAGGAAAAAACAAGATGGAAAGTGTTTCTTGGTTTTTGAGCCAAGAAGTAAATTTCTGTGAGGCCAGTTCTGAGAATGCTGCAGTAATTCCAGCTGCTCTGCAAGCTTTTCTCCATTTCCTTACTGGAAAAGGACACAGTCATTAAAACAGGAAGAGATTGTCTGGTGTATATGACTTTAAATACAGGGTGCTTTTAGTCTTGTTGACTAGTTCTAGACTTCTCTAGCTAAGAGGATGTATACTAGTTAATGATTGTACATCCCTGGTAAAATAGCTCTCTCCTGACTTATCTTTCGTGTTGAGATAAACTAGGATGAGATATCATTATATTAGCAGTGTTATAACCCATGCCAGACCTTCTACCTGGATCCTGCTACTCGTTTGTCATCTATTGCAAGGTGTTCCATTCTGGCAACGTCATCATTATGTTGCTTTTATTTGTAAGTAGACAACTTAATCAGTGTTTGAAGATAATGAGGTCTAATTTATATTACTGCTTTCTTTATCTTGGGACTTGAGGAGATCCCAACTTCAAGCCAAAACTTGCACATGTATAATCTGGGGTCCACAGCAGCTTTGCTGTGTTGAGGTGACATCTCCCTAAGCTTCTGTCCCTTCTTTTTTATCATGCCTGTTCTCCTCCTCACTGACACCATGCCTGATCTGTGTCTCTCAGGATGATACAGGATCCCTCTGTCCTTCTCTGTACACACCAGAAGTCTCATATACTCAAACCCTAAAGGAGGTTTGTGAATTGAAGTCTGGCTTTATTCTGACTATGGCCACACCACCCTCAGTGGCCTAGGAATATGTGCAGAATGGGTTCTCATCAGCTTGCCAAGAAGTACTTTGGGCTTAGCAGGTTCAGCATGAACCTTTTCTATCAGAGAATGTTTCAGATTTACTGGGTGTTCATTTCTGGAAGGATCCTATATTCATTTTATTCTTAGGAAAATTCATTTATGATGAGTTGCAATTGAAGGTGACCTTTAATGGGAGGGTCAGGAATTAACAGTTGTGTCTGGTTTTTTTCCTTTTTATAATTTTCTTTAATTAGACGTATGTACTGACAGGATAAATGAATGGTTATTCTATGAAGTTGCTCATTTAAAGTGATTGCTTCCCTATTCTACAGAGTTACCAGTTGTCTGGGGAGGTACATTATCACAGACACACATTTTCAGTCATTTCCCATTCTGTTTGATTACACTATAAATGGTTTTAGGCTAAAGTTAAATTTACCATGCTTTTCAATTCTCCTTAAATCCCTCAGTACAAATCAATTAATTGGTGATCACTCAGTGATACTGTGAATATATAGTCTCAAATGTTTCAAAACTAGGTGTGCAAACTCCTTTGAACCAAAGCTTGTTCTTTTTGTGTTTTCTTTGTATCATTGTATTCATTCTCTTGTCTTTCCTTCTAACAAGAGTCTGTTATGTCCTAAGTGCAATAAAATACAGTTTCTCAGGACCTTGCATAGTGCAACTTAAATAGAAGAAACAAAGTATCCCGGTTTCTCCTAATGAAGCCTGACTTAAATGTAGTTTATAACTTCCAAGTTTTTTCATTAAGTATACAGAATTATTACATACATCTCATATATGTATGATTTCTTTGCTGTAAACAAATTCTAATCCTGGAGCACCAAAACCCAATTCTGGTGCAATTCGGTTGTTTTAATGAATATGACTAAGAATAATCTATAACTTTGCTTTGAGTGAATAAAACAAATGAAACCATTACATTTAAAATGTATTTTTATAAGGGGCAAATATTATAACACCTGCACAGGGCATCAAGTATAAGCAAAAAAACTTACTTGATTTTTGGTGTAGCTAAAGTTATGAGCAAAGTATCAAATACCCTTAAAAGTGTTGGGAAGGGTCAGGAAGAATGAGGAGAGTAATTAAATTTTTCCTTTTTTTTTTCCCTCACTCCTCTCCCTCAGGATGCTTTAACACCTGAAGACAGATGTTTCATCAGAAGCACTAATGGCTGTTGGCATGCCTTGGATAAGGTGGTGACCGCTGGATGTCATTTGTTTCTGTTCACTGTGGAGAGACAAAATTGACTCCATTTGGAGTTGAGAGCAAAAGCAGAACAGACCTCTCAAGATGACTGATCCTATGATGGATTTTTTTGATGATGCCAATCTTTTTAGTGAGACCTTAGAAGGTTTGTCAGATGATGCCTTTGTTCAACCTGGACCTGTTTCACTTGTTGATGAATTGAATTTGGGTGCAGAATTTGAACCTTTGCACATAGACTCACTGAACCATGTGCAAGATGCTCAAAATCAACAAAAGATGAGTGAGTTTGATCAGCTGAATCAGTATGATTCACTGAAGCTTCACTCAGTAAATCAGTCTTTTAATAGCTCAGCTGACAATGTCTTATCACCACACTCTCAGTTCAATTGTTCACCAGTTCATCCGCAAAACCAGTCCAATGGGATGTTTCCAGATGTGGCCGATGGCAGTCCTATGTGGGGTCATCAAACTGCCACGACTGTTTCCAATCAAAATGGGTCCCCTTTTCACCAAGGACATTCTCAGTCTATGCAGCAAAACAAAAGCTTTGTAGCACACCATGACTTTGCCTTATTTCAGGCTAATGAACCACAGCATCAGTGTGCCTCGCTACGGCCGCAGCAGAGCAGGAACAGCACGGGGCAGGATGCTCTGAGTCAGCCAAAAGACTTCATGGAAGTCAACGTGTCTACTTCCCTCAGAGTCAGTGTTAACCACCCACCTTCAGTTTCTAATCCATCGACTTCACAGCAGCCTCTGTCCGTTCAACAGTTTTCTCAAACTGCAAGTGCTTCAATACATTTTTGTGGGAATCAAGAAGGAAATTTTGATGGACAGTCCCCAACTATTACTCCGTGTTCTGTCAGTAATAGTCAACAATTTTCATCTCCGTATTCGTACTCTAATAATCACATTTCTCCTACCAGCCTTCTTCAGCCTACAACAGCTCTTTCTACCAGCCAGCAGACACACTCTATCTCTGACTTCACTGGAAGCGATGCCTTTACATCTCAAACAGGGACCAAGCAAGAAACAACCGAGCACATGTTGAATCCTAACGCAACTTTGAATTCAAGTACTTTTCAAATGTTGCATTCTGCGCATCCTCAGGGCAACTTTAGTAGTTCCAAACTCTCTCCTGTGAATATTAATTTTCCAGCTTCTACTGGTTCTGCTTCTCAGATAAGCCATTTCACTGACCCTATTGAGAGCAACGGTTTTACATCTTTAGATGACAACTTACTTCATCAAGTGGAGACTCACAGTGAACCATTCACAGGACTTGACCCGGATGACCTCTTGCAGGAAGACCTTCTGCCACAGTTTGATGACTCTGCCTTTGTCCAGGATAGCACAAGCCATGTTTTAGAGCATGACCTGGAACACCACATGACCCCTCAGCAAGTGACACCGTCATCCGAACTCGTTCGGGCACCGTCTCAAACTCAGATCCATCCTTGGCATTCTTCAGTTTCTAATCAGCACCTGCAGGGCAGGAGTCGTGCAACCTTACAAGGACAGGTATGTAGGGATTTGGGGAGTGGGGGTTTGAACCATCTGATTTGGTTGATGGGATGAAATGAATAATAGTGACTGGTGCTTGAGTCCAAGCATGATAACTCAAGTCTCTGAGCTGTTATTTGACCCTAAAGGAGTCTTGTTAAGGAGGGAATAAACCTAACCAGTTGATGCAGACATTGCTTTCTCCTGTTGTTTTCCTATCACTGCAGAAAGCAAGACTACGTGATCTTATTCAGATAAAATGGTGTTGCTCCTTCTGCTGCTTGTACTTCTGAAGTACAACAGAGAAAACTTACTGGTTTATGATTTCGATGCAAATATAATGACTTGTTGTCTTGAAAATTACTTAGAGAAACATGTTTTTAAGACCTTTGGTAAGGTTTGTATGGCTGATTTCCTGCAAGAATTGCAGTGGTTATGTTGCTCTGTCCTTTGCTTTGTGTCTTTGTGCTCATGCTCATTGCCTAAAAATACACACTTTTTATTCTTGATTTTCATGTGTTCAATAATAATAGAAAACATATAAAAAGCTGTGTGTATGTTGGATTTTGTTACTTTTGGCTCTACCAGAAAATTCAGCAGTTGTTTTAGTATAATGTGCCCATCTACTGCAAGTATTTGAGTCCTCCACAAGGAGGACAAGATGACATAAAAATTGTTTGCTATTTTTCAATGTGTGCATTTCAAAACAGATGCAACTCTGACAATCAAACACAATTTACAGAAGACAGCTTTAAAAAGATTTAAGTAACTGTTACTTCTGTATACTTGCTACCAATATTCTCCCTACCTGAGAAACCAGAATATTGTCTTTCTGGAAGAAAAATATGGGGAAGGCAAGAACCTTAACTACTGACTTTTGCTTCTCTTAGTTTGTAGGGCACAAGCCTGTGAAGGAGACAATGTAGCATTTTTCTTTTCCCCCCTGTTAATTTTAGATCATTAGCATAGAGATAAGGGCTTAACACACTTAATCTTTGGTCTTGGTTCAGTAGATTGCTTCTCCATTACAACTTCTGCTTATGTTTATGGAGCGTGTAATTGTCAATTCCTAGCAGTGAAACTTTTTCTGTAAACTGTGGAGTGATGTTAATGGAACATGGATATCCAGCAGTGCTGTTCAGATGAGCTTGATTAACTGAATGATGCAGTAGATGCAATCTGTTGGTTTTGATAAACATTTCCCTTCTCCTTCCCTGCCTAAAAAACCAAAAGAGGGTGCACCTAAGTAGCCTGTCTTGTCAGAGATCCATACTTGGGGTGAAGGGTGAAGAGGAAATGGGCTCCAGGAAAAGTGGGGGTGCTGAGAAAACCAGAGCTTAGTATCATTTTCGAGGACCCTGTGGGATATAAGCCAGGCAATGAAAAGCCAGTCTAATAAAACTTTCTGGTGCTGTGACTTTTGTGTTATATTTGTCAGAACCTTTTTGGACTTGCTTCGATCTCACTGACATCAGTTCTAGCATTTTGCTTTGTATCAAGAAATAGAGGGGAAGTTCTGAGATCTGTGGAGAGCTGTTAAAGTTTAGGGGTTTGGTTTTGTTTTTATCATGGTGTGAAAACAAAACAACTTTGCAGTATTTGAAATTTTAATGTTTCTCCTCTTTGAAATGAAACAGCTGGAAGCCAGATAGTTATAAAATTGCTTGGTGTGGTTTTTATTTTTTTGGGGTATGCAATAAATTGTAGAAATTGGATTCTGACCTTGAGTTTATCTGGTCGGACAGATGTTTAATGTTTCCTTCAGAAGCTGGTTGTGAACTGGTGGCTGTCAAACTGTTGAGGAATGCACAGAAGCAAACCATGTAGAAGCCTCTTTAAATCAGTGGAGTATGTAGTATGAATAGTAAAGGAAAAGTATGGCAATTACTGAAGTGTTTCAGATCTGTCCTTTGACTGACTCCAATTCTAAGAAGGGCTTTAGTTG
Organism: Ammospiza caudacuta; assembly: GCF_027887145.1. Lineage (NCBI taxonomy): Eukaryota > Metazoa > Chordata > Aves > Passeriformes > Passerellidae > Ammospiza > Ammospiza caudacuta. Next base: position 11,334,506 of record NC_080605.1, read on the forward strand.
TAATTCTCACTTTTATTCTTTGATCTCTTTTTAGAATTTCAAGTTCAAGATGAGTTGGTTCTGTTAGAGCTTTTTACAAATGTGTGCAGTTTAACTAGGGAGGAAAAAGATGGGGTAAAAAGGGAAGGAATTTTAATCTTCCTAAAACTGGTTGGCCGTAGGTAGGAGTCACCTGGGAAAGGATTTGACAAGTTTGATATGCAGTAGTTAAGGTGAACTTTAAATTTTTTAACAAGACAGTTTTTCACACTGGCTTTAGTACATATTGAGGAAACAATAGTGAATTTAGTTGGGTTTTTTTTGACAGTTTCAGCTTGATAATGGTTGATGTTTTCTCAGAAAGAATAACTTTATTTTATGAAATAGTTAATGAACTGTAGGTATTGGAACAGACCCAATATTAGATAACCAAAGATCTTTAACTGTATTTAGACTGAGGTTATTTAAATTAAGGAAGAACATTAAATACTTGTTTCAGTATTTGAAAGCAAGCATACTCATAACATTTTTACTTGTATGGTTATTCTTTTGATGGAAATTAATTTAAAAATTAATACAATCTGTTTGGTGTAATAATGCTGCAGAATTAAAAAGACTGTCTTATAATGCTAATATGCTTTCTGCTGTAATTAGATCAGAATTGTAAATAAATTGCACCCTTAATTTTACATCATGCATTTTTCATCAGAGTTAGTTTGAGAACAGAAAGAAAAATGAAGTGCTGAAGACTCCTATAGTCTTAACTTTGACTAATACAAGACTTCTGTTCTTTTAACTCCACTTAAAAGTGGTTTGAGTTTGCTAAGGCTAAATAATCTATTTGCTTCTCAGAAGGATAAAAAAAGGCTTCAACATTGTTTTTTATCTTTGGAAGAAAAAGGAAGTTGAAAAGATAAGTATAAACTGTTGGAAAAATAATGTGAAGTATAAACTCTTGGAAAGATAAGTATAAACTGTCCTTAGAGAAGATTACAGCTGTCTCCCTGTGTATGTTATGTCTTCTGGCAGCACACATAAAAGCAGAGGAATTGAGATTAAAAATAATATGAAAATGAAAAATATACTGATGAAAAATAACATTTCATTAATAATATGAAGTGCTGCAGGATGAGGTGGTAGTCTTAGTTCTTAAATCACATAATTTTTTTTTTCTTCTTGTGACTAAAAGTTTGGCACCTAACTTGACAATTCAGTGTATTCATGAATTTGTGTAAAAACTGACTTGAAACATGCAAGTGCTTTTATGCCTGCAAGCCTGAGCTGTCCTACCACTTCTTTTATAGAAATAGATGACACTAATTTTTTTGAAAGAATTTGTCTTGCCCTTTTTGAAAGTTTGGCAAAGTCTGAACCTCATAGATGATTGCTTGGGTGGTGCTGTACCCCAGGATATCTGTAAATATCAGAGTGGCATAACCTCATATATGAGCTTATCATCAGAGAGGGAATGAACTCTCACCAGATCCACATCCAGCTTTATGTGCTGCTGAGATGTCCTGGATTGTCACAGGCTGTTCATGCCTGACTGTGCTATCAGATGGCACTTTCAGAGCAACTCTGAATTCATTGCAGACATGTATCCCTTGGATTACTCCACGTGTAAAACCCTTATCCTGCTATTGGTTGCTGTTCTACTTGTATACACAGTCGTGGACTGTGAAGTTCTTATGAGAGATACACACAGTAAGCAGTGCTTTCTTGGCTAACTGTGAGATCTAAGTCCAGACAGCTGCTTGATATATGAGCAGTTATGGAAATGTATCAAAACAAAGGATATTGGATTTGTGTGTATATATATCCACTATATGGTTTAGATAGAATATAGTATTAGAGTGTATTTCTAATATTCTGTATGGTTCAATTTTAAGTAAGCCTGTAACAAGGAATATATTAAATTAAGGGATTGATCATACTACACAGAACTTCTTTGTAGAAAAGACTGCCTATTTTGCATAGTAAGTTTATAGGTTATGGTTCCTAAGTGTTGGTACAATACAAAATTTTTAAATTATGGTGCTGCTATGTGCATGTGGCTTGGGAAGCAGTGAAATATTCAGTGAGACTGGGCATAACAAAATACACATCTGAAAATCTGTTCTAGTTTGAATCTCCCATCTTTGCAAGTTGGACTTGATGACTTTGGGAATCTTTTCCAGCCCTAATGATTCTATGATTGGAAATCTAGATGTCTGTTCCAGTAAGCATTTGGGTTCATTACACATCATATCTCATAATTTTGATATGTAAAAACCCTCCATACCCCTAACATGGTCTATTCTTTCTAATGTGGTGAATAGTGCTGATATAACTCCCACTAAGCATATCCAATATATTCTTATATTTTTCCTTTAATTAGGGTCAATTTTATGGGTGACATCATATTAACAACTGTAAATCTTTGCCTGAAGTTTCTTTTTAAGCATTTCTACAAGTTGTGTGCACTGGATTTAATTCTCTGTGCCTCAAGAACATTTTTTACCTTCCTCATAGGAATGTAAATCCTGTACCACAGTGAGGCAGCAGAATTCCCAGCACCTAATAAGTTTATCATCTATGCTGAAGTAATGAAAACAAACCCTTCACTGATCACCTTTTGAAGGTTTCTTTGCCTAATTTCTGTCATTTAAGAAAATCCTGCACAAACAGGTGGGATTGACCATGGCAAAGCTGTGTCAAATGCCCAGAGTTAATGAGAAGAGTAGGGCAGCATCTCTGAGTCTAAGTAGTGCAGTTCTTGGAATGAAGTTCTAAATTATAGCTGTATATAATATAATATAATGTTTTCATTATTAATCTATGGCTTTTTGCCAATAACATATTAATCATTTAAAGAGAAATGTTTTGATAGCTTTATTTATAGTTGAATGTGTATGAAGCACTTGCATTTGTATATATTAAATATGTTTTATATAAACCTTTTATACATTTTATTTTTTTAAATTGCAAATTGCATAGGTTGTGAAAGAAAGTACATGTTTGTGAGATTAATTTGTAACACATTTATTGATGAGTATAATTTTTATTGTCTCTATTTTCATTTCCCCTCTTTTGGCTTTCAAAATAAAACTGTGTAGTAAGGGAAAGACAAAAATTGTTGGGTTTTTCAGAAAACTGAAAATGTGCCAGAGTATCTCTTTTACAGTTTTAAATGCCTTATGAGTTTCTTAGTAATTTCTGTTGAGTGGAATTAATTTTTTTCACAATTTTTTATATCTTTTTGCTATCATGAATCCTTTTTTAAACCTTTTTTGAGAAGGTCTCTCTCAACCTTCATCACTTGTCAAATAATTAGGCTGTCCAATTCTTTGTGTATGTTTCCTCTTTAAAATTAAACACTTGCTGTTTTAATGATTGTCATAATATAATAAGATATTTTTTTCCTGAGATAATTGCACACTCATTAAATAACTACTATAATTGTCTTTGAAATGTGCCAAAAGAGAAGCATTTTTGTAAAAATTAGTTAACAGATGGCAGGCATAGGAAGAAAGCTTCTGGCTGGGTCAAATTGCAGGAGTAAAATAGCAAGGTGAGACTAGTTGATAAAAATAAGTTAAATTGATATTATTTTTTTAATGATAATGCAGGGTAAGTGTGGTTGAATAATCTAAATAACTATTTGGAAATAGGTGTCTTGTTAACATTGAGAAACTACAAAGCAATTCATTAAATGAGAGTACTGATATAATTGTGCAATCTTAGTGTCTGGAAGAAGTGGTACCTAATTACATACAAAAGAGAAAACAAAAGCCATGTTAAATTGTCTTTTAAGGACAGCAACCCATTCTATCGGCTGTCAAAGCTATAGTTCAATATATGCCTAAACTCTAATAAATTATCAGGAAAAAGACAGTTTAGAAAAAAAGCTCCTATTCCATTTCACTAGTATTTCTTTTTGTCTTGTGTTAATGCAACATTTGGGCTATGAACTGCACTGGGAAACTCCTTCAGGTACAGAGAAACTTTGGCCTTTTTTGTGTCATGGGTGTTTTTCCAGCATCCCAGCTCCTGGTTCAGTTTTCTCAGTTGACAGGATCAGCTCCCTGGCACAGGGCAGGGCAGTTGGCCAATGCCCACAAACACCTGCCGGTGCCACGAGCACGGGGCCAGGCTCCTTCCAGTGGTGCCCAGGGACAGGACAAGGGACACAGGCTGAAACTCAGGAGCTTCCACCTAAATATGAAAAACAGCTGCTCTACTGGGAGAGGGACAGAGCTCTGAACATGCTGCCCTGAGAGCTTCTGGAGGCTCCTTCTACTGCAGAACTGTCTGGACACCATCCTCTGCAGCCTGTCCTACAGGGATGAACTACATGATCCCCAGAGGTTTCCAACCTCAGCCATTCTGTGGTTCTGTGACAGAGGAAGGAGTGGGAGGCATTATTGTCTCCAGTACAGGCAAAATAATTGTGTGTGGGCCTGCAGCATTAAATGCAAAGAGTGCAAGTGGACTCGTTGTGGCACTGTCCCTTGGCTCCAGTAGCCACCAACCTGCTTAAACTAACACTGTTATCTAGACTCTGCATTTTTGAGTGGCTAACAACATACCATTGCCTGTAAAACTTCCAGAGCAGCATTTTATCTTGAGACATTTTATAGAAAATCAACACTTGATGAAGTGTTAGTGAAGTGTTATTACTGAAAGAGCAGCAGAACTTGTAAAGATGTTAACCAGTAGTGTGGTTTTGAAGCCAGACAATCTGATACATTTGGAATTTGTGTGGCTTTTCTTCAGATGTCTGTGTGTTTTGTGCACTCAGGTTTTGCAATTTCTTTTAGCTGTTATGTTACTTCTAAATATATAGACAGATCAAAATAATTTTCAACACTTTGTTTCCCAAACAGCCTCCCACATCTGGAGAGGTATTGTTTTCTTTGTTTATTATCAGGTTAAAAAGAAATTGCTCAATTTCCTGGTTACACAGATTTCTAAGAGAGTGTTTATCATCAGGTGCTGAGTGGATTGAATTTGGGAACTCTTAAGGCTAATAAATATAAATTAGTGGGATTCTTAGGATGATGAGACCAAGAATTCTAATGCTGATTTCAGTAAGCATGATAAATGAAGCTAGGAATGTGGCTTTAGGCTAGAAAAGATGACAAGTCTTACACTTTTGAAAGCTGTGTAATTTGTAGCAGAGATTGATTTTTCTTTCATAAATGTGGCAGGTTTTCTTTTGTGTGGACTATCTGGCTTGTATTTGTACTTGAGTTTTTTGTTCCCTTGATATCTTACTGTGAAAGCAAGCATTTTAATTTATATCTCCTGAAATTGTTCCCATCTTTTCCATACTGCCTGCTCAGGAGTTAGCCCCTATTTGAAAATAATTTCAATGTTAGTAGCATATCATGTATGTGTACATAATGCTGTTGAGCAGCATATTCAATTGCAAACCAGAATTAGTTTCATAGATTGATACAAAGGCCTCCTCTAAGAGATACTCATGACCTCACAATTTAGTTTTAGTTGATATCTTGGAAAGAAAAGAGAAGCTAGCCTTAGCGTTAAAACCGTTGCAAATGTTGTGGTTCTGAGATTTTTGTGTATTTTTTCTGAGTTTGAAACATTGTCTCAAAACAATAGTCCTACTGATAGGTTTTTAAAATAATCTTAAGTAATCTTAAAAGGAATTGTTTCACTGTAACTTACTTTTATAATGAGCACCACAATACAGAGATTTCTTTAATAGTATTTTAAGCACATTCACAAGAAAGAGACTTGCAACATGCTATGGCTTCCAGTACCTGTATTCCACAGAAGGATAAGAAGATGCAGTATATGTGCATTGTTTTTTATCTTTAAATCAAGCAGCAGTTGTCCATAAAGCCTAGGTATGGCTCAGCCTGATGTGTAAACTTTGTTGTAGCAGGAACTTTGGTCCTTGAAAGCAGAAACGAGCTGTTAGAGAACCCAAGCCATCACAGGGAAGGCAGGTAAATTATTTAAGGAACATCTGAGTGACAAAATCAGACATGTGTCTCACTGTCTTTGAGTTCAGTAAGAACAATTTTTAAACTAGATTAGGCAAATTTATTTTGATGTGTCTGTATTGTAGCTCCTATTTATATCATCCTTTGGAGGATTCCTTGATGTGCAATCCTGTAGTGTTTGAAATTTGATCAACTCCAAACACCACACAGGAGATGTGTTTTCTGGTGCCTGCCCAGTGTGCTTGCTGACTTTATGTGGTTTAATTGCAGTGGTGTTCAGGCTGTGAGTGATTTTAGATTTCAGAAATGGTGACCCAGCCTTGCTTGCTGGGGACAAAGGTACAGAGGGCCTCCTGCTCATGACGGTGTTTGGGGATGCCCGTGGCAGCACACTGGTCTCTAACCAGGCTGTCACTCTGCTCTGTGCTGGTGACACTTTCTGCTGACTTCAGCTCTGTTGAAGATAAGAATTTCTCTTTTCTTGGCCTTCACAGTGGGTTTGCCCAAAGTCCTGCCACTTCTGCTGGTAGCCAGACTCAGTTGAGGTCAGAAACATAACCATAGCAGTAATTTTTCAAAACCTGTCTTGCAACTTTTTTTTTGCACATTTTTTTCTTTTTGATCCTTACCAGAAGGTATTTTGTGGTTATTACTGTGAAGCTCTTGGATGCTGTTCTTTCTCTAGAAATCTTATAGAAATTTATTTTGGGGAAAAAATTGTTTGGTTTGTTTGCTTTTTGGGTTTCATTTGCCTGAAATCAAACCGTTGTTCTCCAGTAGTATCCTCTGACTTGGGACTTCTATTTTTGAACCATCACACTTTTTGATAAATTCCTTTTCTTCAGGCATCTTGTTTTACTCCTTAACTAGGGGGAAGAATTTTGTTCATGAATATTTAATTGAGAAAACTAGATTCTAGGGAAGTAGTTTCATTAGGTTAGCATATATGCTAAAGGACTCTTTTGAACTGAAGATTCTGGCATAAAAAGCTGTTAAAGTAGTTCATTGAAGCTGAAACAAAAAATATGTTAGTTGTTTTGAATTGAAGTGGAAGAACTATGCCCCCTCTTTCATTTAAATGGAAATGTGCTGTGCAGTCAGTACTGATATTAGTGACTCCCCAGCTGTTGATGTTAAAAATAATTTTCCCTATTTCTGTTATATATATTTTAGTGTTAAGTGGGGTTTTTTCATCTCACTGAAATTATGAATGCTGAAAACATTTTAGATACTCTGTAAAGTACTGAGTAATACTACCAAAAAAAGCCATTTTCAAAGATCAAGTAAACTTTTAGACTTAAACTGCTTCTAGAGAATAAAATTATTGTACAGAGAGATGTTACATGCTAGCCTTTCTGAATATGCAATCTGTTTTGATTTAAAGATCTTTCATGATTGGTATTTCCCTCTTAATCAAATGATACCTATTTTTCACATCTGTCATCTTGTCAACAATACTTCATTGTTCTGCTAGAAACAAGCACTTAAAATGCATACCTTAAAAACAGGAAAAAGTTAAAAAGAAGGCTGCCATTATTATCACAGGATCATTTCCTGGGGACTAACCAAGACAGTGATCCATTGCAGCATGTTTTTCCAGTAGCCTTTGTACTTTGAATAAGCTGGTTCACTTACCTTCCAATTGAATTGGTTTTTACCATTGCACTCAATGTATTATAAAATGTGAGCAGAATTTGGTAAATTAGGCTGTTGAAGCATGCTGTGGAAGAAAAGCTACCTCTGTGTTTTGTCCCATGTGTGGCTGTTTCTGTGACCTAGCCTGACTTCCCTTTCTGTAGGGTTTGCAGAAGTGAGGCACTGACACAAAAGGTGGGCAGCTTCCTGCTGCTTCTGCAGAGTTCTTGGCCCTCCTTTGATCCCTTCAGCAGGTTCAGTGACTCCTCCAAGCAGCACAAGAGTGCCAAGAACAGACCATGGAGGGTTGTGCAGTTTACAGCCCTTCACACCTGGAATGTCTCCCCAATCTGGGCTGATAACAAACAGAGAGAGTGGAAGAACTGGGGGATAGTGGAAGGAAATACTTGCAGCACTAAACTTCCTAAGGATGAAAGTGGGTTTTGTTTCAATCAGAAAAATGTGTTCTTACAAGGCTATTTCCATGAGAGATGTAGAGGGAACACTGGAACTGAAATTTTGACAAGAACCAGGGACCATTAAGGTCCTGTTGCTTTTTCTTGCTCAGAGATGGATGCTGTGCTGGTTTTTAGTGTGATTGGGACGTGCATGCTGAAGCTGTCTTGGATGTTGGGACTAAAGGGAAGCTCTTCTTGTGATGTTCTTTCTAAGGGAGTTTGGGTGGGTTTTTGTCTTCTTGTCTTCTTCTCTGTTTGGTAAGAAAAAAACCATGAGAAAATAACTTTCTCAGTGGCACACAAAAGTGGTGGTCATATAGAACATGGGTGGGTAAGTGGCAACTTTTAAAAATTCAGTTGAATTTTGAGTTTGTTGCAATTTTGTTTTCTGTTTTGAAGACATCTGCAGTCAATTCTTCATTATTTTACCTTTAAATCATCATTTAAAGGGATTTTGTCATCTTAAATTAGAGCAGTTTCAGATAATGTTATGTTTTTCAGGAGTTTAAAAGGCCAGTAAAAACAAGCTGGGCATAGAAGCTATCTGGCTTTATATGTTAAATAAACTTTTACAATTGTAAAATCAGGCATATGTATGTGCATGTGTTCCAGAAGAAGCAAATTCTTATGTGTACTGTCCAAGAAGGTGTTGGATGATGTTAGATAGTGGATCAAAGATATTTTAGAGCTGTACCTAAGGATTTTGAACCCTAATGACTACTTTTTTAAAAAACAGAAATATCTCTTTGATTTTTCTTGTCTGTAACTATTTAAGTATTTTACAGATTTATTTTACAGATTTATTTCCAGATGCCCACATAAGACTTGTTTCAAACAGTGAACTGAAACCTGAATTGCCTTTTTATAGAGTAGAAAGTTTAGTCATCCTTGTTGTTTAAGGAGTCAAGTAATTGCAAAATTTGTACGGTAGGATTAAGAATGCAAGAAAGAAGGAGGCTTTTGCTGGACCATTTTGGCCCTTAGTTTAAAGAAGAAAATCTTAAAGTAGAGGTATGGCATGGCTGTGAATTTGGTCTGAGCTTAGTAACTCACTGGTGGTGCCTTGGATATGATAATGATTATTTTTTTTCATAGACAGGAGCCTATGGTTTTCTCGTGGTAAGTGCAGTGATACTGCCATAGTGCACCACAAGGTGTGCCCTTAGGCATCAGCCTTACATGCAGGCTCAGCCTTACATGTTCTGGCTCTGCCTGTGAAACAGAACACTGAGAGGTTTTGCTGAGGCAGTGGCTTGTGTTGGCATTGTCTGCCATTTTCCAAATGGCTCTTACATTACAGACTGGAACCCAAGAGAAGTGGGTACCTGATGGGCACAGAACACCAAACCACTGAAAACTGAAACACATTAAATGCAGCAGCTTGGCAGAGCAAGCAGGATGAAGTTCTCAATTTCTTTCATTTCCTGGCAATTTAGCATGCTCCAGTACATAGAGCCTCCTTTAAGAGTTCCCGTGCAAATTACACACAGTTTTCATACCACTACTAAATATTCAGAAAAAGATTCTAACTATAGTTGGCACGGAGCCCCAAAATACTTTTTTCAATCGATCTCTTCCAAATGGAAGCAAAATGTGTGCTGCAGACTCATCCTGTAACTTCCAATGCTGCCTCTGCAGCAGGCCCAGCTTAGCAGCTGCTTCCATGGACATGGCTTGATCCTCCCCCCAGGAATGATAAGGCAGGTCACTGGTAAGAAGCTGCTACTAATGACAGCTATGGTATCTTCACTATATTGGTGGCAAAACACGATTAGTGATACTATTACTGGGTTCTGTAGCACTGAGATGTGAAACAACATTATGTAGAGAGAGTGTGACGTGCCAACAGGTGCACGTTTCATCTTAGAAACATGACTAGTTTAAGGTTGCTGACCCTTCCATTAGTGTTTTCATTTCCACAGAAATTTAAAATTTAAAATAAGCATGATGCTAAGTGCCTTGTGAGGCATAAACCACATTCACATCCCAAATCACAGATGTATGTTCTGAAGTGACTGTTACACAGATAAAAACTGTTGTCCAGCCACAGTGCTATAATTGTTAGCCATTCATTTACCAACATTATAGGTAACAAGTATGGAAGATGAAAAACACTCTCACCTGGTATATTTTTCTTTTCTTTTGTGTTTTTTTTTTAATCTATATGTACATGTCTATTTTATATTGGGGTAGGTTTCATAAATGTGTGTCTTGAAATTCTGTATCCATTAAGCACAGGCAGGTGGTGTGGGGCAACTGTTGAACAAGGGAAAAAAGCAGTTCAGAAGGAGCTCTGGAGGGAGTTGGCTCTGGAGAAAAGAAACCCTGCTGCATATTTAGGTGATCTTCCCATTAGTTGTACAGAAGTAGACTGATTAACTGAAAATCTCATTTCAGTTTACTGTCTACAGAAAACTACATCTTGTGCTGGGATTGCCATTCAGCAAAGGCAATGTCTTTCTGCATGCAAGTGGGGTGATTATTGTGGATATTGCAGGTAATCTTCTAGAGATAGACTATGTCAAGTCTGTGAGTTTTTGGAGTTTTTTTTAATAAATAACCTTTTTAATTATAAATCCACCACTAAAAGTCACAAGAGGACTTATTTCTGCAGACTATTGTGGAAGAAAGAAGTTTAGAGTGCTAGTATGGAATTCAGAAATCACTGAGTTGAGTTCATGCTTTGGGGGTTTTTTAAAGTTGCATTCCTATATACAACTTTATAATTCAAATGATGAATGGATAATACCTTTAAGATTTTTCAGTGCAATGAGTTAAAAGCAACTGCAGTTTTCGTGTGATTTTAATGTGAAAAATTGAGAAGCTAATTTGGACCAAGTCCCCAAACTACTGATTCTTGTAAGTCATGAAATTTATTTATCTGTACTATGGTTCTGATGTTCATGGTGTTTTGGTGACTAGACATGCACAAAGAGATGCCTTGTTTAGTAATAAACATTAACAAAGGGTGATGTAGTAATGCATGAAGATCAAGTTTCCAGGTGGCTAATTTTAGCTGCTTTTAGTGCAGCTGATGTCAAGGTCATCTTGATTTCCTGAGGGCCTGATAGACTCTCAGGAACTTGTTAGGCTTTCAAGGCAGGCAGTCTGAGCATCGTCTTGCAGGTGTGTGCTGCTACCAGCAGGAGTGAAACAGTCACTCAAGGCACATAAACCTTAACTTTTTGTTGTTAGACTCCTTAGGGTCATAATTTAGCTCTTAATGCTCTTAGCTCATGATTTAGCTGTTAGGTAGCTATCTAAGTGGTCGGTAGATCCACAAGTGAAAAGCATTATTTCAGTGAAGTGCCTCATATAATTCAATCACAAATGTGTGACTTGTTAAAATTTCAGAGAAAAGCATTGCCAGCTCCTAGAATATATCACAAATGGGCGTGACTTCAGGGAGATACTTAGTCTGAAAGGTTTTGTGCACACACAGAGTTGAAAGAAATGCTACTCTATTGGGAATGGCCATACCTACTGCAGGAAAGGTGTTCTTGCAGTGGAAGCCATGTTTTACTATTGGAACAGGTAAGGCAGGATTTGGGAGGGTTTTCTAGGAGGTGGAAGTAGTTTTGGTGTTAAACTCGCCTGCTTCTTGGGGCTTCCTCTGTAGTGACATGCAGAGGATGTGAAGGAAGGATTTGTTGTGGAAAATAGGTTTAGGCTTTAGAGGAGAAAAACCTGATGTCTGTAAGTTTTGAGGATGGTGGTTTGTCCTTGCTGGGGGAAGGACTGTTATGCCAGTGAAGGTCTTCCAATGCATGTCCTAAGCAACCACAACAGTGTTGGAGGAAATGCCTTTCTTTGAAAAGCCTGCTCAGCAGAGTACTGTTGGCTGTTGGAAAGATGCTGTCATGATTCTGCTTCTTGATAATGCCTGGTAACTTGACTGCTTTTACATTGTTTAACTAAGAAATCATTCAGATATGTGTAGGTTATACCTTCTACTCCTGTGAGACAGCATGTCAAATTCCCTTGGATAGTGCCAGCAAGATGCTCCCCTGGCTGGGGATCAGGGCATGTGTGGGGAATTGTACAGCTGTTGTCAGATCTGTTCCCTGAGTGGTTTTCGGGCCAGCTCTGCGGTGTGAGCAGCACCAGGGCCCATACCTGCTGCTGCTGCTAATGGCTTTTGCAGGCAGCAGCAGTGGTGTGAATTTGAGGTGATTCCTGCCCGTTTCCCTGCTGCCCAGAGGATTGTGTGGAGCAGCAGGGAACTGACAGGAGGCTTGTTTCCTGCACTCGGCTGCTGCTTGGCAAAGCCATTAGCAGCAGCAGATACCCTGGAGCTCCCTCTGTGCAGGCTCAAAAGACAACATTGCATTGCTTTGCATTCGCTCATGTTTGGATGATTATCTTTGCAATCGTGAAAAGTACAAACCTATTTTTCCGAATAAAATCTTCAGGTTTTAAATATGTGGTGGCCTCAGGGTTTTCCTTTCCACCTTCACCTACATAAATGTCATTTAAAATTTTCTCTCTTATTCCAGATGGAATATGTTTGTAAGGCATTGCTGAGAGGATATATTCCTTTAGGATGTTTTATCTGCGTTCCCTCTCACTGAGAGGGAGGGGTGTTTTCAGCTCGCAAAAGGCTTTGCCCTTTTTTTGGTAGATGCTCGAGAACCTTTGAAATGGTTTTCATGTGCATGACGATTTACAACTGTTCAATCATTTTATAGCTGTGCATGTTTCCAAATCATGAAATTATTAGCAGCATAACAGAGCTGCTGGATTAAATGGCTTTTGTTGCTAAGTACACACAGATCCTGTCCTCTGTAGTGCAAGCATGTTTCGTGTTCTAATCTCAAAACACTTGTGTTGCTTTCCAGTTTTGGTTTTCGTGACTATGGTGACTTTCTTGATGAAGGTTTCATTACAGATTTATTTGGCTTAGAATGGCTGGCTGGTGCCTTCCTGCGTCTTCATGAATGTCATTTCCATGTGGTTAGAAATGTCATAGCAAAATGTAAAAATCCCCGTGGTCTGGGATTTCTAACAAACAGCTTAATGTTTGTGCAGTGCAGGAGACAGAACTCAGCAGGGATAGTACAGAGCAGCACACAGAGGAATTATAACATAGAGGAGCCTCGGCCAGCATACTCACAGTTCTACAGTAAGAGTGTAGTAAATGTTATTGAGGAATAAATTGGGAAGCAGCTTTGAGCTCTGAGAAAATGCAGCAAAGAAACTTTGTTTTAAAAGGATAAAATATCTAGAAGAGGCTGTAAAAGGATTCACGAAAAAGCAACCATTTCTGGATTACCTACGTAATTATTAAGCATTTTTTGTTTGTTTGTTTCTGGCCCAGGGATGTTCAAGAACTGACCAATGTAACACTACTGCCTTTGGTAGCATTTGGCTTTTGAGCTAAAATTATACCAAGGATACATTAGGAATATTTTTTTTGTTGTTTAGCTGATCTCAAAACATAAAATAGTTGATTAGTTACCATTTTTACCAAGATATGAAATAATCACCCTTAATGATAAATCCCTGTAATTTACTTAGTTACTGTAAGCAAAATGTAGAAACATATTGGCTAGAGTTCTCAAAAGTAAAATTAAAATGTGGTAATTGTCCTTGTGATGCTCCTGCATATTTAAAGAAATATCCTTGAATTTAAGTGGTATTGTTAAAAAAATAATCAATTTAAAGTATTTGTGCCACTAGTGTTTCTACTGGACAAGGAACTTAATTTTGAAATTAATCTTAAATAGAAGTGAAATTACCTTTTAGAGTAATGACTAATCTTAACAATCTCAAAATCTTTACCATATTTTAAATTTTCTATGGAAAAACATATCTCTTGCAAAATGAAGATATATGTATATATTGAGAAAAACAGAAATCAAGTCCCGATCTTTCTTCAGTCTTCTTAAGCGGGCTTTTGAGAATCAAGGGTATTGCTAGGATGGAGCTATGCTGTCAAAAGCTTGTTTTTTGTTTTTTTTTTTTAATAACCTTGCAAAACCCCAATCTTCTTTTTTGTTTTATTTGATATGTTGACAACACGTATTTTAAAACTTGTCTGATTTTTTAAAAATAGCACTTTAACCCAAGCTGGGAATGAAGAGGCGCTTACCAGAGAGCCGTGTCCCGAGGAGGTCTCGGCCGCAGGGTCTCGCAGGTCTGGGCAGAGGCAGAGGGATAAAACCGAGCAGTTCTTCCATTTTCTGTAGGAAGCAGGGATGCCTGTCAGCAAATGATTTATAGTCACTCTTACCATCGTATAGTAATGAAGTAAATGCAAGAAAAAATAATTTTAAAAAAAATCAAGAAGTATATTGGAGAGCAAGATCTGTTTGTGAGGGCAGAGGCTGGGATTCGGCCGCTGTTGCCGGTGCCCTCCCCGGGCTGGAGCCGCAGGGTTGCGGTGCAGCGGGTCCGGCGCACACAGCGCCCGGTTCCCACGGCTTTCCAGGGAGCGAGCGGCGCTGTGGGCGGCGCTGCGGGCGGGGAGCGGCAAGGGTTAAAGCCGATCCCCGCGGGGGTTAAACGTGGAGCCTAATGGAATAATGACGGGTAGCACCATCTGCTGGCCTAGTTCCGCGGGGAGCGGGTCTAACCAGCGCTAATATTGGCGCTGATGCCTTTTGATGCTTTGTGCGTTTCTTTCCGCGCTTTGTTGGGATCCGGCGCTCCGCGCACGGCGGGGCCGGGCCGGGCCGGGGGCGGCGGGTGCGCGCCGGGCAGGGCGCGGGGATGCTGCTGAAGCGAGCGAGCGCTCGGGGAGGGCTGAGCGCGGCCCGGCTGCCGCTCGCTAAATAGGCCATTTAGCAATCTTCTCCCCATGCTTTTCTCCTGAGCACTGCCGGGGGTGCTGCAAAAGCGGAGGGCAAGTCTTTGTCTGACGCCAAAAATGTCTTCAGTGAAGAGGCCGAGAGGAAGGGTAAGTGAGAGCCTGAATGAGTGGGAGGAGGAGGGGTTCTTTGGGCTAAAAGGCTAATGGGATTGAATAACCTTCCTTATTACTGGCTGCTGCTGCGGGAGCCGCATCGCCATCTTGAGCTGTTCCCGAGCTGGGTCCGGCTGTTTGTTGCAGCCCCGGGGCTTTAAGGTGGCATCGGGAGCGGCCCCATCCCTGCCTCCCGCCCCCGCCGCCCATGAGGCTCCTCTAGAACATGAATCCCGGGAAGTGCGCGGGGTTTGCCCAGAAAATGTGTTTGGAAATTCGTGGTGGCTTTTCTTCCTGCTCTAGGCAGAGGCGCATTTACGGGTGAGAACGTAACATAACTGTTATCTGCTGGGGTTTTGTGTTTGAATAGGAAATTCTTTCCATTCCTCAAAGGGGGAGGGGAGGAAAGCAAAAACATGTCTTCTGGCTGGCTGCAGGAGAAGCTCATCAGCCCCGTAAACAATTCTGCCTCCATGAAACGGGCATTAAAACCCCGGAGATAAAAACAAGTTACGTCTTTTATCCGAGGCATGGAGTGTATGTTGATCTAAATAAAGGAAACGCTGCTTTCTGATCTGTTTATGGATATAGAGCTGTGTAATTTTAGTTTTGGTTTTATCTTTTGTCTGTTTTTTAATCTTGGTGTTGTTCGAGCATCTGTTGTGTTCATCGCCGAGTTAGTCCTGTAGATCATTCATCTGCTTTAGGGGAACTGTGGTCCTGGTATCCTACCAAAGGCAAAACACTGATGCTGTTACCTTCGGGAGCTCTTTGCTTTTTCATATTTTACTGGAGGTGTTGGATGTGTGTGTCAAATGTATGGGAATGCTGCAAAGGTTAAAGATTGGTTTCTTTAATTACAGAGGTGGAGAGCCGGTTGAGAGAATTTCAGAAGGATAATTTTTACTGTCTTTGAGTACTTGGATTGGTTGTTTAAAACCAACAATTGATGTAGTTATTTTGAAACCCACGCAATTCTGTGGTATAAATGGAATTCCTCATTTTTTGTGTCCACATAAGTCCCTGGCAGCTACATTTTATTAAAATGCATATCACCAAAATTACCAAAAATGTTTGCACTTTTTCTTTCTGTCTTTAAAGGGATTTAATGTACTTTTTGTTTATTGCTACAGCCTCCTTCCAAGAAGACTGATGGTTCAGGATCATATACTAAGTTGCAGAATACCCAGGTGAGGGGAATGTCTGAAAAGAAGCAGAAGAAAAAAACAGACTCGGAAAGTAAACAAGAGAAGGCGAATCGCATAATATCTGAAGCAATTGCAAAGGCAAAAGAGAGAGGAGAGAGAAACATTCCACGAGTAATGAGCCCTGAAAACTTCCCCAGTGTTTCAGCTGAAGGAAAAGAGGAAAAGAAGGGTAGAAAAGTTAAATCCAAACCAAAGGATAAGGAGACTAAAAAGCCGAAAACTGGTTCCTCATCCAAACTTAAAGAGAAAACAAAAATTGGGTAAGTAGATTAAAACGTTGTCTTCTCTTCAGACTGTATTTCCTTGATTAAAATGGAAACTGCTTACTGATAATAAAATGTTCTCCTCCGCTGCCTACACAAAATTCTTCCTGATTAAGTCCATGTGTGGACTCTCTCATTCAGGAACAAGAATGCTCTGTTTTCTCTTTAGATAAAATCACTGTAGGAGTGTCCTTTTGAAAGGAATTATTTTAATACAGATTCTAAAATATTCTGTATTCGCTTTGAAGCATAGATCGAAATACCTTCTGTCTAGCTTGGTAATCCATTCTGACTCCAAGCTGAGTTTTTCTGGATTATAAATGCTGTTTTTATCAATTTTGGCATGTAGCTTCAATACAGTGTGCTTGATAAACTACACAGGGAGAAATTGGAATTTTAATGAACTTGTAGACAAGAGAGTATTCTCACAGATATCACACGTATCAAAAGTAAAGCACATACTGGAAAGATTAAATTCTAACAATTTTGTAGTCTTCACTCATATCAATTTAATCTGCCCTCTTAAATATTTTGCAGACTCAGCTGGGTCAAGCAGGGTGGATACATTAGGGTGAGGAGCTTTTGGAGTGCTCCAGGGGTTTCAGGAACTGGCTCATCTTGGGACTCCAGAGCTAACCTATGTTGCCTGTTTACTTTTAAAGGATAGTGTGTGATCTCCAGTATTAAATATATCAGTCACAACTTGAAATAGAAATCTTACTTACAGCCTGATTTTTAGTTTGATAAATCTGTGCTCTTTTTGCAGTAGCAGAAATATTAACTGGCATATCTCTGAAATTTAAATGTCTCATATCCATATGTATATTTTACTGTATGGAGCAGAAATGAATGTTCTTTTAATCAGTCTATATCTCGGTGTTTTCTTTTTTCCTTGTAGAGATCTTTTCTTACATGTTTGAAGTGAACAATTTTGAGTAGTTACCCTGTAGTTTGAAGGTTACTGCTCTGTACCCAACTTCATTCTTAACATGAAATTTCATGGTGTTAATTTCTTTCTGTTCTGTTTATGTGTTGGCCTATGATGCTGCTTGTAAGCATCAAGTAGTGCTTCCTTTTCTTTTTTTCTCCATCTAGTTTAAGGTGGTGTACTTTTGTGATGTGTACTTTTGTGAAGTTGATTTCACTTTCATGTTTCTGAATTTACTCATGTTCTGTAATAAACATTTTGTGGATCTGTCTAATTAGAAAACTTACACTGTTGTTCAGCTAGCGTCAGTTTCATGAAACCTTGTGGTTTGTCCTTAGTGTGCTTTTGATTCATACTTGTGGACAAAAGTAATTGACAAAATAATTGACAAAACCTGCCAAAATAATATCATTATGATATACTGCATAGTTGCCATAATACTTTTACTTTTTTAAATGAAAAAAAGTAAATTGTTACCTACAATCTATGATTGTGCACTCAGTTTTGTGTTGGTGAAATGCTTTGCTGTGCACATCACTTAGGATCACTTTTCAGGATTTCATCAGACGGCGTCAGATGAGAAAGAGACATTTCTCAAACTGTGTTTTTAACTGTGGTGTTTGTGTTTGATGCAGAGTACATGCAAGCTGCTAGAGCAGCTCCCATTTAATTATTGTCAATGTTTGACCATGTTGCATTGAGCTGTGAAGGTTTGTGTCCCCATTAGTTACCAGTCTGCTCAGCTAATACCCAGTAGCACTCTGCTAACTTAGTCACGCTGCCGGGTCTTGCTGTCATTATGAAGGATCAATACCTAAAGATGGAGCAGTCAGGTCCTGGTAAGGAGCTCTAAAGAGTCTTCTAAAACCAACACATATTACAGATTTCCATTCATATTCACAGAATTCCATTTTATTTAGATGGACAGCAGCAAATCAAATCCTTTGAGACATCAAGATACTTTATTTTTGCATCCAAACAGATTAATGTGTTGTGTTGAATTAGCGCTATTGTATATTATTGATATAAATACATAAAACAATAACGGCTTAGCAAGGAATACCCCAGGGATTTTGCAGAGCAGCAATTGCAATAAGGCCTTGTTTTTTTAAAAGAATAATCTTACCAAACCCTGCTTTCTATGCAAATGTAACTGCTGATATTACAGCAGAATAATTACTACAACAGCACTATACTTGTCTTTTCAACCATGGTTCAAAAAAATTTTGTGATTAATATTTTTTTTTTTATTCAGAGAAAACCAAAATTAAAGAATAAGGAGTTTAGAAGACTAAAGCTTTGGTAAAGGTTTTGTCCTATCTTCAGTTCTTAAAAAATATTTCTTAATGAATCTAAGCACATCCTCAGAATCATTAAGTCAAAATAGGATTGGGTTTTTAAGCGTGTGGGTTGCTCCATTGATTTTTCTCATTATCTTAAAATAAACTTTGACTGAATCTTGGGAGAAAATTTTACTATGCTAAAATAATACCTGTAAAAGACAAGAGCTTTATTGGGCAGGAAGGGAAGGGAGGATCTCAGTTCAATGTTTTTTTTCCTTTGGATGGAAAGATTTCTGAGATCTGTTTAAAATGGGATAAAAAAGAATTTCAATTTTTTCTTTCAATCAATAATGAGAAAAACTTTATAATATAAATATGTATACATATTTTTATATATTTCTTATATTTAATCAGAAAACCTGAAGTCCCCTCATGTTTTAAAAAGATAAGCAAACAATTCCCAACTGTTAGAAGCCATTATGAACTAATTTTTTGCAAGCACTATAGTTGTGAGTGAAACCTTGAAACCTGTAAAGTTTTACAATTAAAAAAAAAAAAAAAAAGATAAATATACCTTTTTAACAGTAGCAGAGAATTTGTTTGGGTGCATCTGCTGTTCCATTTTAGAAGAAGGTCTGCTGCGATACATCCATCCCAGATGAATCAATTTTTTTTTCAGTCAGGGTTTTCTATGGCAAACTCATTTAACTTCCAGGAGCTGTTAAATCTCTTGTTTCAGTCTGGATTTGGAGTGCCAGAGCAATGCAGGAGGTGATGCAGAGTTGGATGTGTTTGAGAAGATCTGAAGTCACATGTATGTTTTGGGTGACTCCTGTTTCATTTTTGCAGGCCAAGACAGAGCTGAGTGATCTGAAACAGTAACAAATATATTGATTTCTTGTTGGTTTTTTTTTTCTTTTGAGAAATGTTTGAGAAACCATTTTAATCTGCTCTTTCATATCTCTGCTCACAACAAACACAAGCCTGTTCAGTAAGAGCACAGCTGTACCCTCTGTAGCCCAGAACTCAAACAGCAAACTCTTATTTAGATTGTGATCATAGACTTTGACCTCTTACAGGGCTTTATTCTGTGTAGCAAGGTCTGGGTTGCTCTGGAGGAGGATTTTCAGAGTTACAGTTGAACTGTAGAGCTGGAACACTAATTGCAGAACAGACCTTGATAAAACTGCCTGAAAGCCATCAGTTAAAAAAAAGTCCTTTAAACTGTAATACAGCACAGCTTTTACTGAAATGGAGTAGCCCTCGTCTGGGATTGAGATGAGTTTTAGCTACTGTGTCTGGATTTAGGGGCAGGATGGTCTTTCAAGAGTTCCTGTTTTTTGCTGCTCAGACAATCAGTTTGTGTTTGGTGGCTTCATGTTAATTGTTTATATTTTCCTTCATGATGCTCTGAGATCAACACGTACAGGAAAAATTTATAGCACAATTTTCATTTTAATTTATCAGTGCTAGTTAGAAATTGCTGGCAGCTACTTTCTAGGCAGGCTGTAGTTTCTTTCTAAAGGTGAGGGTAAAGGTTTTATTTTTTGGAGCTGTGAAGGCAGAGAAATAATGCTTATTAATTTCAGTCAGGTCCATTAGAACTGGATTCTGTGGTTAGCAAAGTTTCTGTGCCATAAGAATTGGTGAAGATAAATGAGTAAATTATATTATTAGTAATAACATTATAAGGCTATGACAGAAATTATTAGAAGAACGTATGTATAATATATTTAGTATTACCAAAGTTAACTAATTTGCGTTATGCACTGATTACTGATTAAGTTAATTCTTCAAAATTTGCTTTACAATTACTCTGCCGACAGCAGAACCACTTTGTATCCTGGCTATTTACCAAGGTGTGTTGACATTTCGGAATCTATTTAAAACCTTTCATATTTTTGCATAGACCTTGTTTCTATTTATAAGCTCTTTCTAATTGATTCTACTTCTTCCATCTAAGGTGATGCATATTTAATCTAAAAAGTCTACTTCTTACCACTTGATGTGAAGAATTACGAATTTGTGAACATTCTCTTGTTCAAAAAAGTAGATTGGCATTTAGGTTTTATAGCTCTCAACGTATTCCCACCTACTCAAACATAAAATTAAATATCACAGCCCTGATGAAAAGCAACAGCTCTGCACTGGTGATGTAAAGGACAATATCAGTTGAATACATTTAGGTAATTTCTTTTTTTCTTAATAGTTTAAATAAATAAGTCCCCCAAATTCTAAGAACTCAATTTACAAATGCTTGAGTCAGAGTGGCAGTCCTTCAGTTCAAAACTGCTGCCAGAAATGGCTGTATTATCTCATGTGTTAAAAGAGCACTGGTGGATTTTGTTCATTAATCCTTGAATTATGTAGCAATGAATCCAGCAAGTGGGATGTGATGCTGTGCACTGCTGAAATGAGTGACTGTCCTTGTTGCCTTGTACCTCGAAGCAGGTCTGTACCTCGAACAGCAAATACTGTTAACAAGCAGTCTTAAAACTCAGCACCCTGACAGATAATCTTTGCTTGTTGATCTGAGAGTGTTAAGATGGTTTGAAACCCTTATAAACTCAGGTACTGCCTCAGGAGCCATGGGGGGAGAGCTGGGGAGGAGCTGGGTCTCTGGCACTGGTGCTGGGGAGGAGCCTCCAGCTGGGACCTCCCGGGGCAGGGGATGGCACTGTCCCCTGTTAGCTGACATTGTCCCCATTAACTAGCACTGTCCCTGTTAGCTAGCATTGTCCCCGTTAACTAGCACTGTCCCCCGTTAACTAGCACTGTCCCCGTTAACTAGCACTGTCCCCGTTAACTAGCACTGTCCCCCGTTAACTAGCACTGTCCCCGTTAACTAGCACTGTCCCCCATTAACTAGCACTGTCCCTGTTAACTAGCACTGTCCCCCATTAACTAGCACTGTCCCCGTTAACTAGCACTGTCCCCGTTAACTAGCAGTGTCCCCCGTTAACTAGCAGTGTCCCCCGTTAACTAGCACTGTCCCCCATTAACTAGCACTGTCCCCGTTAACTAGCAGTGTCCCCCGTTAACTAGCACTGTCCCCCGTTAACTAGCACTGTCCCCGTTAACTAGCACTGTCCCCGTTAACTAGCAGTGTCCCCTGTTAACTATCACTGTCCCCCGTTAACTAGCAGTGTCCCCCGTTAACTAGCAGTGTCCCCCGTTAACTAGCACTGTCCCCGTTAACTAGCACTGTCCCCCGTTAACTAGCACTGTCCCCCATTAACTAGCACTGTCCCCCGTTAACTAGCACTGTCCCCGTTAACTAGCACTGTCCCCCGTTAACTAGCACTGTCCCCCGTTAACTAGCACTGTCCCCGTTAACTAGCACTGTCCCCGTTAACTAGCAGTGTCCCCCGTTAACTAGCACTGTCCCCGTTAACTAGCAGTGTCCCCCGTTAACTAGCACTGTCCCCCGTTAACTAGCACTGTCCCCCATTAACTAGCACTGTCCCCCGTTAACTAGCACTGTCCCCGTTAACTAGCACTGTCCCCGTTAACTAGCAGTGTCCCCGTTAACTAGCAGTGTCCCCCATTAACTAGCACTGTCCCCGTTAACTAGCAGTGTCCCCCGTTAACTAGCACTGTCCCCCGTTAACTAGCACTGTCCCCGTTAACTAGCACTGTCCCCCGTTAACTAGCACTGTCCCCGTTAACTAGCACTGTCCCCGTTAACTAGCATTGTCCCTGTTAACTAGCATTGTCCCTGTTAACTAGCACTGTCCCCGGGTCCCTGCCAGCCAGGCTGGGGCTGGGGAACAGCTCTGTGCTAAGAAAGATGGGTGCTCGCTGATCTTGAGTTCTCTTAGATCTGTTTGGGTCATTATCTTGTGTCCTGATTAAAATGGCGATAAGTTCAAGGTTTGGCCATCCTTCTGGGATGTCATTTTGTTTATTATTTGGAATTACTGTTTCAATGTAGTGTGAGCTGGAACTGACTGATGGTTCCAAAAAGACTATTATGAGTGCTTTAAAATCTGTGCACAGTCCAGAAGTTTTTAATTGGAAATACAACTGGAGAAGGAGACAGTGGCTAATATAACTATGTTAGTATTATTTATGAAACATATAAAAGGATGAGAGAAAATGGTTTTATACCAGCAAATTAGCTCTCATTCAAGAGGCTACAGTATCTTGTCAAGGAAACTTCTTCTTTATATTTTTAGCAAAGTTTCTAGTGATAAAGAATTGCTAATACTGTTGATAACGTCGGAGTGTTATTGTTAGTAATTTAACAAAGTGCCTTGGCTACAAATGATAATATCTGAGTGGTGACTCTGGACACTGATAATTAGCAACTTGGTGTTTTCTGTTTTGGGAAAATTGCAGTAGCATGATGTATTAAAGGCCAGCTGTACTCCCTATTCCTGATGTGCCTAATAGGTATTTGCTGCCTTTTTCTTTCTGTCCTCTTTAATATTTCCTTGTTTATTCTTTGGAGACTTTGGAAAGTGTTTATCACTTTAAAGCTGTTCGGAGTACTGGCAGTGTTTCCATCGTGTTCCCTGCTATGAAACAGAAGGGCAATGGAGCACATTCTTACTGGTTTTCATTTAAAAGAGAGAAGTTGCAATGCTCTTTAAATAGTGGTTGTTGGTAGCTTTAAAGCATGATAGGAGTCCTGTGCTAAGGATTAGAAGTAATACTGGCTCATGAGAAATCTTCTTTTTAAACCTTTTTTGTGGTGTAAGTTTCTCAACATCTTTAGTTTGTAATTATAGAAGAAGAAAATACGTAATGAAGAAATCTGCGATGTCTAATTGTTGAAACATTTATAGTTGTTATGTAATAAGATAAATATGAATTGAAAAAGGCAAGAGAAAGTGAAATTGGAGTGGAGTCTGGTGATATTATTTATTCCATGTCTGCAGTGTGCTGTTAACTTTTCATAGAAACAGAATAGATAGTTTCTGTTCAGAACAGTTTGTTTCAGGGTGGAAAAAGGGATTTTAGCCAAGGATCTTTATGCTTTCATGCAGAAATTTATAAACTGGCAAGAGAACTTGTTCGCTCAATGAAAATTTCTCACAGAATTGATCCAGTTTACAAGCTTCTGAAAATCATTGTTTTCACATAGCAGATTTTTTAGAAGTTTTTGGCCAAAATATGAGCAGATTGCATTTTTACTGATAGAAATGTATGACTTTAGCACCATACTGTTGTTCAGCAACTTCTGATAGCAAGGAGCATTGTGATTCTGGGCACTGGATCAGAAAGAAGTAAAACTGCATTTGTTCCTGTCATTGGCACCATATCCATATAGAGGAAGAAACATTCTGATCTACAGCATGCAGAGATGTGCAGAAAAATTTCAGGGAGAAGCTTGTGAAGTACTGAGGATGGGGAATGCAAGCTGAAAGATACAAAAGCTGACAAATGGCATATTGTGTGTAAGGTGCAGGGGCAGAGCAAGAGGTGAGCCCAAGGAGGGACGAAAATTAAGAAAAGGAGAGGAACAAATGTGCAAGGAAAGATGTAGCTAGAGCAGAATCACAAAATACCCCATGTTCTAAAACAGAGTGTCCTTAAAATCCTCAGCTATTCAGTGGGTACCACTAGAACCCTTAGAAACCTTATATCCCTTAATGTTGTGTTTCCTGAATACTAAAGGACCCTTGAGCCTAAAATAGTAAACAGTGGTGCATGAGGTGAGAATGAGCTGTGGTTGCACAGATACAAATATTTAACACAGCAACATGCATTTAGGAATTGTTTTAATCTGCCTTTTCACAAAAGAGGATCAAAATTTGGAACAGATTGCCCAGGTACCTACCAGCTGTCAGCCGTGGAGATAAGTGGAACTTAACTGGGCTGAGCAACATCAAAGCACTCTGAAGTTGGCCTGGAGTAGGGACCACAGGTCTTCCTGAGACCTCTTCCAGCTTGGCTTGTATCTTAACACTTGCTTGATTAAAGAACTTTCAGCTATCCTTTTTCTTTGAAAGAATTTAAGAGCAGGGAAAAAATATATTGATACTTCCTACCATTTTTCCAAGTCCTAAAGGTGCAAACCAGGGATTTGGTGGGGTGGATATTGTTTCATGAATGATCTTCTAGGAAATTCTCATAAGTTTACCAGCTTTCCCTTTAAATGCACATTAAGTTTTAGCATCCAGAATTCCTTTTAACAACAATTTCAGAAGGTCAGTCACAATGTGCATCATTTTGGAATATATTAGCTGATTTGACATATTAGTGACAAGTGCTAATGTAACACTTAAATTTTATGAAACAAAGTGAGATAAAAATGGAAAAAATTATTATCCAAGTCCATCACTAGAAAGTGTCATATTGGACAAATACCCAAGAATACAAGTCTTAAAATAAAACCAAGAAAAAAAGAAACATGACTCCTAATCAGAGCTTGAAAAGTGAGGGGGAAAAATGCTCAAACTAACCTTGAAGTCAGTAGGGAAACTAGTGTGTTCATTGCTGAAAGTATTTCCTGTGATTATGAAACATGTTTTCTAACTAATAATTAAACTGAGAACACCTAATGAAAAGCCAAGGACCAGAATTTACTTGTGAACAAGAAGCTCTGTGATTATGCTGACTACAGCCTCATTTCAACCTGCTTCCATCAGTGCTGTTCACTTTGTGCTAAAAGTGAAAAAACATTGGAGTGGAAAAAACCCATTTTAGCCTTTCCACTGAACACACATAGTGATTAAATATTGAAAAGCCATGCAAATATTCCTTGCTTCTGAAGTTATATCTGCAGTCTTTTGTAAGCAATGCTGCTTGAACTTTCCATAATGTTTTGGTAATTTAACATGCTTATGTTCCTGTGAACTGTTAGTCTGGACATAGTAAATATTTATGTGTTCTCTTGTTTGAACACTTGCAAAGAGAGGTAAATGAGTTGTGTTTCAACCATTACATTCTCACCAATAGTGTTCTCATCAGCTGACCAGTTTATTTGGTGTTACATGCTGTAAAATAACTTGTATTGTCTGTATAAACACTAAAATCTTGCTTAATTTGTTTGTGACATGGCAGAAGCACTTGTATGCTGGAACACTCTCCTCATTTTCTGTTACAGATCTGATCATAAGAGACCGTATGAAATATATATTTTAGGACAGCTCTCTGTGATTTTCTTGACTAGTTTGTCATTCTACAATTTTGCCACTGTAAACACATTTAAATAAGTGTATTTGGCACATTTCAAATATGGAAAAATATTTTTACACCCTTTAGTTAGAAACAAATCTGATGATTTACAGTGTAATTTTAAAATCCAAACAGAGGAATAATTGGTGCTTTTTCATTAGAGTTTAACTAATTTATTCAGCACAATGATGGTTCTTCACATTCTCTGATAGGTTCTAAGATTACTTACAGATAAAAATACCAGATTTTGGATATAGCTTTTCTTTTTTCCTAAGGGCAAAAAAAAAGATTTGTTCAATTCCCTTATTTTTACCATTGAATGACTTAGTTAAGCATAAAAGTTTTGCATGTCAGACAGCTTTGGGTGATTTTTAGATTGTTCTCCACAGTTAATTTTTCTAAGTAAAAATAAGGGAAGCTACATTTTGCAGTGGTAATTAATTTTTTTATGATAAATCATTTAGTGTTGTCATCTGCAGATGATATTTCTGCTAACTTTGTGTAGTTTACCACTGTCACTTGGTTTAAATGTTGGATTTTGTATTTCTTTTTCTCATGTAAAGATTTAAAATGTACATGATAATTAGGAATTTGTGATAGATTGCAAGGTAACTGTAAAGAAGCTCACTAACACTAGTGAACAGTACTGTGTGCTGTAAGGTATTTGATAATACCTATTGCTCATTTTTCAGACAGTGCTGTTGAGTTTTATGTTGAGAATATGGGAATTGCTGGTGATTTGCTCCTGAAGTTACACACACTGGTGTACAGCATTCACTCAGGGGCTGGGGTTTTGTTTCTGACAGAAAGCTGATCATCACACTGGGCAAAAAGCAGAAAAGGAAAAACGAATCTTCAGATGAATTGTCTGATGCTAAGCAGACTCCACAGCGGCCCCTGAAAGATGAAGACTCACAGGTGAGTAGTTGGTGTTCTTCCTTGATAGATTTCTGTGTGTTATGTCCACCGATCTTTTTCCCGCTCCAGAAAGTTACAGTTCCTTGGATGCAGTGACTGTTACTCTCACACTTCTGTGTGTCTCATAGGTGGAACTTTTCATCATCAGCCACTTCTCTCAGTTTAAAATCAGAACATCCTACAGGGTAGAGTCCCTTTTCCATAATGGGACATCAGTGCCCTGCCTGTATCTGTTTCATTTCAGTACAGAAGCCCATAGATTTGAGACTGTGAATACTAACACTGAGCTGGCAGTTAGACCTGATCCTTACTTTGGCTGAGTGTGAAAATGAAGAGATTTCCTAACAGACAGGACATTTATCAGTGAAGCTGGCTCTTTGAGAACTTTTAAAAGGGTTGTTTCAAGCTTTAATGTGGTTTTTCTTCCTGAGCTCTGCTTCTGTAGAAACTGGAAGAACAGATTTCTTGCAGTGTGGGATCTGAAGGCAGCAGTGATCAATATGCTGATAGGCTCTATCTTGCTTGTGGAGTATTTCTGAAGGAAGTGCCCAATGAAGAATTGAAGTGGTCAAGTCATTCCCTTGAGGAATAGCCCTCTTGTAGCTTACTTTCTGCAGTTTTTTCATAGATTTCCCTGAAACAACAGTAACATAGCTAATTATTTCTATAACTTGTGCACAAAGAAACATGAACTGTTGAGAAGAGATTATATTCTGTTTGCATTAGTAACAGGATTATAACTTCTTGCTTTAGGGCAATCTCCAGTAACATAAGGTTATGTGCTGGAAGTGCACAAGTTTTTATCCTTGTGGCAATTTCATCCACAGAGGCAAAATCAGTATTCACAATAAGGTGCTGTTGAGTATAAATTAATTGCATTAGTTGATGATAGTTGTCAAAAAACAATTAGGATATACTGAATTGCCCTCTGGTGTTTCACAGATAATAATGCTGGAGGGGAAGAGGGATCAGAAGCCATTTCCCAGAATGACTTCTCATTAACTGAAGTGATAGCTTGTCCTAGGTAAAGGTTACCTGAAAGGATCTGTAACTTCTCAGTCATGTTCTGTTATCAGATGAACATGAATTTATAGGCCAACAAATGTAATATAAAAGACTTAATATCAATTCTTTCCTGGGCATGTCATGAAATCACCTGCTCCTGGTGTGAAGGGAAAAGAGGGTAGAGATAATCAGGGGTGGCATGAAAGGGAAATAACTTTTATTGCAGAGTGTCACAGCATTGCCCTGCTCTCTTTGAAGGAGCTGGGGAGAAGCAGCAAAGACATAAATTGCTTTACTTTATTAATTCATTTTCTCTTTAGTTTTCAAATATGTTCATGATTTTATTTTTAAAGAGCTGTTTCTAATTTCTGTTGCAAATAGCTGCTTCAAAGCTCTGGGGGGCAATTTTAAGCCTTTTTTCCCCCTAATTCATTTTGCATGCTTAGTTTCACGTCAAGTGTCTTCCTTAAATAGATGGATTTTTTTAAATTATTTTTTTTATTCTTAATATGTGATGCTACTTCATTTTTGTCTTAGAGCCATTTGTTTATGGCCTTAGTTCTCAGCTCAGGGAAATACAAAAGTTTTTTTTCCAAACAGCTCTGATTATGTATTAATCTGTTGGAGAACATATGTTGATGTTTTGCTAATCACTTCATACTTTAAGAAAAGACATAGTAAGAAGAATTGAAAATGCCAGTTACATAATCTTGCATTGCTCATGTTACCTGGCTTTCTTTTTTTTTTTTTTAAACCTACTTCTGTCTGCAAACTATTATTGATTTAAGTATAATGTGCCATTAGTGTGTCCTTACATTAGAAATTCCTTTTGGTGATAACACCTAACACCATACACATTTATGGAAGAACAGCTAATGTACATAACTGTGGAAAGCCCATGAAGGAGCTTCATTTTTGCAGCTTCTCTGGAGGAATGGTCACAGCCCTTCTTGGACTTGTGCCGTACCCTTAGGTTATTGCTCAGTTTTTGCAGTGTAGTTAAAGTGCAGCTACGTCATTTACCAGATACCAGCCAGACCAAGGCTGAATTAACAGTCAGGAAGAAAAGTTCCTGTGCTGCAATCTCACTGTTACTTAATAGCTGCTCTGCAGAAGCCATTGTGACCATAGGATTTAGGGTTTTGTCCTCTTCACAACTTGTTCTCCCAGCTGAGTACTGCAGTGTAATATAACATTACGACCTGCAGTGGATTTTCTTGCACAAAAATACCTTTTTTCTTTGTAGCTCAATATAATAAATTTGTTTTGTAGAGACAGTTTTGTTTTGCTGTTTTCATTTTGTGATGATCAGTTCTCTAAAGCAGATTATAGTGTTTTCAAATGTTAGCTGACTAGTTTGATACTGCTATTTTTATCCACTGAATCCAATTTACAAATTAATCTTACAGTTAAATAGACAATGTCTCATGTTGGTACTGAGGGCTAGGAAATGTTATGCAATATTCTAATAATCTTAAGTATTTGAAACTGTGAGTGAGAGAGAATTATTCTCTTTGACTGAACATTATTTCTTCAGCTGGAATTTGTTGTCCTCAGATTCTTGCAGAAACCAGAATGGAAGGTTAGAGAGAGAAACTGCAAAGTAACTGTATAATGCTGTTAAACCAGCCTTGATGAAGGTGGAGGAGAAAATACAGACATCAACAAAACAACAGACATTATTAGCCATCATGTCAGATTTCATCAGCAATCTGACCAATATGATCTAGTGAAACCTTCATAATTTTTAGTACAGCACCATTTAGTAGATACACATCAGCTTATTTAACATCTTTCCCTGTGATGCTGGAGTTGGATGGTACCACTCTGCTGTTACACTAAATTAGGAAATCACTGTTGAAATACTGATGCTGGTGGGAGATCTGTTATGTATCAGCTTTGCTCCCATACCCTGAAAAGAGTGTTTCATGTTTACTTTTGAACCCTAAAAATAAATGTATAGTATGCTTAGCTGAAGGAGAAAATAACAATTTAATTAGTTGAACATAAGTGGATTACAGAGGTATTTTATTTCATGTTTGTTATCAGATACTGACCTTTGGTTGTAGGTACAGCTGAAGTATTGCTTAGAGTGACCCAGAAGATGCAGCTCAGGTTAGGGGAAATTTTGGGTAAAACCTCCATCTCTTTCTTTTCTCCTGCATGGCAGAAGAGAAGATCAAATCGTCAAGTTAAAAGGAAAAAATACTCTGAAGAAGGAGAAGGGAAACAATCAGAAGAAGAAGCAGCTAAAGTTTCTGTTAAAATCAAGAAGAATTCTGCCCCTTTACCTGCTGAGCAGCCTTTACAATTATTTGTGGTAAGTACAAATTGGCTTGGTCTGTGGGAACTTTGTATTTGTCTCAGGTAGTTCAGTTAATAAAGCTCCTACTTTGGAATACATTATTATTTTTAAGCCCCAGTTTAGTGTGACATTTTGCTAAAATATTGAAAACTGTAAGAAATTACCTCTTACTATTTTTTTGTGTTCCAAACATCTGTTGACCTAATTGAAGTTAAGCATAGGACTAAGGATGGGTATAGTTCAAGTAATGTTTTATGTGGCATAGGCATATGAAAAAGCTCTGTTCTGATGTTACCATGACTTACAGAAGCACCAAATTATTTGGGGGATTTCTGTTTATTGAGGTATTTTAAAAGGACACACAACCCTTTCAGGTTTACACTTCACTGTTCCACTTGGAGACTCAAACTTACTGTCAAGCCATTCAAGGTAAACAGAGTGGCAGGGAAGAAACAGGAAAAAAGAGTTTATGGCTTGAAAGAGTGCCAGGAGTTGTAGGGGAAGGAGAATGGTGATATAATTGGGAACAAATCAGACAAGAGGGAAGGTGACTGGCTGTGGCAGGCAGCTTGTACAGATCACCTCTGTCTCTGGGACCACAGCCCCAGCTGTGGCAGAGCCCTGCAGTCCCTCCTGTGCCTCATCTCAGCCCTGCTGGAATCCTCAGCCACAGCCTCCTCCCTCTGATTCCACAGCATGTTTGGTGCCTGTGTGCACAGTGGATGGATCAGACTGAGTTTGCCACATGCTGGGTTTCTTCTCTCTTTTTCCACCTGTCAGTTCTTCTCCAGTTGTGTATAACTGAGTTCTGGCTGTGTCCAGTGCATCAGTTTAGCTCAGCAGGGCATTCACAGTGTCTGGCAAGCAGCAGAATCCCCAGTGCTTGCACTGAGTGTGTTTGGCAGGTGAGCACTGCAGCTGATGCTGTTTGGAAGTGCCAGACTTGCTGTAATTCTGCACATAACCCTTTGTGGATTTTAAATTTTACTCCCAGCCTGTTAGGGAAAGCTGCTGGTGGAGGTCAAATTTACCTTTATTGCTCATCTTCTGACAAGCCATGTGTGGTTGAAGGTTTTAAGCCCGAGAGAGTGGGCACGTACTGCAGTTTTATAATATCACTGTTTCCATGTCTTCATAGGAAAATCCAAGTGAAGAAGATGCAGCAATTGTAGACAAAATCTTATCCTCCAGGGTAATAAAGAAAGAAGTAAGTGATTGTCATGGGATAAAATAGTTTATTTGATAAAGGGGGCATCTGTCATTTTACATTTCCTCTGAATTTCCTTTTCCAGATATCTGCAGGGATGACAGTAGACACAGAAGAGTTTTTTGTAAAATATAAGAACTAGTAAGTATTAAAGAGTTGAATGTGTTGACTGAACTGTTTTATATCATATTTATGTACTCAGATTTTGTATTGCTTGAAGGTTATTTTGTCATTGATTGAGATTTTTCTTTACCAATTTAATCTTTAAATTTCTAAAAATCTGTGATATGGTAGTAATAATATTAAAACTATGAAGATTTTGGAACCAGCACTGTCCAATAAGCTAGCAGCCTTTATCTGTCAAAGAACAGAATTTTTTATAAAAGCTATTTATGAAATTAGAATATATATTTATTAATTTCGTCAGGGGCTACATGCCTGAGGCAAATTTTAATTTCATGAATTCAAATCAGAGGTGTTTTGTGGACATAGATTAGAATTAGAGTGTCATGAATTTAGGAGATGCTAATGTAGTAGTTGGACTTAATTGTTTCAAAAAGAAAAAAACTGTGATAGAAATGAATTTACATCAAAGACAGGAAATAAAAAAATTGCAGGGAAAAAAAAATTTTCCCATATTTTATTTTAAATTTCATATCTGTTTTCCTGTCGCTACTCAATTCTTGATGCTGAAAATTGAAGCTTATTTTAAATTTTACATATGTGAGTAATTTAATCTGATTTTTGCTATAATAAATGTAACTTTTTTTAGATTCTACTTCCACATGTTGTTGGAGACCATTTACCTTGTGTTTTTCTGAAAGGGCAAAATCTGTCTTTTCATCCGAGGATGAGTAATCCCCAGCTGTGCCTTATTTCTAGCGTATCTTTAAAAAGCTTAAAAAATGATGGAAATACACTCAAAAAGGGGTGTGAGGAGGAAATATGTGTACTTCTGTGATGTCATTTCAGAAAGGCTCTCCTGGGGACGGGTAGATGCTGCTGGTTCTGCCTCAGAGCCGCTGCCCCAGCCCTGGGCAGGTCCCTCTGCCTCGGGCTCTGCTGCTCCTCCTGAGCCTCCCATGGGCTGAGCTCTGTGATCCAGCACTGAGAGATGCTCACAGGAGATACGTGGCAAAACCAGATCCAAAATATGAAGTAACTTAAATCTCTGGGTGCTTTTTAATAGAGGTGTCAAATTTCAAACTTGGTTTCTTTAAGCTCACTTGAAATCAGCTTGTTTCTTTTCTTAGGACACATGAAAGAAATTTGTGGATCTACAGACTTTCACATATTTAATCTAAAAAGCATTGCCTTAACGAGGTGCTGCAACATGATTATTTGGAAGACTAAATCTTTGATCTTTATGGTGGATTCTGTTATTTTAACTGTATATTAAAAATAGATAGTAAGCTTTTGCTTTCACCAATGTGTTAATGTCAATCTCTGTGATTTTAGCTCATATCTCCACTGTGAGTGGGCCACAGAACAACAGCTTTTAAAGGATAAAAGAATCCAGCAGAAAATAAAGCGGTTCAAAGTAAGGAAAGCACAAAGAGCTCACTTTTTTGCAGATGTGAGTATGAAATAAAAATTAAATAAGCTTTTTTTTTTCCGTGTAAAATTGTGATTAGTAGTTTGCTTTTATATAAAAGAGCTGATTGTTAGGAACTAAAAATGAGCCATTGGTGTTGTTTGCACCAGGGGGTGGGTTATTTAGTGTAATGCCAAGTGCAAGTCTTCTGGAGTCACTGAACTAAACTGACTTACATGGTCTAAAAGTGGGATTGGTTGAGTAACTACTTAGAAGTGGCAAGGAGGGAAGGATTGTGTCAGTATGGTTAATTTCTCTAGGACTTGCACAGGACAGCACTTTATCCCAGAGATCTGGGGTCAAATCCCTCTTCAGTGAGGGTTGCCCAGGAGAACCAAGGGGGTGTGTGCAGGGGGCTGGTGTGGAATTTAAGGCCTGTGCAAAAACCCCAGTAATTTCCAGCTACCAAATTTATTTTGTGTACAGTTAGACCAAGTTTTAGCAAATACCAACTGTTTTTGCCTCTTTACTGATTTTATTCATGTTTCACTGCAGATGGAAGAGGAACCTTTTAATCCTGACTATGTTGAGGTAGACCGGGTATTAGAAGTGTCTCTTTGTGAAGACAAAGACACTGGTGAGGTAAGGGTGTCTTAAAGCAAGTCAGGATGCTCCAGGTTTGAAAATTGTCATTTTATCACATCTCACAGTAACACTTCAATGATTTTAAAGCTTCAGTAATATTTTAAATGAGACATGACAGTCTTGTCCTGTCCTGTGCTACCTGTGGATTTGAAAGACAAGTCAGCATTTAATAGCTTATATTTTTATTAGTATTAATAGGTCATAGTAGGCAAAGCTTAGCTATTGACTGACATAAATGTCAGGTTCAATAATTGTCTTGTGAGTTCCATCAAAAGGCTGATCCCATATACTTTCTTGTCTCTCTGATAGTGGAATAGGGTCACTGGTAATAAAAGCTTTAGGCAGCCAGTGATTTGAAGTGCATTGATGGACACCAGTGAACCATTCCCTCTGTGTTTATCAAAACTTATTTTTTAAATTTAAAATACCTCTTCTGGAAAGCTATTACACCACAAAAACATTCTGAGATTAAAAAGAAAACAGAAAAGCAAGTCAAGCAATTAAATTGCCAAAATTCAGAAAGTCTGAGAACAGTGGAGATCAAAGACTGAGAAGAAAGTTGTTGATTAAGGCTGTTGGAATATCTATAATGCTTATTCTGCTTGTGTGGATAGCAAAATGAGCAGACTTTTACCCAGTGATTTCTGCATTAATCTTCCTAAGAGTTGAGAGTTAGAATGACTTTCATTGTATGCAGCAGATTTGTCATTATTAAATTTTTAGAAAAAATGTGTTGTCATAAGACTCCCCTCAGCTTCTGGAAGGATGAATCTTTATTTGGTTTTTAAATATTTACATCTTGAATCTAAGTAAGACGATCTACTTTGGTTCCATTTTTTCTGTAAAGCTTGATCATAGTTTTGTTGGTCAGCCCTCTGGTTTAGGAGCTCTAAAGCTCTGGTTTGGGCCTTGGTAGCCTGATTTGGAGAGTGGAGGAAATGTCCTGGCTGTAGCACTTCTGTAGGTAGTTCTGCCACCCTGCCCCATTTCCACAAATATCACAAATACTGTAATTGATCTTTCCTGAGACTAAAACAAGATTTGCTTGTGGGTAAGAGGGATTGAAAAGCACTCCAGAGGTCTACAGAAAGTGGCAGAGTGTTGGGAGCCAAGGATAAGTAGGTAGATAACAGGAATCTAAATGGAACATTTAAAAAATTGTCAGAAATATGATTTTGATTCCAGTTCTTGTGTAAGCGAGCTAATCTAATAGTAAGGCATATTAACAGTCTGTATACTAAATTAAAAACTGATAACATTCAGAATTTTCTTCTGCAGCCTGTTATTTACTATTTAGTAAAATGGTGTTCATTGCCATATGAAGACAGTACGTGGGAGCTGAAAGAAGATGTAGATCAAGCAAAAATAGAAGAATTTGAACAATTGCAAGCTTCCAGGCCTGACTCGAGGAGATTGGTAAAATTATATCTAATTTACTTGTCTGTCTTAGTACATCTGACTTAGTTTTTCCAACTTTCAACTCCTGTGTTGAAACATAAGGCTTATTGACATTCTGTGTAAAGCATCTGTGTGCCTTGTTACCTAGGAGTAATAAAACATTCAGGTAGGCATATATAAATATTCTTATCTTAGTTGTTACTCTAAAAAAATAAAGATTTTTGCTTAGGAAAAAAACCTGAAGTGTGCTGTGACTTTCTGAGTTTCTAACTGAGCAGTGAGCCACAGGTTGAAACTGGCTATCACAGAACTGAGCACCTTTAAAATGAGCAGAAAGCAGGATGATGTGTTAACACCCTTTTATAGAGAAGAGAGTTAAATTTTGTTCTTCAGCACTGAAGGGAATTGGCAAATGAGATCTGTCAAACAGGTTCTGTAATTTTTTTTCCTGCTTTTATTTTTCTTCTTGTTGTTAAAGAGCTAGCTGAAAGGCAGAAAAATACATGTAATTAGGAAATATGTTTCATCTTGAAATTATCAATCTTCTGTCTCTTAGAGCAGGAGAAAGCAAAATAGTTCTATTTCAAGTCCTGTATGTCATTGTCAGAGTAGGACATGTGTCCTGCGTGGTGTAGTACAACACTTGTTCTAACTTACTTCTTTTACATAACTAAATATGCACAGTGTTTTAATTTGGAGGCCTTGGAATTTATTTTAATGGTTTTTCCATCTACAGATAATGACAGTAGTCACGATTAACATCTTCATATTATATTGAGTTCATTTATGTAGTATTTATTTAAAATCCTGACATTTTGGCATGTGGGAAGAAGAGCTGTTATACCTCTGTTACCATATTTGGCTGTGAGAGAAAAAGATGATTAAAGCGCAACTGTACAACTGACAGTCATCTCAGCATCAGCAACAAGTATTTTTGCTTCAGGCTCCAGCAGCCAAAAGGAATTACTTGCTGACTGCAGCCCTGCAAGCAGGAGCAGGGCTGCTCCGGGAGTGGGGGAGTGGACAGATGGCAGCTGGTGGAGAGGGGAGGAAGGCACAGCTGCTGGGGAGGGACAGCTCCTGCTGCACCCAGACCTGCGCTCAGGTGATGCTGACGCTGGCAGTGCAGAGAGAGAGAATTCACATGGAAAATTCAGAGCTGCCACATAAGGCCACATGAGTCTCGAGTGAATGCAAGCTTTTATAAATGCTGGGAAATGGGGAGGGAGAGGGGGGGGAAGTACAGCTGGTGAGAAAAGCTCCTACTAAAATTACTTCACTTGAATGTGTGAGTTTGTTCATGTTGGGTTGCAGGAGCTGTCAGAAGAGTTTTCTGGAATCCTACCTAGTATCAGTCAAAAACTGCATGATTCCACCTGCTAAGCTAGAGACCAGGCTGTTCTGGCTCCAGGCTTGGGAACTTGTTTGTTTGTGTATATACATAAATATTTTATACACAGTCTCTCAGCTTTCCTTAGCTTGTGAGGGCCCTGCAGGTGATACACCTTGATACTCTCAGTCTGTTTTGTCATGGCCTTTGTGTTGTGACCCTGCCTATGCTGATGCTGTTCTGATCAGGTCCCTTGGGGAAATCTATTCAGCACACTGAAGCTCTCACAAGTTCACTTTTTTGTACTGTGGCCCTGCCTTCATGCATTGGCAGTGGGCCAGAGTGCTCAGCAGGGCAGGGCAAGTGCAGAAGGGAGAGGGCAAGATCTCAGTAACTGTGTAGATGGCCAGACTGCTTCAACATCAGCTTCCAGAGCTGTCTTAGACTTCAGAGATGTTCTTAATACCAATACTTAGTTGGCTCTCTTGTAGGTCAGCTGCCTGCTTAGAGCTGCCAAAGTGAAACTTCATGTAGTCTGGAAATTTCATGTATAAATGAATTTGTGTGCCCTGTTATTCCTGCCAAAGTATTTGTGTTCTATTTTTTGGAAACCAGTTTCTTAATTTAATTATCATATAGACTTAAGTTAACTTCAAAAATAGCAATTCACAGAGAAAAATAAAAGCAAATTTCAGATTTTTGCAGACTACTAATTAGTAAGTGATGTTAACAATGACACTTCACTTTTAAGGTTGAATAACAACATTCTAAATATAAGGTGATACACCCCCAAAATAGAGGGGTTAGATATTTGGGAAAAAATCAAGCAAGTATCAATCTGTACCTATATTTGTCTTTCCCTTTAAGGACCGACCACCTCCAAACTCCTGGAAGAAGATAGAACAGTCCAGGGAATATAAAAATGGCAATCAGCTCAGGGAATATCAACTGGAGGGACTTAACTGGCTCCTATTCAACTGGTACAATAGGTATATGCATGGAATATTTTTATGTAGATTTTAAACTATATAGAGTGAATCACTTTTATTGGGGATGAATACTGTTTTAACTAAATTTTTTGTAGCTTCTCTGCTTATAGCTCAAATAATATAGCTGGAACAAATTTCTCAACCTTTGGGTGTGTAAGGATGTTTTATCCACAGAAATTAACAAAAATGTTAAGATAATGCAGCTAACTTAACTGAAAATAAATTTTCAATGGCTATGAGGAAATTAAAGGAAAAAGAACCAAAGTGCAAGCTTTCACAATTTTTGAAATTTTTTGCATCTTTCAAAATGATTGCTAGAAATTATGTAATAAAGTTATATCTCTTCAAAAGTAAGGCTAGTAAATAATTGCATTATCTGTACTTTAGGCTGAAATTAACTTCTGTGCATTAATGCTATGTGTTATGAACAGAGCTATAATCACTTGGAAGATCTTGCCCAGAATGATGTGCTTTCTCTGTTTCTAAGGTCACTTTCTGTTAAAGTATCTTCTGCTTGCTGTATTTCCCAAGTGCCAGTTGCATATCCTTTGTAGAGATGATGGCAGTGGGTGCAGCATTTTACCATGCATGTTACTGGTCTGCAGAAGGAAATCTGATTTTAATTCTCATTCAAGCAGTGCAGAGCTGTGTGACATCTGCAAACAGAGGGAAGGGCTGGAATGTATGGCTGAGGGCAAGCATGGAGTGGTGCTTCATGCAGTAATTTAGTTTTAGGCATCTGTCTAGTTCCGTAATCAAAAAGGGAAATTTGCTAATGATGCTCTGACGCGCTCCTTTCATATGAGTGTAGCTGGGATACTTCCTATGTGTGATTTCTAGGGATTCTTCATTAATTTCTAGCAGTTTTGTCAAGGCGAATGTGCATGGAGGAAACCTGCCTAATTTAAATTCCTTTAATTAGGGCAAAGGTAGTCCCAAAAGAATACTTCTTGAATATTTTTGTAGAACTTCACAGAACATTCTGTTCTCAGGTTTTGACAGTGCTAAACCTGATGCAAGGCTTTACACAAAGGTTTTGTGCACATTCTTTCACCTTAACCAGGGAATGCTTTCAAGGATAATTTTTCAGTGCCTCAGTTTTGGCTGTTGTTTTAGACTGGTATATTTGAGCTTTGTTTCTGTAAATTGTTCATTTTGCTGACAGTGTTAGGTCTTTACTTTACTTGATGATAGTAACAAATTTTTTTTGCTTTCAGGCGAAATTGCATTTTAGCAGATGAAATGGGCCTTGGCAAAACCATTCAGTCCATTACATTCCTGTATGAAATCCTCCTGACGGGTATAAGAGGCCCTTTCCTGATCATAGCTCCGCTCTCCACCATAACAAACTGGGAGCGGGAGTTCCGCACGTGGACGGACCTGAACGTCGTGGTGTACCACGGCAGCATGATCAGCAGGCAGATGATCCAGCAGTATGAGATGTACTTCAGGGACTCCCAGGTATGGGAACCTCACTTGCGTGCAATAACTCACCCTAAACATGGCTCAGCTGGCAGCAGTGACAAGGATACTTGACATTATCTGTCTTTTTATCTTGGTGAGAGTCACTTCACGTTCCAGGATGTTACATTTGAGCATCTTCAGCAAGTGCTTACTGGGTAAATTCGGTGGCAGTGTTAGCAGCAAGATGTGTGTGTTGTTTCACTGTGCTGAGTAATTTTGCAATTGAATGGCAGTGACGCTGGTGCTCTTGTGGAGATTAAAGTGTACACAGATGGTTGCAGTTGGGTCCTGAATTTGAAGAGCAGGGATAAAAAACATAATACTGATTAAGCTCTGCTACCTTTATGAAGCTGTTGATTTCCTTTTGCTGGTGTTAACTGTGTGCAGTCTGAACTTGCTTTTCTGAAATACACACCATTAAATAACATGAGAAAAACTTGAAACCTGACTATTTTAAAAGGGTTTTTTTTCCTTTTTTTATATGTTGTGCATAAATAATTCTTTTTAATTTCCATGGTATTTCTTTAGAATTGGTGAAGCTGAGAACTTTTTATTAACTAGTGCTAAATATCAAAATGGCATCTTGTTTGCCTAATGAGTTATTCTGTGCTGCCTTGCTGAAGGCTTTACATGTTCTCCTTGTCAGACCCATGGAGTTAAAAGTTTTCATTTAGTTCCCATGTGATATTGTGATTACTTACT
The DNA here is from genome assembly GCF_027887145.1 of Ammospiza caudacuta. Lineage (NCBI taxonomy): Eukaryota > Metazoa > Chordata > Aves > Passeriformes > Passerellidae > Ammospiza > Ammospiza caudacuta. The sequence continues at coordinate 11,373,737 of NC_080605.1, forward strand.
GTATGACTGCCAACTGTAATAACATCATATTGTGATTGGTAGAATTTTTCCTGTCACTCTTTCAGATTTTCTCAGCATTAAAAATGGGGTTTTATCTACATGCACCTTCTGAAACAGTTCTGTTAGATGGTTATATCTGTAATTTAAAAGGGGGTTGCATTTTTTCTGTTGCTTAGATAATACTGGATTTGGGTCTGTGAATAATTACTCGTCAGTATTAGTTAGGGAGTTACAAAGATTATTAAGTGTGATGACAAAGCAATTTGTAATGTAAAATCCAGTGTCTGGCTCCTGGCAAAATTTCAACAAGGAAATGTGTACATTGAGCAGATGGGAGGGAATGTAACAATTTGTTTGTGTTGGTGAATTTCTAGGGCCGTATTGTCCGAGGTACCTACAGGTTCCAGGCCATTATCACAACCTTTGAAATGATCCTTGGTGGCTGTCCAGAGTTAAATGCAATTGAGTGGCGCTGTGTTATTATTGATGAAGCTCACAGACTGAAGAACAAAAACTGCAAACTTTTGGAAGGACTAAAATTAATGAACCTTGTGAGTACCTGTACTTTTTGGGGCTGATTTTAGTTTGGTATAGTATGATAATAAATTAAAAATTCTCTTTGCATGTCAAAAAAGACCTCTCCAGCAGTGTTTCTTGAGGAATAGCAATTCCTGACACTCTTCAAACATATGTGGTTTTGATAACTTATGCTGGTATATTTGTGATTAAACAAAATGTGGCAAGTTCTCACTGTTAGCACAATCTATTTCCGATGATACTGTTGTACAGTTTTTGTTTTGATTAGGATGAAAATATCATTTAAAACTTGCTTTAGTTTTTGTGCAATGTGTTAAAATTTAGAAAATATTTTAAGCAAGTTATTTAACAACAAAAGCATGCAAGTGGTAGAATTTTAAATAGACAGATTGTCTAGGCGAGTACTTAAAATTTTATTTCATACTTCTAAAGATTTTTAAAAGTAGATACTATCATGTATCAGATGCACCATGACTAGTTTTGCATTTTTTTATTGCTTCATTATTACTTTCCAGTGTATTCTCAGAAGTCCTCTGAGTTGCTTTCTGACACATGCTCGGTGTATATTTTTCACACCGCAGAGAGGGAGGATTATAAATTTGTGACTATTACAGGCAAAGTTGAAGTGTTCACTCATTCCTTCATTACAGATGTAGGAAGAGAAAATTTAAAGGAAAGCTACTAGAAAATACTTATTGGTGTTTTTTTAATAAATCTTCTTCTTTGTATTACCTGTGTACTTAGTGACACATAGAACTGGTGTTCTCAGGTTTTGATGCTCAGACTTAGCACAAACATTTTTGTAAATGTGTGCAGATAAGGTAATGCAAGGTCTTTTTGTCCTTTTCTAGGAGCATAAAGTGCTGTTAACAGGTACCCCACTGCAGAACACAGTAGAAGAATTATTTAGCCTCCTTCATTTTCTGGAACCATTGCGTTTTCCTGCTGAGTCTACATTCATGCAGGAGTTTGGAGACCTTAAAACAGAGGAACAGGTATGAGTTCATCTGAGCTGTAGAGTTCAGGAGGAATTGCCTTTTCATTGAGATGCAGTATTACCTTTTTTCATGGGTTGTGCTTCCTTTAGGTTCAGAAACTACAAGCTATCCTGAAACCCATGATGCTCAGGAGATTAAAAGAAGATGTAGAAAAAAAGCTGGCTCCTAAGGAGGAAACCATAATAGAAGTAGAGCTAACTAATATTCAGAAGAAATATTACCGAGCAATTTTGGAGAAAAATTTTGCCTTCTTATCCAAAGGAGCAGGGCAGGCGAATGTACCCAACCTGGTTAACACTATGATGGAACTCAGAAAGTGCTGTAATCACCCTTATCTCATCAAAGGTAAATACAGGATAAGGACTGGGGATTTTTTTACTTACTTTCATTTAAAATATGTAAGAATTTTGTAATAATTCTTCAATGTTTTCTTCAGATTTTGGAAGGATTGGATTAGGTGGAAACATTTTTTTGATGGATACAAGACAAAGTTGTGAGACATGTGCATATTTGATGCCTGAACCTTGAACTTACTCTGTAGGTTTTCACAGAACATTTAGAAGCAATTATCTCATGGAAATAGTACAGCTCTTTAAAAGCAATATGAACAAGAACTTTGAGGTCTAAGTTTTAAAATGAATGGTTCTTTCAAGTGATATGATCTCTGCCAGTCTTCATTGCTTTTCTCACTTATGAATAACTGGTGTTTTTCCTGATTTGCAAGACAGTACAGTTTACACTCCAAAAGTTTTGGCTGTGGTTTCAGAAGTAGTATTCAAAATACTGGTTTTTTGCCAAGACTCATGATCCATTTAAAATATCACAAAGACAAAAGAACTTTTCTTAGTAGTTTTTTTACATACGACAGTTAAGAATAAGTATTTCAGTTTTTGAAATTTGGAGGAAGGGGATTCACCTCATTCAAGGTGTTTTTCCTATGGTGTTCTGCTTAAAAACTTAAGATTTGTTGTCAAAACTGACAAAAATAGATGTTCTTGCTTAGGCTTCACATCTATCTGTCTCCATCAGTACCTAAAAGGAGATATTTAGGGTACAGAACTGACTTTGGTAACTTAGATTTGAATGAATAATGGAGGTATTTGTGTGGACATTCCATAGATGTGGAAATATATTCTTTGATAGGTGCTGAAGAGAAGATCCTTGGAGAGTTTAAGGAAACATACAGTCCAAGTGCTCCTGACTTCCACCTGCAAGCAATGATCCAGTCTGCTGGTAAATTGGTTCTTATTGATAAGCTTCTTCCAAAAATGAAAGCAGGAGGCCACAAGGTCCTGATCTTCTCTCAAATGGTGCGCTGCCTTGATATTTTGGAGGATTACCTTATCCATAAAAGGTAAGATTCATCTTTTCTATCCTGTGGTATATTGCTGTGTGTAAATGATAGTGCTGGATTGACAGCAGCCCACCAAAGCTGGGAGTTCTGTTTTCTTTGCTAAGCAGTTTGTAACTTTGTGTTCTGGGATCATTTGTTCGCAACTAATTGAAAACTTCAGAGAAAAACTAAAGAGAGATTGCCCAATTTAAGTAAACCATGTGCTTTCAGTCTGTTACTTTTTCCATTAAGCATTCAGTTATTTATATACTGTTTTTACATCTTCTGTCAGAAACAAGGCAAGTTCAAGCTTGTCATTGCTTGTCCAAGCCCCAGGAAACCCTGAATGTGTTCTTTACTTACATGGTGTTGATCTGGGACCACATGGGTCCAAGGTACAGCCCCTTACTTCCAAAGGAATATAAGCACAAAGTAATAAACAACTGGGAGTGTGGTTTTTATTAATATAAAAGTGAAAATGGTCTTCCTATCTTTGCTAAATTGACTGTTTTGAGTTTTGCAGCAGAACTGAACTGCCAGCCATAAACTTGCTCCTTAGGCTGGCTTTTGCCATCCCATGTAATTGCACCCTCTGATTATTACAGACTATTGACTCCATGGAAACTAAATGCTTTTCTGAGCATGTGACTAAATAAATGCATAAAGCCTTAAACTTGGTTGCAATTAGTAGTTGCTGTATCAACCTGAAAATCTTTAACAAGGCATAGTTCTTGTTGTTTTACCAGTGTTGCAATGTACACACTGCTTTGAAGTATGTAATTGTCAGTGAATTACATCATAGTAATGCAGAGTTAACATGTTGGAAAACAAAAATTACTAATGTTAAGCCTTCCTGCAGTGGATACTGGAATACTGGATATTAGGTTATTTTAATATCTGCTTTAGTGATAGTTTTATATTAAACCTGTCTGTTTGAACTGGGAGTGCAACAGTTTCTGTTTTATTTTAAAAGATTAATTTTAACTTCATAGTGATACTTATAATTCTTCATGGAAAATGTTCCTTTTCTGCAACGATGTTACATTTAGACCAGTGAATCATATCTATAGGTGGAATCTTTTGAAACCCATAGAAGCTGAAATTTGCTGTGTGCTGCCATTTGATTAGAAATGTTGGAGTGCACACATGATCAGACTTAGCACTTAACAGAATTCAGGCCTGTAGGAGATAGATGGCTGCCTGCCAGAATGCCTGTGGTCCTGTGGATTATCTGCTGTGCCATTTTATAGCTGATGAGAAGAAAAATGATTGTGCACCTTTTAACTGCTAGGTGCACATTCAGCTTCTTACTCAGTGTATAAGTACAGAAGTATTTGCTCCCTTTTTAAGCATTTTGCTTCATTTCAGAAGTTTGAAAGCAGTCTTTGTAATTGTCAAAGGTAACAAATGGCAGTTTTACTTCAGGCTTGAAAATGTGCTTGGTTTATCTGGGAGGCCTTGATAAAGATGGTTAAAGGTGCTGTCATGCCATTTTTGTTCCATTTCTCTTAATCTTTACAGAATCAATATGCAGTTTTTCCATTGACAGCTCACCAAGTTCTGGTTTCTGCTGATTGCTTGGTTACCCTTAGTGTGTTCAGGCAATCTGGTATATCATACAGGAGCCCACTGTCCTGCTTATGTGGCCCTAGGCAGAGGTCCAAGGATAATATGTGAAAAACTTGAGTGCCCGCATAAGACTTCAGATTAGGGTGTGTTTTAATAAATAAGTAAGGCATAATCAGGTAGTTGCTTAGTGGACAAGATGCAGAACAACTTGTCTTAAAATGCTCAGTGTTTGGACTTGCTGATACGCCTTGGTCTACAGCTCTGCAAGTTCTGACATGATTCTTGGTTATGTTACCCACTGCTAATCAGAGTCAGTCTTTATCACTTTGATTCACTGCACAGAATCAATCTGTGAGCAGTAGACCTGTCCAAAGGCTCTCTGAAGTCAGACCCATGTGTAAAACTGTGTGTGCTGTGTGTGTGCTTTGGCAGGTACCTGTACGAGCGCATCGACGGGCGCGTGCGGGGCAACCTGCGGCAGGCGGCCATCGACCGCTTCAGCAAACCCGACTCGGATCGCTTCGTCTTCCTGCTCTGCACCAGGGCCGGGGGCCTGGGCATCAACCTGACTGCAGCAGATACCTGCATCATCTTTGATTCTGACTGGAATCCCCAAAATGACCTGCAGGTGAATTTCTTTGAGCACGATAGAGAGCCTTAATTAAACCCGATGGATAAGAATTTCATCACTTTGAGTATTGTCTCTGTTTGAGCACACGTAATTTTGACACATTCATGTTTTTAAGGCATGTGTTTAAAATTTTTTGATGCCTTCAGTTCAGAAGAGATTTCATTTGGTTGGGAACTTTTCTTTCATTTATTTTTGAAAAACATAGCACAGGTGAAGTCAGTGATTTGATAAAACCCTTAAGAATTGATGACACTGTGAACCCAGGGGCTATATTTTGCATGTACTGACTAACACAGTTTATGGAAATAGAGGTGTTCAGTTGAAACATTCAGAAAAGGATTAATATGCATTAAGAAAAAGGGAATTAATAGAATCCTAGGAATTGATGCTGAAATTTAAATAGCTCTCAAGTTGCAACTCCTTTACCATTTGTATCAGATCAGCCAACTTAGGAGCTAACAGATCTTTTTATCTGGTGTTACTGCAAGGGAAGTACCAGTCAGGAGCGTTTAGCACAGGCCATTCATCTGCATTTTTCTTGCTACACTGTGTTTAGAAAACTGTTCACTTTGTGGAAAATATCTGATAGCTTCTGTTTGCTTAAATGTGTGTTGAATCCTTTTGAGTTCACGCTCCTGTTTTTGGATTGGGCTACAGCAGAAACAGGTTCTTAAAAGATGAGTATGTTATTCCTAGGTAAGTCTTAAATTCCAACTGCTCTCTTCCCTTCCTTCCAAAGGCTCAAGCCCGATGCCACAGGATTGGTCAGAACAAAGCAGTGAAGGTCTACAGGCTGATCACCCGTAATTCCTATGAGAGAGAGATGTTTGACAGAGCAAGCCTGAAACTGGGACTGGATAAGGCTGTCTTGCAGAGTATGAGTGGAAGAGAAAACAGTGTTGGTGGTGTATGTAGATTTATTTCCTGAAATAACCTTTTTTTGATTTTGTAATCATGTGGGAATTGCTTTAAATTACAGAAGCTGCCACTTTTCCCTTTTTCTGTCATTTGCATCTCCATTCTGTTTTCTGATGTGAACTAGCAACATAGCTGATATAATTTTAAATTGAGTCAGTCACTCTGATAAATCTTTCTTGCCTCATAAAATTCAAGGTAGATAATGTCAAAGTGTTAAAATAAGGAGAAAAGTTTCTTTGTTTCCTTGTATTTTCTCATATTAAGATAATGTGTTACTTTAATGTATGAACAGGTAATTTTTTTTAAACATGCATATCATGGTGTTGAGAATAGCCAAAAAAAAAAAAAAAAAAGGCGTACTTTTTGAAATGTGTGCTGTAAGCACCTAATTTAGGTGCTAGTATCTATCAGCTTGACTTTTCTCATAGCTTTTAACACTCCAGATTTAGCCTTATAGATCATAAGGCACAGCTAGGTTGTGGAAAGATGGGAAAGAGGAAGAGAAATTACTTCAGGGATTTTTCTTCTTGACTGTCTAAACCTGATTTTATTTGCTCAGATCCAGCAACTCTCCAAAAAAGAAATAGAGGACTTGCTTCGAAGAGGTGCCTATGGTGCCATAATGGATGAGGAGGATGAGGGCTCCAAGTTCTGTGAGGAGGACATTGACCAGATCCTGCAGCGTCGCACCAAGACCATCACGATCGAGTCCGAGGGAAGGGGCTCCACGTTTGCCAAGGTGCAGAGCAGCAGGGTGTTCTGTGACAGCAGAGAGCTCTAATGGCACTGCATGGGGTAGAGCTTAGGCCTTAGTTTAAGTTCTGTTTACTTGTGTTGTGTGTGAGGTACATATTTTGGGTTCTTGCATCTGTACATTTCTGTTAACGTGCACATAAAAAGTCAGATTACAGATTCTGTAAATGCCAGGTGCAAGGAGTGTGCTTGAGCAAAGATGAGTAAGGGATCTGTGCTGCTTTGGGAAAGGCTGGGGGTTGTGTGAGATGTGATGAGCTGCATTAGCCAAGAATATTAAAACAAATTTGCTTATAGATCTTGTATTTAGATACATTAAAGGCAGAGAAAAATATATATGGCAATAATTAATAAGGCTAAAAATTAATATGGTTAAAAACGCATTCTAAAAATGCATGAACAAAAGATATATATTTTGAACCTTGAGCTTTTTTGGTAAGAATTGGAAAAGTAACATAAAGAGTGTCCTAAAATAGCAGTGAGTGGAGATACATATATGTACATGGGAAGGGGGCTGAGAGTGTAAAATATCAAGCAGCAAAGCTTGGGATGTGGGCACTTCATGAATGCAATTGTGAGCATTCCAAAAGAATTAAAAAAGCAAAGAAAAAAGAAGACTTAAAATATTGTAAATGTATATTTATATTCTTAAATGGCAACATTTAAAAATATTATTTATTTATATGTTTATTTAGGTTTTCCTATATCTTGCTGATTATGCCTTAAATAAGAAGTAGATTTCGAAAGATCATCATCACTGTCTTTTTATCAGAAGAGTTAGAAATTTTTATATGTATTTACTCTTTTCCCAAATGCAGTGTTTCAGGGTTTTTTAAATGCCTTCTGAAATTAAGCCTATTCCATGCACTCAGGCTTTGATTGTTGGCAGCTTAAACACCCCTTTGAAATTTCCCTCAAGCGAGTACTTCTGCATGAGATGAAATCCCCAAATGCTGATAAGCCTCTTCAAAAGATTCTTTTTTCTTCCATTCAAGTAATTTAGATTCAGACTTAGCAGCAGAAGAATCTTGCTGCTTAATGTTCTTCTCTCCTGATGGTGCATAAAAGTTCATTAGATTTTTCTGATATATTATGGATCTGATTTTTAAAAATTAAGGGGGAGGAGAGCTTTTGAGTTGCTTTGCAGTGTAAGTAACTTCAAAAGTCTTAACAGCTGCTTGGGAGATTTTTGATGAAATAAGGTCAGGCAATCTTTACAGCAGTGAGGCAAACTACAAACTTTTGATGTATGATGTTGGTAAGCTTTAGTTTTATGTATTACAGGCTAGTTTCGTTGCATCTGGAAACAGGACTGATATTTCACTAGATGATCCCAACTTCTGGCAGAAATGGGCCAAAAAAGCAGAAATTGATATTGATGCTATCAGTGGTAGAGTAAGTACTGTTTTAATGTGTATTTTTTTCCAAGCATGTGCTTGCTGTTGGATTCTGAAATTGCAGGTATGGGATTTCTGGTGCTTTTTGATTAATATTTCAACAAATCAAACTTTTTGTGCTGGCTTATTTGTACATGAGCAGTCGGCCTGCTGACAGCTGTAGTATTTTTGATTTCTGTCCTGTCCTGTAAAAAGTTTGGACATTTCTGGCTTTTGTCAAAGACCTGAAAATTATTAAAATTGTGGTATTATTCTGATTGCCCCATTTCTCTGTCTGTAAATCTTGGGCTAGAATCTGCAAAATAAATTACTAAAACCTGTATAAATTTTATAATGATGAAGTCTTTGCCCTATACTTGAAGACATTCCCCATGCATTTGATTCAAAAAGGTTTCAGTGCCCCCTTTCCCTCACAAAGCCTGCAGAGTAGTCTGTGTGAGAGAAAGTCTCATCAGCTCAGATGAGGTACTCTGTGTTGTTTGTAACAAATGTACTGGCATTAGCATATGAAACTCATTTTTTGTTGCCTTAAATACCACAGAATGTTTTACCTTGCTCCATGGGTATTCAGTGTCCTCACGAAATAGCTGTGAATAACAAGATATAGGAACTGCTTCTGAACTGGAGCTGTGTACTTGAGAAAAACTGCTTCTCTCACGAGGTTTGTTTGGGATTTTGCAGAACAGCCTTGTCATTGATACCCCAAGAATCAGGAAGCAGACTCGGCCCTTCAGTGCCACCAAGGATGAGCTGGCAGAGCTGTCAGAGGTGGAGAGTGAGGGGGACGAGAAGCCCAAGCTGCGCCGGCCCTGCGACCGCTCCAATGGCTATGGCAGGACTGAGTGCTTCCGTGTGGAGAAGAACTTGCTGGTCTATGGGTATTGTGTACATCCTTCTTCATTCTCTCAAGGGTTTTAAAAATACTTATTTTTCCATGCAGTAAATTGGTCTTGTGGAATAACTTAACTCTGTATTGGCAATGACCTGGAGAGTGTGCAGAGAATGTTTTTGGGACAGGAATTTATCTTGCATCCTGTAAGATAATCTTCCTGGCAATTTGCAATTAAAGAAACATTAAGAAAGAAGGGTGAAAATCTTTCTTCAAATGAGATTGCAGCTTTTAACATGGGCACTTCAGGAGTCTCTCTAAAAATCATTACAGTAAGTGCTGCAGGCTGGCTCAAAGCTCTTAAAAATGTCTGAAATAATGCCTTGGTAGGTAACTTGATTTTCATAATTGTAGAACATCTTGCACTTCTGTGGGGCACAAATAGGAACTGAGAATCTAACCAGTTATTTTAAGCATACTGAAATCAGATAACTTGATTTGGAAATCAAATCTTAGGTGTTCCCTCACCTATCTTAAAAGAAAAATAACAGCATTCTTGTCAGAATGAGTTCCCATCAGTTTTGTGTCTTTGAAGTTTAAAACAATCATCCATACTTTTTGTAAAGAGGCACTTCTTGTTTAAAACTCTGTTTTAATCAGGTGGAGTTATATTGCAAATGTTACTTTATTATTTCTACTCATTAACTTAAACTGAAAGAAAAAGGCTAAAAGCTAAGTATTTTAGAGAAAAATTCTCTTTTGTAAGAGAAGTCTGTAGGTACCCTAGTGTTTCACTTCCAGGTGCTGATTTGTGTTTCACTTTGGACTAGGTGGGGCCGATGGAGAGAAATTCTGTCCCACGGCCGCTTCAAGAGGCAGCTGAATGAGCACGATGTGGAGATCATTTGCAGAGCCCTCTTAGCCTATTGCCTTGTTCACTACAGAGGGGATGAGAAAATAAAGAGTTTTATATGGGATCTCATCACCCCAACAGAGGATGGGCAAACACGAGAGTTACAGAACCACCTCGGTAAGGACGTCACGTGTTTCTGCACTCAAACAGCTTCATGTGTGTCTGTGGTACTGGGATAAAAACAGCAATAAACCCTCTTTGAACACATCCTGCTTGAAATAAATGGGATTTATTTCAAGCACACAATTCAGCTGATGGGCAAAGAACTGTCGTTGCTGCTTTGCCTTGGATTTGATGGCTTACCCAAATGGTGTTTGGTGTGAGCTTTCATTCCAGTTCAGAATAACCTATTCTATTTCATGGTAGGTGACAGACAGCCCACTCCTCTTCTCCCCCTCTCCTGTTGGTCCTTACTGGTGATGTGTACTCCAGAGGTGCTCTGAGACACAAAAAGTCTCACATACTGATGTTAGTGTTGATCCTGCACTGCAGATTCAATATCTGTATAGCATATGGGAACTGTCAGTTTTGTGGGCATCTATATCTATACCTGTAATATTTTACATTATACAGGCTTATCAGCCCCTGTGCCTAGAGGAAGAAAAGGAAAAAAAGTGAAGACCCAGGCTAGCACTTTTGATATACACAAAGCAGAATGGCTTCGAAAATACAATCCAGAGCATCTGTTGCAAGATGAAGGCTACAAAAAGCACATAAAACACCATTGCAACAAGTAAGCAGTAGCTGAAGTGTGAATGTCTTTCAATGTATGATTTTTTCTTCTAGTTTCTCATTGTCTTAGACTTTAAAATAGTTGTGGCAGTAGGAAGAAAGAAGTTTTAATGGTGTTATTTTGATTAGAATAAATAGGTCATGGTGTCTTTGTAGGTGAACAGATAATTTCACATGTAAAATAATTCTGTTACAATTTTTGAAGACACTGTTTTTGTGTATGGAGGGATCCCTTGCTAACTTGTTTGGGAAGCCTTGCAGCAGCCAAGGGACCAAAGAGTGGGAGTGCTTGTCAGAGAGACTGAAAGCACTGAAGTTGTTGCCCCTCAATCTCACATGCTGTTTCCCTGGCATGTTTTTTAGGCTTCAGAGAATATGAGCTACCAGTTTGTGAAAGCTTAGTCATTCATGGCAGTGAATGAGCTTGGTGTAGATAAACAATTTTTCTGTAGCAAAAGTTGCCATATTATGCTTGGACAATTCATACAGCCGTAATCAAGAATTGAGATAAAGCATGGAGAAGTCATTGGGGTCACTAAATTATGAGTGAGAAGGAAAGGAAAGGTTAAGGGGAGGCTGTTCACTGTCAGCCCACTCAATCCTCTCTAAGGACATGCTCTAAGCAGGAAAAGGGAAATAGTACTTTATTCTTAGCAGTATTTTATGAAGCAAGTGAAGAGTGTTCTGCTGACCCTGGTCTTCAGGATTTGAAAGAAAATTTTGCAATGAAACAGTTTGTAAATGTGATGACAATAAAAAGTCTTAGGTCACCTGAGCTGGATGTTACTTCCTTAAAAGTGAAGGAAGTAGGTTTTAGGAAAATGACTTGAAATATCTGAGATACAACAAAAGACAAAAGAAAACAATCCACAATTATTGAAAGCTTTTTGAGTTCTAATATTTGTATTTCTCTTTTTTCTTTATTTAGAGTCTTACTTCGAGTAAGAATGCTATATTACTTAAAGCAAGAAGTCATTGGTAATGAATTCCAAAAGGTCTTTGATGGAACTGATGCCAGGTGAACTATAGAGAGAGTATTTTTACTTGTTTATTTCAAATGTCAGATGAATATTCAAGAATCTGCCTAGACCTAAATAAGACATGCTAAAACTAAATGTGTTTATCCTTAGGCTGTGAGGAACATGTTTTTTGTTTTCTCTTTGTTTACTAAACACTTCATCAACTTGACATGAGGAAGTCCTGATTCCTCTTCATGAGTCTAGCTATATAAAGTAAAATAATATGAGTCAAATAGACTGAAAAAGTGAGTGAAAGATAGAATTATGTACTTGACATGATAATTGGCAGGTTTTCATCTGCTTTTGATTATGTGCTGTGTATTCCATTAATGCCTTCATTTTTTTTTTTTACTTTTTTTTTGGTGTAAAGGCAATTATTGCTGTTTGGAAATTCTTGAACTCACTGCTACTGGAGCTTGTGGGAGATAGAAAGCTGTAATTTGATTCAGAAATACTCGTGAAGAACAGTCCCTCTCATGCTATTAAACACTCACCCAGATAATCCTTGGTTTGCAAGGTTGTGCCAGCACAGGCTGCTGGGAGTTGAAGTTCACTTAGAGAGGAAGAATGTTGTATACTGGTTTTGCTTTTGTATTCTTTCCCTATTACTGGTCTCAAATACTAAATACTAAGCTGTCTGGGTGTTTTGTATTGCTGGTGTTACTGTATTTGTGTGCTTGAAGAGAGAGGTTTAAAGTCCCACATGAAGTAGAAATGTACTAATATCAAAATGTATTTCTGCCTCTGAATTCTATTAATGTTGGTATGCTCTTGGTGATTGTCTTTAGTGAAATTGATGTTTGGGTTCCTGAGCCAGACCACTCTGAAGTTCCTGCTGAGTGGTGGGATGCAGATGCAGATAAATCTCTTCTAATTGGAGTTTTTAAACATGGTGAGTAATGAGGGTGACTGTGTTTGCAGTTCCCCACACCCCAAAATAAAAACACTCTACACTCAATTTTTTTTTGTGTACTCTGCAAGTTGAATTTTTGCCACTTCTTTTTCCATTATAGGTTATGAAAAATACAACACTATCAGAGCAGACCCAGCTCTTTGCTTCTTGGAAAGGGTTGGAAAACCAGATGAGAAAGCAGTTGCTGCTGAACAGAGAGCAAATGATTATATGGATGGGTATGGAAGGGAATGTTTTGGGGCCTTAAAGCAAACAAATTTGTATTTACATGTTGTACCTTATTCTCTTCCTAACTGATTTTACGTGAGTTTGGTGTCGTTGTAAGCGATTCCACTGTGATTTTACTCCCATAGGGTGGGAAAGAGGGTTGGTAAATCAACTACTGAACTTTGGGATTTGACATTTAGGGAAAAATGCAGCAACCTGTTATTGACAAGGATTCTACCTTGTGTTGATAAGTTAAAAATACTACTTAGACACTGAATTGCAAAAGCATTCAGAGGTGGATTGCTACAGACCTGTTCAACTTGATTTCAGGTCAGCTTTTCATGTCTTAGTCTTGTGTAGCTGACCAGTGACCCCAGTAGATCAATGTGAGAATTACTGGTTACTGCTGAAAGAGAGAACTGCTTTTATTCATTGCCTCATCACTGAGGTTTTCAGTTGTATATAAAGGTATTCATCAAAGAATATCTTTGGATGATACAGTGACTTGGGGGGAGCAGGATTCAAGCCAAAGTTGCCATGAAATACTTTCTTCATTTCAAAGAAAAAAATAAATACAGCATCTTACTAAATTTAAATGAGTTTTGCTTAATTGAAGAGAGTGTAAGAACTTTTCAGTTAGTAGTGTAAAATATTACTAAAATGGCTTCTTTTGTGTTGAAATTTTAACAGGGATGTGGAAGATCCAGAGTATAAACCAGCACCAGCACTGTTTAAAGATGACATAGAGGTATAGTAGGCACCAGTTAATCGTTCCTTTTAACACCCATTCACTTAGACACTTCAACACACATTCACTTGTAATGTAATACTTCCACCTTTTTGTTGGGCAAATCATTACTTTTTTTTTCTGCTGATAAGGCTTGCTCCATGAGTTTCTGAAGTTGTCTGGGTGGGTGGGAATGATAGGGAATTGCTGCATAGTTCTGTTGTATGCCCTGTTAGCCATTTATCCAAACTATTTGTTACTTTTGTTCTTTTTCATATTCAGAAATTGTTGTAAGATGTACATTTAACCTAAATCTCTGGAGGAGGCTATATTTTAAATTGTGCTTCTCTTTTGTTTTTTTACAGGATGATGTTTCATCCCCAGGTGATCTCGTAATAGCAGATGGAGGTAAATCCATAAAACTACAAATCTGAGCCAGTTGCTGTTGTGTTTTGAATTGTTTAATTCTTGTGATTCTTATTTAAAATCTCATTAGCTAATGTAGAACCATAGACACCAGCAGTAATCAACTTCTTTATTTTTCCCATGACTTGGTTTTTGTACAGATGGACAAATGATGGAAGGGGACAAAATCTACTGGCCCACTCAGTCTGCCTTAACAACGCGGCTGCGCCGCCTGATCACCGCTTATCAACGCACCAGTAAGAACAGGCAGGCCCAGCAGATCCAGCCAGCACTCCCAGTACAAACCAGTATGATGCAGCTGCCATATGAGGAAGCTGCACTAAATCCAAAGATGGCTGCTAAGATTGAAAGACAGCAAAGGTATGTGCAGCATGCAAATGTACTTTTTCAATCTGCCCTTACATAAAAAATGGTAAAGACATAATGTGTGAAACAGTGAAGAAATTGACAGAATTTCACATTTTTTCTTGCTGGTCAAGATGGACAAGAAGAGAAGAAGCTGACTTTTACAGAGTCGTGTCCACATTTGGAGTGGTCTTTGATCCTGAGAGGGGACGGTTTGACTGGACCAAGTTTCGAGCGATGGCTCGGCTGCACAAGAAAACTGATGAGAGCTTGGAGAAGTACCTGTATGCATTTATGTCAATGTGCAGGAGGGTCTGTCGCCTCCCCTCAAAAGAAGGTGGGTGTGTATGTTTTTACTTTTTACATTTGTATTGTCGGTGCCTACCTTGAAAAGGTTTTTCTTTCATGTGTTGGAAGATAAAAATGGGGGAGGAAGAATTAAGGAAACCTGTTGAGGGTAAAATTGCAAGCTTATAATGGGGAGACATATCTTAGCTCATTAGTCATCTACGTAAAGTACTGATGTGTTGGTTTTGGCAGATTCTCATTTGTTTTGTTCTAATCCAGAGCTCGTGGACCCAAACCTTTTCATCCAGCCCATCACGGAGGAACGCGCTTCCCGGACTTTGTACCGCATCGAGCTCCTGCGCAAAGTGCGGGAACAGGCCCTCAGGCACCCCCAGCTCTTTGAGAGGCTAAAGCTGTGCCAGCCAAACCCTGACCTGCCTGTCTGGTGGGAGTGTGGGACTCACGACAGGGATCTGCTTATTGGAGCTGCTAAGCACGGAGTCAGCAGGACAGATTATCATATTCTTCGTGATCCTGAACTCTCATTTATGTCTGCCCAGAGGAACTATAATCAAAACAAAGTGGCTCTCTCAAGGACTTCTACTCCACTCTTGCACCAGTACCAGATGGCATTATCTGCTTCTCCTCTTACACCTCAGTCAAGACTGTCAGATGCTAAAGTGAATGCTTTTGAGGACACAAAAGCTAAAAATGAAAATCTGAAAGAGGATCCTCAGTCTTCTGAAGAGGAATCTATGTCTACAGAGGAGACACAGACAATACTAAAATCTGAACCTTTGAGTCCCAAAAATGGCACCCCAATACAAATGTCAGACCACAGACCTAGCGTGAAGGCTGAGACAGACAGACGCATGGTGGCAGCAAGGACAGAGCCTCTAACGCCAAACGCAGCTTCCAAAAAACAGAGAGTCAGCAAAAGGGGGTCTGACTCTAGCTCTGACTCAGACTCTGACTCAGATAGATCATCCTGTTCTTCCAGGTCATCATCTTCATCCTCTTCGTCTTCCTCATCTTGTTCCCACTCTCGATCTGGCTCTAGCTCTTCATCATCCTCATCTTGTTCTTCAGCATCTTCATCGTCCTCCTCGTCGTCCTCATCATCATCGTCATCATCATCATCATCGTCTGAAGAGAGTGATAGTGATGAAGAGGAGGCACAAAAACGTGGTATGTGTGTAGTCTTACTTCTGCAGTATAATTCTTTACTGAACTAGTTTATTCTTAATGGAAAAATGTCTTTAAAAGGCTTTTAGATCCCATGGAAGTTAACTTTATTAAACATAATGTAAATAAACATATTTGCTTAATTCTTCCAAGTGAGTTGGAAGAATTTCAGGAATACTCCTTTTTGTTTGCTCCATATCAGAGCCTTGGTGAGGTACTTAGGACGTGTTGTGATCCCTAAGCAAGGTTGCTGTGCATGTGGTTCATGTGTGGGAGACTGGAATGGGCAGCATTTTCTGGAAATATACTCTCTGTGTGTGTATCCCCTGTTATGGGCTCTTATCCTAAACAGATCCTTTAGGTTTCCCTGTTTGTTTTTTCCACTCTTGCTCACCTGTCTATGTAGCTTCCTCATATGTTCTTTCATAAAACCTGCAAGCTTCCTTCTGTCCAAACTCGAGTCATGTCAGCTGATTTCTGTTGTGAATTTTAGTGCCCAAACAATGTTTTTGCACTGAAAATTTTCAAACACTTTAAAACTTTTCAAAAAATTCACTTAAAATAAAACCTGCTTAGCCAAGACTGAGGTGGCTGCAGCACATAAGACCATGTAACACAGACACAGTGAAAGCTTCAAACTGGAAGCAAAAACCTCTGATAAAGTGATTTAGAGTTTTTAATAACCCAACCATTCATTATATAGTACACTCCTTACTTTGCTGCTGTGAAGTGGCCTCTATTTCCCCCACTGAAACTCAGAATATGGAAAGATTTCTCTATGTGATACAAATGGTAATAGAGAAGGGAAGAAAATGAAGGCAGGCAGTGGGATGAAGAACCTGTTCTTTTCCAATGCCTAAGAGGAAAAGGCATTGTCTTAATCAGATGGATCTCCTTGTCCATGGAGATGACAAATGGAAACCATGGGGTTAATTTACTGGGGAAATGATTACTGAGCAAGTAAAATTCCACTTAGAGAAAATTACTAATATGCTGCTGCCTGTAGCAGGGAAAAGACGTTTTTAGAGGAAGCAGTTGGTGTGCAAACAGTAAAACAATGACAGCAAAGGAATGCTTATATAACATAAATATTCAGATAGAGATTGTGGTTACCATAAGTGTGCTGCAAGTCCAAATATTATGCTTGTTATGTACCAGCTCAGTCTGTTTAGGCAAATAATCCTGCCTTCCTCAGACTGCAGAATCTCATAAGTCAGATGGCTTTTTTGTTTTGGAGGGGTTTTTTTGGTGGTTTTGCTGTTAGTTTGAAGAGATGGGTATAGGCTGGAAGGTTCACTTAACTTTATAATTTTAAGGCCAGGTTTTATTTCATTGGTGATTCAATGGCAATGACCCTTTGGCATACTTTCCACATTTGAAGCATCTCTGAAGGGAGTGCTGGATTCTATCAGATGACTCAGTACAGAGCTATTGTTAAGGACAAATCTAATTTCTGAAGAGCTGCCCCTCTTGCTCCTTGTGCTACTGTAGTAGTTGGATTTTCAGGCAACACTTTTTTTTTGTTGTTTCAGACTGTTTCCCCACGTCATAGTGAAATTTCTGTTGTCTGAATGGAGGCAGAAATTAAATACTAATGATGAAATATAAGAAAGCCAGAGGACACACTGGAAAGATAATAGGGAAAAATCCTCAATGATCAAAAATTGAACAACTGAATTATGCAGGCACACATGTTCAAGGCATGGAGCATCCAGTAGTCCATGCAGTAAACGAAATGGTTCTTTTAAAGTACTCTCCCAGTGGATTTCCCATGTGCTGGTGATAGACACCTTTGCTTTCAATTTAATTCAATGCTTTAGTGAATGTTGTCTTATCAAATAAATATGTTAAGTGAAGACTGTCTGTTAGATGATTCTGAAGCATGTCTGTTTCCAATAGTAAATGGTCAACATCTTCAGCTTCCAAATACTAACAGGAATATGTGTGGAATTTACATCTCTAGAAAAGGATCAGCCTGAAAAACCTAATTCTTCAGTTTAACTTTGTGTTTGGACTTTCTCTGAACATTGTTGTGTGTGTTTTATTCACCTGGACCTCTTACAGTAAGTGTCTAATTCCCTTACAGCATAATGATTTTGATGGTTTTATTTAGCAGAAGGAACTCCACATATAAAAGCCTATGACGAAGAGAGTGTGGCCTCTCTGAGCACCACACAAGATGAGACACAGGACAGTTTCCAGATGAACAATGGGACACCAAATTCTGGTTATCTCCTACAAGGTGGATACATGCTGGCTGCATCCTACTGGCCAAAGGCAAGTTCATAATGCAACCTTGAAAACCAAAATAGTAGTTGAAGGTGGGCTCTAACATGAATATTCTGTTAAGTATGTTAGAACCAAGAAGCAGGGTCAATAGCTGTAGGATTTGAGCTTCAGGACCTTTTAGATGTTGTTATGTTGTCTCCTAAAACATGCATTTAAATCTGGGTACTGCTTTTAATAATTCTTGAAGGGGAGTATAATTGTAATGTTACAAGCCCTTGGCACATTGTGAAAAATGACATTCAAAATGTAGAAAGTTGACTTGTATCAAATATAGCAGAGAGCCTTGAACTGAGAAATAAGTGTTTGCTTACAGAACTTGTAATTTTAGCAAATTTATCTGTCAAATAACTGTGAAATGATCAGAAAATCCAGTAGTTTTTGTAGTCTTCATGTACTTAGCTGAGTTTACTGGGACTTGAGAACTGTGTATTACAGAGGTGTGTGATTATCTGTGTTTGGTGCCCAAAGGATGGGAATGAGGAATTACATGGCTTTGGAAGATAAAAGGAGACATAAATAGTAATCTGTAGGTTTAGTTTTGTAAATGGTATTTGCTGTATGGTATGGTGCTGCTCACAGGTTCAGATCCTGCTAACAGTGAGTCAAAGCCACACATACAAATATTGCTTTGGTAGTTACCATATCTTTCCTTTAAAAATCAGGAAGTTAGTGTATTTCAGTCATTTGCCAGACCCTGCACAGATGAGAGAAATTGCATATTTGTTTAGAGGTTTATAGTATTATGTACAGAAGTGCTTTCACAGATTTACAGCGAATCAGTACAAATCCAGGAACTTCAAAATCTTCAAGTCCAGTGATAAAAATGTTGTCATTTCTCTTCTCTGTAGAATTAAGAGCTAATACATAAAAGTAACAGTGTTGGTAAGCATTGCTCTTACAGAATGACTTTCTCATATTTCAGGACCGAGTTATGATTAACAGACTGGACAGCATTTGTCAGACAGTGCTGAAGGGTAAATGGCCTTCAGCCCGAAGGAGCTACGACAGCACCACCGTGGCCTCCTTCTACACCACCAAGCTGCTGGACAGCTCAGGGGCAGCTGCAGAGTACTGTGAGCCCACTGCACCCACACCCCCTCTGGCAGCTGTAAAAGAAGAATATGAGCAATCTCCCCAGCTGTCAAAGGTGAAGAAGCATGTACGAGAAAAGGAGTTTACAGTGAAAATCAATGACGTATGTTTATTTTTATTGCCCTAGGACCTGGTTGCGATTGCGGTGTGCGGCATGCTTTACCTGCAAGTGGCTGCCTGCTCTCACTCTCACTTCTTCACACACTTGTTTGTGGGTATTTGGGTCTGCTGCTTCTGGGCACTGAGTGTTTGGGGTTTGGGTTTGGTTTTTTGGGGAGGGGGTTTTTCTGTGTTCTTTTTTTCTTTTTTTTTTTTTTTTTTTTTTTCTTTTATTTGCTTAAGCCACTGGAAGGAATCTTTTTTTTTTTTTTTTTTCCCCTGAATTGAGTTTTTGCCATGCTGGTGCTTCCTCAGACAGCTTGTTTTATGCTGTTTCTAACAAATCTGGTTAGTATAAAAAGGTATTTCTGCTGCTCAGCTTTTTTTTTTCATTTCAACAAGCACTTTATTATTTCATGGTCTTTTAGAGGATTACAGGAAAATTTCCTGGTTTAAATGCAGGGTAGAAGCTTCAAACATTTTGTTTATCTGAAGTTTGGGACCTATTTGTAGCACATAAAAATATGTGACTATTTGCTCTTGTAGTTGGGTCTAGGACTGGATTCAGGAGGTAAACAGCTTACCAGTGTCTGGATTTTTCAGTTCAGATGAAATTTCTGTTCATATTCTGGTTTTACATGGAAGAACAAGATTGTACAAGGTCTAACACAGTGTTTTCATTCTTTCTCAATTCTGCTGGAGTAACTGTATGTGAAATCCTGATTGTGAAGTAGTTCTTTCTGCTTCAGCAGAAGCTCTTCTAATCCTGGCATTTATTTAACAGGAAGGTGGTTTGAAATTGACTTTTCAGAAGCAGGGACTGTCTCAGAAAAGGCCGTTTGAAAGCGAGGAGGGTGCATTGGGTCAGCAGCAATATCTGGCTCGGCTCCGTGAACTCCAGAATGCTTCAGAAACCAGCCTTGTCAACTTCCCCAAATCACTTCCCAAATCAGGTACAAAACACGTCAGAAAGGAGAAGGGCAATGTAGTATTCAGTCTGCTGGGTTCTTCTGTTGATATCCATGAATTGGCAATGGAGAGAGATGTTTGCAGTGTTCTAAACTGCAGCCTGGAGAAATTCTCTCCAGTGTGGAGCACATGATGCTTTATCATAGTGTCAATTACTGTAATGTTAATTTAGTAGAATGATGCCATTATACACTGTAAACCCCCTCCAAAGATTTTAATAATTATAGAGTGCATCACTGTACACTGACAGTAATCAGTTTAACTCAGAACTTAATGTGGCTACTTTGTAAATAAAGATGAAGAGTTCCAGATTTATGCCTCTGCCAATTTGAACTCTTGATAATCTTCCTTGTGTCTCATATAAAGAGGCCATGGAGGACAATTGGAATCAATTTTTGATTTATAGCCAAAAACTTACAGCTTGTTTCATAACAAGATAACAATAGGTATACTCTGACAAATACAAATGAGCCTGAAGTAAGGAGCTAACATTTGGATTAAAATATTGGAAATTATTAGAAATGGGTGTTTAACTTAGACCAGCTTCTGCTTCAATTTTGCAACAAACCATTAAAGTCTTGCTGAACATTTGTTTAGGGATGTCTGCCTCTCTTTGTGTATGATATCAACAGTTGTCAGTAGCAATCATCCCTATATGGATAAATTTGGAGGGGGTGCAAGGGCAGTAATGAAATTTTCATACTAAAGTAGCTTTCAGAACCTGATATTCATGATGCTTTAAGCAATCATAAAACAAAGGGCAATTTATCTTAGCTGTTACATGTAGAAATTACATGCACTTGCAATAATTAGAATATTTTTATTTCCTTTCTGTATTCAGAATGTTTCTCTTTATAAAACAAGCATCTGACACAAGTTTGATTGCCTCATTTAATAGGTACTTCCAGTCACTTAACAGCCAGTGCCAATGGAGTCATCGTTGACAGTCAGCCTGTAGTCAAAAAGAGACGAGGAAGAAGGAAGAATGTGGAGGGGGTTGATGTCCTCTTTATGAATAGAAATAAACAGCCTAACCATGTAAGTAAACTTCATTCTGTATCCAAAAAATAAGATCAAAATTATTATTATTATTAATGCCTTAATTGAGCATAACCAGCTGTCCCTGCGCCACAAAAGCTTGTAGGCAAAACTTTGATTTGGGATATTTTTTGCTGATAGTTTATGATTACACAGATGAAAACTGGTGGAGTGTCATTAAATATCAGATATATACAATAGAAATAACTGTTTTTAAAATGTAACTTGAATTCTGATGAACTTTAACAATGTATTATTAAAAATTTGTGGCTTGACATAGCATAGCTATGTCCAATTTGTGACTTGGACATACCTGCCTGTAACATCTGTTATGGAGCCTCATTGGACAGAGACTTGAAGGGATTTCTTTGGCATGAGCCAGTCCTTGAGTGCGATCTGCAAAACTGCGCCTTTCATTGACTCATACAAGAAAAAATTGTGATGGCTTGTTTTCAGTGCAATAAAGCAGATGTTTTTAATTTCTCCAGGTTAATCCAGGTATTAACTCCTGCCAGGTTGCTGCAGGAATAAACCCAGCACTCACCTACACACAGTCCCAAGGCATGCTCGATGCAGAGAGCCCAGTTCCTGTTATTAACCTAAAAGATGGAACAAGGCTTGCAGGTGATGATGCCCCTAAAAGAAAAGATTTAGAAAGGTGGCTTAAAGAACATCCTGGATATGTTGAAGATTCAGGAGCTTGTATTCCTGTGAGTATTTCTTTCACCTCTCCCTAGCTAAATAGTACAATATTTCACATATTATGTATTTTGGTTTGTATTCTGTGTTACGGGGAATTACTTCTTTGTTCTTCTGTTCCACATAGAAAAAGGAAAATGTCCATTTCTTTTTACAGTGTGAGGTCTCCAAGCCTTCCTTTTTTCTCACAAATGTAATTGCCAAGAAAAGCAACACCAAATCAAGACCATTTGATCTTTATATGATTTCACTTAGTATTTAAAAAATTATCTAGGACAAGAAAACTCATATTACCGTGGTACTGATGATAGGGGCTGAAAATGTGTAACAGCATATTTAGTGATGTGCAAAAGGATTAAAGAACTTACTGTGGAATGCATCTCATACCTACAGTACAGTGCTGTGGTAGTGGTGTTTGTGTGGGTATGATTTTCTCATGCTGTTACTTCTAAATTTGACATTTTTTAATGTAAGAAAATCATATGTGTGATATCTGGAATAACAACCTTCCTTCTCCATGAAGGTAATACAAAGCAGTAGCAATCTTCCAGACAGTTAAAGCATTGTTAAAAACTGAAAAATTAGTAAAGCAATGGGCAGAGGCATCAGAGAGATGATGTAGTGCTGTTTACTGGACTGCTTATTAAATGATTGTGATTAGTGGATAGGTACTGGTATTAAAATATTTCTGAAGTTGAAGTTGGCTTCAAATTAATGCCTGACTCAAGAGAATGCACAGAGATCTTACTTTTAAAAGCAGTTATATCAGAAGGATAATTGGCTTTTAAATTCCTTTCTAACAGAGGATGCAGCTGCACGATGGGAGGCCCAAACAAAAACGACACCGTTGTCGAAACCCCAACAAACTGGATGTTAACAGTTTAACTGGTGAAGAACGTGTTCAGCTCATAAATAGAAGAAATGCAAGAAAGGTATTTATGATACTGTTCCCATTCTCATACTCCCCAAATGAAAAGTTATTCCCGGCGAAGAACTTAATATGCTACACTTACTAAAATTTTCCCAGTATACAAATGAAAGGTTTTTGTTTTAAAGTTTTGGCACAGAACAAAAGATGTAAATTTCAATCGTCTAGTAAATATTTTGCTACTATGAAAATATGTAAGATACAGATAGAAACTTAGCCCATGGTTTATTGAACTGAACACTCTGTATGATGCAGTGTTTGTGCCATTGACTCAGACAGAGGCAGGGGCCACTAAAATAAATGTTCAAAATCCATTATCAAAGTGGCAACTTTGTCAGAAGTTTGAGATTTTTTTGTGATCTTCTCATTACTATTTTTGGCAAAATTGTTTTGGTAATATATCTGCCAAAGAAACTTGTCCTTTGGAATTGAGGCAATCCTCCGTACTGGATGATTTTGCTTTTTGCTTTTTTCAGTAATGTCTGCCATTTGTCCTTTGTGGATCTGCCAGTAGTATTGGCTGTCAGTCACATTTCTAGGTGAAATGGTAGGGGAACAGGAGAACAAAAGGAGAAGGGGAATTCTTGTGTGAAAAGGCAGCAGTGGAAGATGTGAGGGCAGGTGTTGAATTGAATTTTTGTGCAGGTGGTCAAAGTTTGGGAACAGCACAATGCATTTGAACAGGCTCTAGGGAAGGCTAAAGGCAATATTCAAGAAAAGCATGCAGAACATCAGTGATGTCTGTTGAACAGATCTGGCCAGGTGTGTTTGATGGTGTCTTTGAATGTCAGTGTAGCACCAGAGCAGCAACCCGGGGGGAGTCTTTGAGCTGTTGATTCCATGTAAGGAGCATTTTCCCTTTCCCTTGTGGCACTGCCTGCTTCTCTTTTTGTTGGAGCAGCTACAAGGGAAGCAGGATGGGGTTTTTTTGTATGCTGCTATATTAAGGTCAGGAGCTTTGTCCATCTGTACAGGAGAGCAAGGCAGAATTTGAGTCTTTAATCTCTTCAGTGTATTGAGACAGCAGCTCTGAAGGGGAACCAGAATGGTTGTGAGTCTCTTGGAACTGAGATCTGTGGCTGCTCTTCAAGAGCTGTGCCCTGAGGGATCTTGTCAAAGTTGAAGATCAAGGAGTGAGAGATATGATCTCTGTTTACTGTGAAAACCTGTGTTTTCATGATGGCTTTTTTCCTCTCAAATTTCCACTCCATAGCTGGTGCTTGGATGCTTAATTAATACCAGGTTTTCCATGTATCAGTTGTCTCCAATTTCTGTGTGTCACCAAACCTGTTTTTTCTCATTTACTTTTTTAGTTCTGTAATACTTTTGAGTAGCAGGGAGTGAGGGCCCAAAAGTAGCCTAGAAAATATGAGTTTAAGTTGCAGTTTATAGAGAAAGTTAAGCAGAAACTGGAAAATTTTCTTCTTTTTCTTTCTGGATCTGAATAATTCGTCTCATTAATTTAAAAACCTTACTTTCCTGCTTATCTGCTTTTATTAGGATATGCTGTTTAGTAACTTTATTTTGGCCCTTCTTGCATGAAAAAAAACCTCAGGAACTTAATTCATGATTGCAGTGCCTCCTAAATAGTTTTAGAAGTTGACTGAGATGAGAGAACAGGATTTATATACTGAATAAAGGAAAAGCTTAACAGGGTTGTACTTTGACCTTCTTGGTAATACTTGGACCACTGTTCTCTGTTCATGTGGTTGCTCTTCCATTCATTGCATGTCTAAATAAATACTAAATATTAAACATCAGTGGGAATGTCAAATACTGAAGTCTTGAATTGAGTTCAATAGATGAATTTGAGTTTAGTAGATTTAGAACAAATCACATACACATCTATCACCAGGAGTCAGCCAAAAGCTGCATCATGCTCCATGATAACTTGAAGTGAGGCTTTATTTGTACTGTGTAATTCAAAAGATAAAAAATGAAACAGTGTCAGGTATTAATGTTGCCTTTTTTCTTATCAGTTGTCACAAATTCACTGACTTCTATCTTCTGCTTCTCAGGTTGGGGGTGCATTTGCTCCTCCTCTGAAGGATTTGTGCAGATTCTTGAAAGAAAATCCAGAGTATGGAGTGGCTCCTGAGTGGGGAGACGTGGTAAAACAGTCTGTAAGTATTTGCAGAATAAGATAACCATGACATGAAATGTATCTGAAAGGAAACAAGGCAAATAGAAAAAGCATGCATGCCAAGAGGTGTGATTTTCATTTCTGGTATTACATGAACAGCAAACATGAGTCAGTGTCAGCTTTCTGCCAGCTCAGTTCAGTAAATGCTTTGCTGGCACAACTGGAATAAGAGAAAGGGGTGGAACAGTGACTGGCAACCCCAAATTAGAGATTTTGTTGAAGATGCTGTAATAGTGTGACTTCTCGTGTCTTAAATATAGCCCAGTGGCTTTTAGGAAAGATATTAGCCAAGAAATCATTTAAGAAAGAGAGTACTTTCTCTAAAGTTTCAGTTGGGAAAAAAATTCTTATTTTTAAATATTTATTTTACTTTTAGCATGCACCTCTGATAAATCAGGATAGTGAGGATACTATCAGTTAGTCTTGCCTTGAAAATAAGGCCACATTTTGAACTTAAAGAAGTTGTATTGTATAGTGTATACCTCTGAATAGAGGTATAAATACTAGCAGAATTACTTTGAGAAAGTAGCAGTTACCTACAGTAGAGGAGAACAGAACTTGAGTTCTGAATTGCTCTGGTTGCATTAAGCTAATACAAATCAGAGTTATTTGCTAGGGGAAAAAGGCAGTTGTACCATAGTGTTGAGTTATATTTGATCTTATGGTTGCCTTTTTAAAAAGGAAATTTCAAGACAATACATTTTAAAGGGAATATTGGTATTCATTGCAATTCTTTGTTGTTAGGTAGGAGGTCTTTAAGTGGTGAAGCAATACTATACAAATCCTAAATAGAAGTACTAAGAATTTAATTTAAATTCAGATTGAGTCTTTATTGGTTTTTCTTCAGTTTATGGATGAGATGAAATATGAGGGCATTAAAGAGACACCAGCGAAAATAAAAAGGGCTCAGGGATTGTCAGTCTGTGTGCAATCACACATATTTAACTTTAAATTGAAAACGAATTAAACTGTCAAGCGATTGCTGTGTGATAATATTTCAAAGCAATGCTGGTTTAGATCTTAGATCTTAGCTTGCTCCTATAATTAGCTGTATTTGGCTTGATTTGCCAGGAAGCCATGAAGGGTGGGGTAGCAGAGGGTGTGAGAAGAGCCCTCACAGTGGAGATGGGCTGTAGACATTTGGGATGCGGTAGCACAGAGTCAGCCCAAATTCCAGGGAGCTGCTGCTCTGAACACTCGAGTTCTGTGTTTGCTTTTCCTTTGCCATCCTGAAGATGCCGAATGGCGCTAAAGTGCCGCTGTGTCTCTGCAGGGCTTCCTCCCCGAGGGGATGTTCGAGCGCATCCTGACGGGCCCGGTGGTGCGGGAGGAGGTGAGCCGCCGGGGGAGGCGCCCCAAGAGCGAGATCGCCAAGGCCACGGCGGCCGCGGCCGCAGCCTCGGCGCACAGCGTGTCCGTGAACCCCCTGCTGGCCAACGGGCTGCTGCCCGGCGTGGAGCTGCCCGGCCTGCAGGCCCTGCAGCACAACCTGCACAACCTGCAGTCGCTGCAGGTGACGGCGGGACTCATGGGAATGCCGGCCGGCCTCGCCGCCGCCGCGGGAGAGGCCAAGAACGTGGCTGCCATGTTCCCCATGCTGCTGTCGGGCATGGCCGGGCTGCCAAACCTGCTGGGCATGGGAGGGCTCCTGGCAAAGTCCACGGAATCCGCCGAGGAGAAAAAGGGAAACGATGCGAAGGAGACGGATGCAAAGAAGGAAAGGACAGAAGACCAAAACACGGACACTGGTGGTGAAAACTCTGTTTCCAGTTCTCCTTCGACATCCTCTGCCGCCGCAGCTGCCAATCCTCTCTCTCTTAACCCTTTACTTTTGTCCAACATACTTTACCCAGGGATGCTTCTCACTCCAGGCCTTAATCTTCATATCCCAGCTTTGTCTCAGTCTAATATTTTTGATGTACAGAACAGTGAAAGCAATGACACGGGCTCAGCCAAGCCCACAGAAGAAAAGGAGGAAAATTCTAGGGTTAGAGATCAGGAAGACAAAGGGGGAACAGAGCCAAGCTCTCACAATGAAAACAGCACAGATGAGGGTTCAGAGAAAGCAGATGCTTCATCTGGATCTGACAGTACATCGTCTTCATCTGAGGATTCGGATTCGAGCGATGAAGACTGACCCCAGACTCTGCACTTAAATTATAAACTGATTTTGAATTTATTCTTTAATTATTTCATTGTAAATAACCCAGTGTTGAGTGCATCAATGATTTACTGACCGAACATTTCAGTATTTGTTTAGAAGTGCAAACTGCTTTCAGAGACGTTTTGCATGTAATATTTCTTGAAGTTCATAAGTTTCTGAACTTGTATGTACTATCAAATACACAATGGTGTAAAATTACAACAAAAGGCATTATAATTTTGTTGGGGGGTTAATTTTATGAAAATAATGCTCAAGTAAGAGCTGTATATTTAATATATTTGCAGTGAACACAGAATACTTTATGCATATTATTGATTTAATTTGAATATAGTTTTACAGCCTCCTTGACACTTATAATTTACAGATCAAAACTCAGCAATAATTTGGGCAGCTAATGAATGTCATGAAAGCTGTAGAATCTACATCACCATCCATTGCTTTAATTACATGAAAATGCTCTAGTGTTGTGATGCACTGCTGTTTCCAATTCAGGTACAAGTGTGTTTAAAAGAAGATAAATTTTTCCCAATTAGCCAATTAAACTGGCTACCTGTTACCTCAGCTGAGTTAGTTTAGGAAGTTTACATTGGTTTCTATTACTTGTTTTCAGGTTTCGTTTTGTTTTTTAAAGACATCCTGTATAGCATGTTAAAATCTGAGTTACTTGAGGTAAGACTGTTGGGGTTTTCTTTCCCCCTTATTGCAGCTGTTCTCTTTGACAGCAGTAAGGGGAAAATAAAGCAAAAGCTGTCTTATCTCATGCTACTTGGCACCATGTAGGTCTATTTAGTTTACACCTTGCAAAGTTTTGGGCTCCCTCTGCAGAATTAAAAGTCCCAAAATGAGGAGTAGTTTCCCCGAGACTCAGAAGAGGCAAACTATCATAAAGTGCCACTGAAAAGACCTTTCAACACTGCATAATTCATGTAAAAATTGTTTGTTTGCTTTGTTTGTGTAGATTTCTATTTGTGTTTTATGTCATAAAACCTCCTGGAGTTCCCAGTTAATAATGGTAAATAAAGTACAGATAGTTTTGAACTCCTTTTGAGTTTAAACTTCTCTGCAGATTTAAATCTGACTAAACATTATCCAAAATCATTATTGGGATATCACTTCATATATTATGCTGAGTTACCCACTAAAGAAAAAAGCACTTTGAATAGTAAGGAAGACAAATTATTCCTAGAAACCACAGTAACAGGGCATAAGGCATCTCGTTTCAAGTCCAAATCCTTAGAACCCTTTACTATATGAAATCTGTCAAAGATTCCTCCTTCTTCTTAAGCTGCTATTACTCTGACACAGTCGAGGCCCAGATTCACATTTACAGAACTTCTGAACTGACTGAGACTTCAGGTGACCTTGGTTACATCATTTGCGGTCCAAGAATAGGCAAGTGTTAAGAGAAAACAGATACAGGTACTAGTGAAAGTCATGGAAAAAGCTTTACAAAGGGATAAATTTAAAAATAAAAAACAAAAACTGTATATTTTGATATAGTTCTGTTGCTTGCTTGTACAGTAAAACAACTGTGTTGTTTTTTATCAAGAACTTTACCAATGAAATATAAGTTTCTATGTGCAAAATAACTAGCCCCACGATTAGAAGCAGTATTAGATGTAATTACACAATTATACAAGTACCATTTGGATTGTGCTGGTTACGTATTTTCCCAGATAGTATTCTGATTTTTGGCCCTTCATGCAGTGTCTTAGCAATAGTGAAAATCAAAAACTGCCGAGAGAAGGGGGTAGCCAATCTTTCGTCATTAAAAGAAAAAGTATTTCATATTTAATATTTTGCCCTTTGTGTAATATAGCACTTTTATTTAACTAGGATGCATCTATGAAATAGCCAAAGTTTTACAAGCAGTTATTAACTTCGTTTGCTGATGGAGTATGTCAACAATACCATCACTTCCCACCCTTCCCCCACAAAACAAGCCCTAAATCTTGTGGCTAAAACCTAATTTATATCAGATTTATGAAATAAAGTATTTTCCTATTATGGTCAAGTAAGTTTGGTTACTGTTCTAGTGATTCTTTCTATGTAATAAGGCAATTACAGTTTCAAGTAATGAAGGCTGGTGTAGACTTGAACATAATTATATTTGGGTTATTTTTCATCAGTTTGATCCAGAGGGGGAAAAAAGTGTCCCACTATCAGCTAAACTATATGCAAATACGGTTGTATAAAGTTAAGGGTTATAAGGAAACCTCAGTAGAATTACACTAATACTGAAGTTAAAATTAAAAGGATATCCAAGGTGATGATAAAAGTGTGTGTTGGTAGTTACTAAAAAACCTTAGCTGTTATTGCCTTGTATTTCTATCCCTTGTTTCAGGCTTCATGATCCAAGTCTTAGTCCAGGTTTTTTTTGGACATTTGCAATATTTGCCAGTTGTGTTCTGTGTAGTCTGAATTTGCTTTCTGTAGTTGAACAAGCGTCTTAAAAAGTCATTTGTAATTTATTGAATTACTTTCTATGATGTTCTATAGAGCAAATGGAAGTTTAATTATTTTTTATTAAACATATTCTTTGACTACCCGTGATGTCAGCCTCAGTATGTGAAAGTAATGCTGTGTAAGGATTAAACATGGATCTTCCAGCAGCAGAACTCAAGTTTTCAGTGCGAAGTTTTAAAACTGAAATTATTCTTAAGACCTTAAAAAACCCTGCAGACAAGCCAAGGACATAACACACCTACTGCCCAAGACCATGGTTTACTCTTGTATAATTTTACTGGGAATCTAATTCTCTTATCTTACAATCAAACCAGCTGTTACTCCCACCCTTCAGTACTTATGGTTGGAAAAGAATGTATGGTCTAGGTTCTGGACCAAAAGTTGCCCTAATTTTAAATAAGCATGTTGGCAGTGAAATAAGTATCTTTTCAGTCTTCTTTAAAAAAAAAAAAAAACACCAAATTTGCATTACTTTCCACATCTTTATTAAAGTTTTTAATTGTGTACACAGCACTTAACTATTGCATGTATTTCACACAGGGCACAGACATTGCTCCTGAACCCAAGTTGTCTCCTGCTTGTCCTCTGACACCTGGCATTGCATTTGAATGATTCAGTGGTATCCTTATTTATTTTAGTCTGCATTTTGTCTTCAGATCCTGATCATCCTTTTTGAGCTTCTGCAGATGTGTGCACAGGTGATAGAAGTTCACATGTAAATGAGCTCTGTTCTCAACTTCTCTTTTCCATGGAAGTCCTGCAAAATCTCTAACAGTATTTTTTAAAATGAGTTTTGGAATCCAGTTGTCCTGGTCTATAAATTAAATATAAGGATCTATTTTTCAGTGGAAATATTCCCCAGAAAGGTGATCTAGGCACTATATTGGTGGTTAGTTTCTGGCACTCCTTTGAAATTTTTCCAAACTGTATGTGTGGCATATCATAATTAGAGAAGCCTCCTAACAAGGTGTCTAGGGAAAAGTCCTGTCCTATTTGTTTTATTTTGTGTCTCAGAAAATTATTTGTGCCATGTTATTTAGTAATACATTTTTCATGGATTGCTCAGTGTGACCATGCTGATCACCCATTAAAATGAAGGTTTGATGAAGGTCTAATTCAAGCTGTAGCAAGATGAAATGTGCCTGGTCTTCAGAGTTAATATAAAGGGATGTACAGGGTAGTGTTACATTAACTTATTTGTGATGTGCAAGTTACTAACAGCTACTTTTATAGGCAGTTTCTGATTTAGTTCTATTATAACTATCATTACCTTCCACATGAGCAGGCTGTTTCAGTGCAATGTGGGATATACACTGCTTTAGCTGACCAACATTTAAAATTTTACATCTGTGCATTGTTGGACCTTGGGCTGTTGGTGTTGTCTGTAGAGCAGACTAATTGTTCTGGTGTAGCCACGGGAGTTTACAAAATAACTGTCCTGGCTTATCTAAATGTCCCTAATGTTACACAAACAGGCAGTATAATTTCTTTGTTACGTTTAGAGGAAAAGAAAATAAAGATAACAGCTTTCCAAGTTCTTTTCATGATTTTTTTTTGATTGAATGCTGCCTCCTTTCAGGTTCTTTCATGCAAGGAAGGAAGGAAAATGTAATTCCCAAGATCCTTCATGAAGTTAAACTGGAAAATGAGGATTTGTTTGCTCTGCCTCCTGTGTGCTTCCAGTGTGAACGAGACCTGACAGTGCACAATTCCCATTAGTGCTCCAGGTAAGGTCTCATGAATCAAAGGGAGGCTGGTTTGGGAAATTCTTGGGATCCTACTGACAGATACAGTGTCATCATGCAGAGAGATGAGAGCACTTTCCCTAGTGCTCACCAAAACTGGTAACAGTCCTCACACTGTTTTCTGCTCTCAGACAATAAAAGCATTTGATTTGTAGCTCCTCTGCTTGACAGTGTTTGACCTGTGTGCTGCAGCTCAAAGCAGGGGCAAGAGCGTGCTCATGGGGAAGATTTCTGAGACTACAGGACAGTAAAAAATGTATGTTACTGGGGGATAGCCAAGCAGCTGTGAGGGACTGGGGCTGAGAGGGTGTTTGTGGCTGATACTTGTCATACTGGTAGATTTAGCATCTAGCAGTAGTCAAAATCATTCAGATAATTAACATGGAATATGAGGATAACTTTATTATTCTTGGATCTTTTTAATGGGGGATGAGCGAGAGGGAAAGAGGGGAGAAGTGGAGAAATAAGTGAAGCTGTGTCCTCAGACATGAAAAAGATTTCACTAAAATGGTTCTTGTTTGAGTTTTCACTACACCATTAATTGAAAACTTTTCAAAAAAGTTTTCTACACAAGACCAGTCAAGTTAAACCATTTCTTCCTGAAGTCCCAATGCATGAAACCATAGGGAAGTACACAGGTGTAATCACAGCATAATAACCTTCCCTTTAACCCCAGCTTTATTGTTCAATATTGTGAGGGTTTGATCTTCCTTTTTTTTTATATGAGGGATTTTTAAAGAGCAGGTGAATATTTCTCAGTAGAAATTAAATGCTATAATAAGTTATTGCTGCTTTGTGTTTTAGTAGATACTGTAAATTTAAAGCTCTACATTATTTACATAGTCTTCTGGGTGGCCGAGAGCTTCCCATCAATGCTCTGCATAACTCAGAGCAGGAACTTGGCCTCACTGCAAAGTTCACAGCTCCTCTGTGTTATAATAAAAGATGTAAGATTAAGTACAACCCAATCACTTGTTTTTAATGTTGTAAGTTGTCCTGGTAGTCTGGGGGCTGCAGGTTTGGGGTGGGGCAACCCTGCTGGCATCACCATCTTCCAGTGCCAGCTCAGGCTTTCTGCAGTTCTCAGTGCTGGGTACCAGTGTGTATGTGTGTCCTGAGTCACATCTCAGGTCAGTCAAATCATAATCCTCCTTTCTTGACATTTCTTTTTTTTTTTTTTTTTATTTTTCCCTGAAGCATTCATGAAATACCAGTAATACAAAAATCAAGGTGACAAAGTCAACAAATCTTGTTTAATCGAGTGCAGCCTGTTTTACTGATCACTTAATTGACATCTACCTGCTCTAGGACTTAAATATTATTTTTGGCAGCCTCCTCTCTGCTCAGTTCGGACTTGACCAGTGGGAGCTATTTCTGTCTCTGTTTCCTACCCCTCACTATGTACAGCCTGTACCCCGCACTGTGTGTGTGCACGGCCTGTACCCTGTGTACATATTTGTGTGTATATTTGTGTACAGCCCGTACCCCGCACTCTGTGCACATATTTGTATATATTTGTGTATGTATTTGTGTACAGCCCGTACCCCGCACTCTGTGTACATATTTGTATATATTTGTGTACAGCCCGTACCCCGCACTCTGTGTATATATTTGTATATATTTGTGTACATATTTCTGTCTAGCTCGTGCTCCGCACTCTGTGTACATATTTGTGTATATATTTGTGAATATATTTGTGTATATTTGTGCCCAGCCCCTGCCGGCCCTGGCCGCTCTCGGCCCGTTCCGGGCTCCCCTCACGGTCCCGGCCCCGCCCCGCCCGGGTCTCGCGCGCCTGGCGCGCTCCCGCTCCGTGCCGCGCGCGCGCCTCGTGGCGCGTGCTAGGAGCGCGCGCCGTGCGCCTGCGCGCGGGCGGGGCGGGCGGGCGCCCCGCGGGCCAATGAGCGGGCGCGGCGCGCGGCGGGGGCGGGGCCCGTCCCTCGGTGTTTGGATTCGAACGCGCGGGGCGGCGGCGCAGGCGCGGTGCGGGGAGCGCGGCGCTGCCCCCAAGCGGCGGGGCGCGGCATGGCGGGCGAGGACGCGGCCGGGGCCGAGCCGGGTCCTGCGGGGGGCGCCGCCGGCGCCCCGTCCCCGCCGGGCGAGGACGGCGAGACCCGGCAGCGCTACGAGGAGCTATGCAGGAGCCTCAACATGGACGAGCGCGCCCGCGCCGAGGCCTGGCTGAGCTACCAGAGCATGAGGCGCAACTACACCCTGGAGGTGAGGGGGGGGTGACGGGGCCGCGGCCGGGCCGGGGGGAGCGCGGCGGGACGCGCGGGTGAAGCGCGGAGGGAAGGGACGGCGGTGGAGGCGCGGCGGCCTCTCCCCCGCACCGCCCGGGCGGCCGGGAATAACCATCGCAATTGGGAGTCGTAGCGGCGGAAAGGTGTTAAAAACGGGAGAGCCCCGGTCGCTGTGGTGCTTCGGTGCCGCGGTTCGGCCGAGGAGCGGCGCGGTGGCCTCGGCCAGCTCCGCTCCGCAGCCGCGCGGGGCCCGCGGAGATGCCCCGCGCAGGTGCGATCGCGTGTGTGAGCTGTGTTCTGAGGGCTTGGCACGGCCCGGGCTGGGGAGTGGAGGGTAAAAGGTGAAGGGTAGAGGGTAAAAAAGGGTTGTCGCGTCGTTCTTGAAAACAGGAACACGCGGTGACGCGCCCGGGAGCTTCGGAAGCGCCTTTATCGGTGCCTTCCTATAGCAAAGGTGGCGCTTGTGATAAGCCCCGGCAGCTCCCGGGGCCCCCAGCGCTGCCCGCCGGTCAGCGCGGTTCTCGGGGCAGAGCTGCGGGCCGGGCTCGGTGCTGCGGGGCCGGGGCCGCCCGTGAGGGAGGAGGAGCCGCTCGGGCAGCGCCGCTGTCCCAGCGCGGGCGGGCGGCGATGCTCGGAGCGAGCCCTGCCGTGCCCCGGAGGGGTGCGCTCACCCGGGCCCGGGGCAGCACGGAGCCCGACAGAACCACAGCATCGGATTCAGTCTGGCCCCTTGTTTTACCCGGCCTTTTTTCCACTCAGATGTGACTCTTTGATCGAAGACGGAGAATAACATCTCAAGTGCTCATTAGAATAAATTTCTGTATTTAGGTACCAGATTGAATAATTGCTCTGCTGTGTAATACAGAGCAAAATGGAAGCAATGTTTTTCTTTTCCTGCTGTCCGTTCAGGGCAGAAGAATGTTTTGGTTGCAAGAACTGTAGCCTTTCTTTTCTTTTCTTTTTTCTTTTTTTTTTTTTTTTTTTTTTGTTGCCTTTTTCTTTTAAATACGAGCAGTACAAAATGCTGTAGAACAACACTAAAAATTTATTTTCATATACTCAAAATGTATCTCACACTTTGAGTCAAATGTGAAATTTATAATGGCCACTAGTGAATTTAGTTTTGATGCAGTTCAGTGTTTAGTGTCTGTTTAGCACTGTTTTGTTGCAGTTAAAAACCCAAAGCACAACAGAATTTTGAAACAGTGAATCAACTTTCTCACTGGTTGAACTTCATCTGTTCTGGACACAGTGCTTTTCCCCAGTGTTGGGCTAGCTGAAGAGCATGTGTTTGTTTTCAGTGCAGTTTTTTAGATGCCTGATGTTTTGATTCACAGGGAAATGACATGCATTGGCTGGCTTGTGCCTTGTACGTGGCTTGCAGGAAAGCGATTCCAACTGTGAGCAGGGGAACAGCAGAAGGAAATTATGTATCCTTAACCAGAATCCTGCGCTGTTCAGACCAAAGGTAACTTTTATTCTTGCTGATTTTTTAGACACTTAGAAAATATCAAAAGAGTGAGTGGTTATCACCTTGTGAAATTGGACTAGAGAATAAAAGCTAAACGTGTTTCTTGTTTCCTGCTTTTGAGGATAGATTTTATATCCCCAGAATGTTTGTGTTATAACTCACTGCCACAGAAGTAGGGCAGCTCCTTTGGCTCAGTACTATGTTCATAAAATCTCTGGTTTTCAAAATAAGAGATTGACTTCCTTCACTCAAAGGAGAAAGAAGCCAGTCACTGAAGAACAGTCAGTTTTGGGGGTGTGCAAACTATGAAGCTCTCACACAGGAAAACATTTATAGTTCACTGTGAAAATGTTCACAGGAATTAAAGCCAGATTTGCAAAGTGCAATTTACCAAAACTAAAGAGGTTTTTCATACTTTATAGAATATTCTTAGCATTGTATATCTTACAAGTTGTTTTATTTAAATTAATAAATTATTCAGAAAAACGAGATAAGTCAGATTTCAACTTAATCTACCTGATGGAGTTGATTTTGCCTTTGTGAGAGGATGCCAGACCTGTGAGTACATGGTTAATGTGGTTATCAGCCCAGGATCTAAAAATATTTCACGAGCTGTCTGAGCTGAACCGTGAGAAGGACTGGCTCTGAGTTCATTGTCATGTTTGCAGTGCCACCATTTCATCAGTAGTTTGGGCAGTAGAAATTGCACTTTTGTTGAAAATGTAGAGTTTATTTCTGCAGGAGAAACAAACGGCCTCTCTGATCTAACCCGCTTGGTACTTGCAGCTTGATTGAGTTTTTTAACAAGATGAAGAAATGGGAAGACATGGCAAATCTTCCATCCCAGTTCAGAGAGAGAACTGAGAGACTGGAGAGGAACTTCACCGTTTCTGCAGTCATTTTTAAGAAGTATGAGCCCATTTTTCAGGACATTTTCAGGTATCCTCAAGAAGATCAACCTCGTCAGCAGAGAGGAAGGAAACAGAGGTGGGTTGCTGTTATTTCCAGACTGATTGTAGAGCATTACTTTAGTGAAAATACAATGAAGTTGCTTGGTTGTTTTAGTTGTATTTTGACTGTTATTTTCATAGTTGTTGTTTATAATAGTAGTGTTAGCTTGTTCTTGCTTGCAGTAAATGTTTAATCTCTTTTTCAATTTCAGATATGACAGGGGCAGGAAATCCCAAAGCTGCTGAGTTTCTGATGATTGTGGGATGGGGGAGAGGGGAGAGATTTCAATCAGCCTGTAGGCAAGGGAAGCACTAGTGTTGTAAAGATGGGAAAGACAGGAAGAATCTGATCCTTTTATGATCTGCATGGCTTTAATAACTCATAGTACTGCTCAGTGTTTCACTGCCCAGTAACTCCCGTGGATTTCTTCATAGCTGCAGATCTGGTGGATATTTTATTTTATTTTATAGTAGAAGCTTTGTTTCTCTGTTACTGTTTGTATTTGGAGTGCTGTGGAATTGAACTTGCAGGCTGAAACAGGGGTTCCAGACTAAACCTCTAAAAAGGGGTTCCACTTGTGCCTACACTAAACCTGTTTTAGGTTTTGAGCATCTTTTTGTATTTCCTTTAGTCAGGGCTTTGTGGGAAGGGTGTAAGATTTTTGCCACACTACAGTAAAGCTTAGTTTTCTCTTTGAATTAGTGACTCTTGTATGATGTTTTATCAGTTCTGATTCATTGAGCTCCTTCTCTTCTTGCTGTATTTTCCTCCCAAAGACGACAACCGTGTACTGTGACCGAAGTTTTCCAGTTTTGTTGGGTCCTTTTTGTTCATGCAAAAGGTAAGGGGTCTGCAAGGGATTAAATACAGCAGACATAGTTTTATTAGTCATTATTTTATATCAGTCCTTAAACACCCAATAGGTGCAGTGTACTTTTATTGTAAGACCATCCTTAAAGCTTATAAGAACAGTAGAGAATTTCAGATGTTTTTCTTGATAGTGACTGTTGGAAGAAAAAGGAAGGAACAGGATTCATCCTCATTTCAGGCTTCAGTTGTTCAGTCTCAGCATGTATAGTCTAAAATTTTTCCTTATCAAATCTGTGTTTTAAAGCATTTCCACATCCCTAGGCCTTGTTTCAGGTCCTGCTTTGGTGAGTGCTCACTGTGAGTGATGTATAATGTAAGGTGGTGCTTTGTGGAAAGTAAACACAGGATTCATATTCCACATGGAAAGAGCATCACTGTAGATCAGATCCACTGATAATGTCCAGTAACTTGATTTTTTTTTCATAATATAATACCTATCAGAGAAAAACCAATATTTTAATTTCTTCAAGGAAAGGGATAAAAGGATTTTTTGTTTTTGTTTGGGAGCGTGTGGTGGGAAGTGTTTTTTCAAATTTAAAAGTGAATCAGAGTTAAGATTCCTATAGTGTGCTATTGTTTCCTTAACTGGTGATTTTGAGGCTAGGACAGGGTAGGCTGTGGCAATACTGAATGGCCTGGTACTAATTTTGTTCAGCACAGACCTTTGTTTACAAAGCCTTTCTTTTAACACTGTGCCACACTGCAGAGGGCTCCTGGCAGCAGAGCTGGACCCTCAGCACCACATCCCTGCTAAAGTCAGGCAGGGTGTGCTGGGGCACAAGTGCTGCTCCGAGCACTCCATCCTGTGAGGAAGATGCCTTTTTGTAAGGCTGCAAATTCCACCTTGTTGGGCAGGAGAAGTCTTTCCTAAACAAGTGTGGTGCTCTCAGCCTGAAACACAGCATGATTTCAGCCACTGATCCCAGCAGAGTTAGTGCTGCACTTATTTCCAGTCAGTCTGGACTTCATTTCCTTGGCACAGGTAGGCAGCTGTAAGTAGGTCAGCCTGGAAAATCACAGGTTTTTCTTTCCCTTCTGTGAAGTCTGCACTGCTGTGGGAAGATTGGGTGGTTGACAAAGTGCAGAGGGATTTTATGGTTCTTCCTGTTGCTAAGTTAGTGGCTGATATGTTTGAGTAGCTGCAGCATCCATTGACTACATGGTAATTCCAAGCAGTTTCAGATATGGTAGCTGACCCTGGGGAGAATACCATGTTGATAACACATCCAAGTGAATTCTATAAGGAAAAGGAAAAATTACAGTGCATAGAAGCTGTAAGGTTACTGAATGATTATTAAAATGTGGCAGCACTTTAAAAATAGAAACTGAGTGTTGACTATTAAGGCATTGGGTGTTGGTGTGAGGTTTTGTGCTGTGTGGTTTGGGGGTGGGCAGTAAATCCTTATCACAGCAACCACACAGCAGTGGCAGGCCCAGGCTTGTCTGCTCCTGCAGCCCATTGCCTTCAGTTCATGCTCTGCACACTGAGGGAGCCCCTTGTTCAGTGGCACTGCACTTCAGCAAACTGCTTGTAAGAACTGCTCTTCAAACTCTTTCATTTAAAATTGATGGGGGAAGAAAATCTTTGGTTTTTTTATTATTTGGTACAAAGTTGTGAAACGGGAGCCTTGTGTGAAATGTCAGCAGCAAGAAATTGCTATAGAACTACTGGTACTGTGAAATTATTTTTGTGCTGACAGTAAGTTGTCATGGTTGTGGAATTGATCCTGTGTTATGACAATTACTTTGAGACTTTTATTGATTAAATGTTTGCTAATAGTATTTAGGATTTTCATTGCTTTGCGGTGAACCTTTAATGATTTGGAAATAACTGATAAGTGGGTAAAGTTAATTAAAATTTCATCTAGGGTTCACTATTTTAAATAGTTCAAATTATCTGCATTTAAATATTTTTTCTTCTAACAAACATGGAAACAGAAAATAACATAAATTTGAACAAGCTGGTATGTTACTGTAAAAAAATAACAGCATAATTGAGAAAAATTCTCTAATCATATATCCATTTCAATGTGTTCTAAATAAGTTTATTACTATAAGATAAACAGGTTTAAGTTCTTCAAGAAATCTTTCATAGTGAAGTGATTTGGAGCTTCCCTGAGGAAAAAGGGAGGGTGGAAAGAGTGGAAGAGTCATTAGTATTTAAGGAGTAATAGAAACATCATGCTGTGCATAAAAAGTGAATTGTGATTTATTGTATAATTTATTTTACTAAACTGTTTCAGCTATGGCCACTCCTCTAGAGGAATATCCTAAACATAAATGAGTTCAGTAAAGAGTCACGTACAGGTCTGGTTATAATCTTTGTGAAAGGTGTTAAAAGAGTAAAGGAGTTACAAGGACTCTTTTCTGCAGGAAAATGAGAGATAAAAAATACTTCATAAAGCAGGACCAGAGATAGGCACATTTAGCTCTTCTGTAAAGCACAAGAGAAATGAAATTATATTTATTACTGTTTATAATGAGTATGCCCCCAGCAAATTGTTTTGCAAGAAAACAGTTTGTTAAAAAAAAAGGTAAGGTTTGATTTCAGCGCAGTATATTTGGGTTCCTTCACAACTGTTGCTACTGATAAAGTATTTTACTTTTCTATTTGTTATATGTTATTGTGAGTCTGCTTTACTGCCTGTGTTGCTATCCAGGTACTTACAGACACCAAACACTGTGTTTCCAAGATTCCATTATTGATGGTAATACAAACATCAACGGTCTCTTGGTTAAAAAATTCTTAAATTTTACTTTTTCAAATTTACTTTACTTTTTCTGCTTATTTTATGTCTTATGTCTTTCTAATATTGCAGGAAATTTTCCTATGATCAGTGATGACTTGGTCAATTCCTACCATCTCCTGTTGTGTGCTTTGGATCTCGTGTATGGAAATGCTCTGCAGTGTCCCAACCGTAAAGAGCTCCTGAATCCTAATTTTCAGGGTATGTTGACAAAAAGAAGGTGATTTGAATTACATGAGAGCTAATATTTTCTGTATCTGGCTACACAGTTCCATTCCTGTTAATGTAGCATATAATAACAGACCAGTGAATTTTGTTAATAATACATTAGGTCAGGAATTTGATGTGCTGTGGAAATACCCTTGAAGGAAGTTCCAGAGTAATACTTTGAGTTAATGAGGGTTTAATGTCAGTGGAAAAGTGCATAAAGATACAGCCATCAGTGAGACTGGAATGTTCTGTGGTGCAGCAGTTTGGAAAGACCCAGGGCTCAGATAGGAGATCTGTTTTCTCTGTCATTTTTCTTTCTGAAGAGAATGGAAGTGTAGGTTGACTTGATAACCACAAATTCAAATGAATGGTGAGAAGTTGCCTTTGAATTTCTGATGTAACTCCTCCCAGGCTTGCACTTCATTTTCAGTGCTGTACAGGACTGGCCAAGTGTAGTGCTTTGGATGTGACCTGGGACCATTATCTCAAATAAATATTGTAGTTCACCAGTGTTTGATTTTTTTCCTATTAAAATTGATATATGTAATTTTTATCACTCAGTAACTAATGTTTTTAACTCTCTAACTCAAAATTTGCTTTTGATAACATTACCCAGTTAGTGGGCATTGTGTAGTTCTTTCAAGAGAACTAATTAGTTTGCTGTTTTAATTTCATATTACCTTGACTGCACAGCATTGAAGAATTTAGGTTTAATAAGAAAGCAGGATATGGACTTGCAAAATTAAATCATACTATATTCTGAATTGTAGGTCTACCTGAAGACTTCCATATTAAGGATTATAAAGTATCATCTGACCCTCCCTGCATTATTGAAAAACTGTGTTCTTTACATTATGGATTAGTTTTAGAAGCAAAAGGTATAAAGGAACACTTTTGGAAGCCATATATCCGGAAGCTTTTTGACAAAAAGGTTGGTCAGTAAATTTATAATGTAGAAAAATCTCTCCTTACTTGTTACCTTCAAACCCTTTCTAAGAAATGAAATACCCATCCTTTGTTCTTAAATGTCTTACAGCTTTTGAAAGGAAAAGATGAAAACCTGACAGGATTTCTGGATCCTGGGAACTTTGGAGACAGCGTGTGAGTCCCTGAGCCCCTGTCTGTGGCTTGGCTTGCAGGAGTGTCCCTCTGTTCCCTGGGCTGAGCAGTGGGAGCAGCCATGCCTTGTGCTCAGCATGGCCATCCAGCACTGCCTTCCTGTTCTGGCACTGCTGGGAAAAGGAACAGTGCTTCAGCATGGCTGCCTTTATTCTTACGTTTCTCTTTCCTGCATTTTTTGTTTTGTGTGTAACTCAGAGTTATTATGAAGAAGCTGTGGGAGCACATTGAGTAGGAGTGAGAGGGAAAAAATGGGTTTGGTAGTGTTTAGAGATGTTTATGGGTAAGACTTACTTTATTTTAATGATATAAAAATGGTTCAGTGTATGTTTATCATATCAGTTTATGATACGATGGTGTGTAAATTTTGAGGAGTTTCCAGGAGATAGGAGTTCTCGGTGTTTTAGTGTGTTCTTCCTGCAGCTGGATAAATGGCAGGGTGTCAGATACATAATGAAAATAATATCCTATACCTGTCAGGTATAAGGTACTGTAGATCTTAAAGGAGCTTCAGTGAGGGTCAAAAGAAATTTGAAGTAGACTTTGCCCAGGCCAGAGCTGTGTTCAGTATGTGAGCAGATGAACAAAGCAGTCTCAATAAAGGGGGTCTGTCTGCCTTTCCTTTGCTGCAGCAAAGCCATCAACAAGGCCTATGAGGAGTATGTTCTGTCAGTGGGAAACCTGGATGAGAGAATATTCCTGGGCGAGGATGCGGATGAAGAGATTGGAACTCTCACAAGGTGCTTGAACACACCTTCAGGACTGGAAACAGCTGAGAGGGTACAAGTGAAGCACAACTTGCAGCAGCATTTTGACAGGGTGAGTATGGCATGGTCTGTGTTGCTGTTTTTATATGCCACCCTCCCTGGCTGCTTATGGAGACAGAAATAAAACACACCTCAGAGTGTGGGGAGAAAATGAGTGGAGTGTTGGAAGCTGGATCTTATGGTGAAGAATGTGGTGTATTTGTTAAAACAACTTACTGTGTGGTTAGGTAATTAAAGGTAATTAGAAGGTGTACTGGTTTTGCTGTGTTCCAATTGAAGGGATTTCCTTGATGTTACATTATTTTAATGTGATGGCTTGATCTGATGCAAATAAACTAAAATGCTGATCAGAAGGACTTCTCATGTTAAAGGTTAAACTTGCTGACAGAAAACCCTGGCTCACTACACTTCTGCTATGAGCAGCTAACCTTTGTTACTTGGGCTAGGAAGAGATACTGGGATTTAGGGGGGATTTTTGAGATTGGTCTAATTGTTTCACACTCAATTCCAGTTGAAATTCTGCATTTCAGCATAGATCACATCCTTTCTGTTTATACACAGCTGTTTGATACAAACATCTGAGCACCACAGACAAATCCTTCGTTGCTCTTAACTGAGTCATGGTCTGGTTTGGGCTGTTTGATTAGGAACCATTTTTTTTCCATAACACAGAATAAGAATTCTGCAGATTGATGTTTCTAGGTTATGACCTTTATCAAAGTTCACAACAGAGTGCATATGTATATGTGGTTATTTTTTTATTTCCAGTCGAAATCACTGAGGATCACAACCCCCCTCACTGGCCGCAAGTACATCAAAGAGAGCAACCCGTACGTGACACCTGTTTCCATAGCAACCTACAGCCTGAGCCGCCTGCACACGATGCTGGCAGGGCTGAAAAATGCCCCCAGTGAAAATCTGGAGCAAATACTCAGGTAAGCTTGGTGTTTAGCCAAATAATCCTATTTGCTATTCTAGTTTTAATAGCAAACATTAATGCTGAACAATATAAATTAAAAGGTGAGCCAGTCCTTTACTACTGGAGTAAAATGGAATCCAGAGAGACATTTACATTTTGAAGGACTGTTCTCTTGATTTAGACCCATCTGTCCTTAGAGACTGACTGCCACTGTTTAAAACCTGGCAGATCTGGGATTCTTTAACCACAAGCTGCCAGTATAAAATTTTCAAGACTTTTCTTCCTTCTTAACAAATAGCACTACCTAGGGAATCGCTCCATACTGTAGGAGATGCAAACCAAACTTTATTCTCCATGTGCATAAACTGGTTTGCAGTTACATACATTTGGGTCTATTTGTATTGCTGTGCAATATATTTCCATTTTTTATGCTTTCAACATATAAAAAAATAGGGTAGTTTCGTTTTTAGTAGGAATAGTATATTGAAAATGTTTAGTTTTTCTTTTCAGGTCATGCTCCAGAGATCCTTCTCAATCCATTGCAAACAGAGTTAAAGAAATGCATGATGTGTACTGTCAGAGCACTCAGTCTGAAGGAGAATTCAGTAATTTTTCCAAAGGTGGGAAACATTTTACTTACCCATAAAATGCATACACATCCATCTCTTGTAATGAAGTTTTACATACAGGTTATGCTTTAGCACAAGTCTTTTCTCCTTCTCTTGCCTTTTCCTGTGTTCTTTAGACATAGTAAATTTCAGTCCTGTGTAAAATTTTATAATCAGCCTTAGCTTGAATCGCTGGAATTTGATCATACTTTCAGCACTAGAGAAGTGAAATTAAAAGGACTTTTAAGTGTACCACTTTTTCTCTCAAGTATGAGATTATTAGTGGTGGCATGGATTTCTGTGCTAGTAAGGAAAATCTGAGTAACTGTAGTCTTTAAAAACCCAACAGCAACTTTGACTTACATATGAGGATGGATTAGTACAGGTATTAAAATCCTGCCAGTATAAACACAAAAACATGATTTGCAAAGTTGTCTTGATAGCTGAAGTGCCTGAAGATGGATTGAATATAAGGAAGATGCTCTTGACCTTGTTTCTTAATAAGACCTTCCTTTGTTCTTGTCAGCTTAGTTGCTTCACTGCTTTTTGTTGCACAGTGCAAGGTGGATCCATACAGGTGCATTTTCTGAATTTCCATTGTGTCTGTTATAGCAACACTAAGGATTGTTCTTGTACATGGTGATGTAATACTGATACCCAAAATCTGGGCTCAGTTTCAAGTTACTCTGCTCTGCATTCACAAGTCAGTGCAGTGTAG
Source organism: Ammospiza caudacuta (assembly GCF_027887145.1). NCBI lineage: Eukaryota > Metazoa > Chordata > Aves > Passeriformes > Passerellidae > Ammospiza > Ammospiza caudacuta. The sequence continues at coordinate 11,417,712 of NC_080605.1, forward strand.
GAGAAGGATTCCTACCTTAACTTGAAATGTACAGGTTTAGTCCTGAAAGTAAGTCCTGCTATCCACAGCAGCACAGAAATCCACACAAGCTAATGTTGCATTTCTGTATCTGAAGATGAAGAATATAATACTTTTTTCTTGCATTTTACAATATTGCTTCTATTTAAACTTCCTGCAGATGTTGCTAGTAAACATTTTCGTCTTGCTGAGATGCTCTACTACAAGGTCTTGGAGTCAGTCATTGAGCAAGAGAGGAAGAGACTGGGAGACACTGACTTATCTGTAAGGAAAACTAATCAAAGGGTTCCTCACTTTTAAAGTAGGACCTGCAAAAAAAGAGCACAGATGTAGAGCAGAATTGTCAGCTATTTAAAACGAGGGTAAATCTCTGAGAAGAACCCTGTAAGTACACCTGAATAGAAGAAAAATGGTTCAAGAAATTGTGTTTGCAAACACAAAGATAGATGAAATTTTTAATGGCTCTTTAATTTTTAATGAGCCCTTTTAAAGATGGTTCATTTTGAACTCAGTTCTGTCCCTTAAAAAATAGCTTCACTTTTTATAAGCTTGAGAATCTTGCTGTTGAGACAGTAAAAAGTGTTTTATTGTTCTATAGTTACACTGTAAAATAAGCTTTAAAATTTGCAACTCTTGCAGGCAATACTGGAGCAAGATGTGTTTCACAGGTCTCTGCTGGCATGTTGCCTGGAGATCATTACCTTTACATACAACCCACCTGGAAACTTCCCTTTCGTCACGGAAATATTTGACATTCCAGTTTATCATTTTTACAAGGTAATGGGTTTGATAGCTAGAAATGCTTACAAAGTCATGAGTGCTCACTGACCTGTATGACAGCCTAGGATTGAGTCATAGAAATGCAGCCTTTTCATGTTTCTAATAGTCTCTTCTTCCTTGAAAATTAAGTATTGGAATTAGAGCTGTGTTTAAGAACAAATCTATGAAACAAGTACATTATGTTGATCCTGATTATCCACTGCACAGGTAATTGAGGTTTTCATTAGAGCAGAGGACGGCCTTTGTCGGGAAGTGGTAAAACACCTGAACCACATTGAAGAGCAGATCCTGGAGAGTATGGCATGGAAACAGGGCTCTGAACTGTGGGACAGGATCAGAGAGAATGAAAACAAAGTTCCTACTTGTGAAGAGGTGAGCACATCTTTCTGCGTTACATAGCTTTCATAATCAGGCAGGATGGCAGAGAAAGGACTTTGTGCTCTGAAGGAGAGGCCTTACATGTCCCAGTAGCAGTTCCATCATCCCAGCCCATCAGTGTAGGGAAAGCAGCAAGTGCAGCATGCTCTGATTCTCATCCAGTATTTTATCCAGTATTTTATTGGTGTAGCAGAACAAACCAACTGAACCTTTGAACAAAATGGTCAAACAGGGAAGGTTTGGACCAGTAATTCTTGGAAAGATTTTTAGACAAGAAATGTGGTAAAAAGTACACACAGTAGCCACAGAAAGGCTATTACAGCGTGTATCTTGCAGAGCAGCACCATCACTACTCACTACTGGTTTTGTTGGGCTTAGGATAAGTTTATACTTTTCTTGCTATTTTTCCATAAAGTCTTGCTGTTCAAAAGATGTAGTGCTTTTAAAAATTAGCTATGTAGTCAATGTGTGATACAGACACTCTAACAAAAGGATAAATATTTTAGGTAATGCCACCTCAGTACTTTGAGAGATCTGCTGGGAGCAGTGTTGTGGGCTCACCATTGACACCACGGCGAATAAACGAGGTTCGTGCTGAAGGCGGAGGGCTGGGCAAAGGTGAGATTTTCTAAAGCAGAACGTGCTTGCATTGCTTACTTGGATTGAATTATGGAAGGGAGGAAGCTGCTTTAATGCCACTGTACAGTTAGCTGCAAACACATTGGTAAAGGATATTGCAGCCCATAGAGTTGCATCAGAGGTCTAAGACTGATGGATTCATCATCAGTGTGAGCAGTACTGCTTTGATAGGGTGTTCTCAGGTGATGGATATGAACAGCCTGTGTATGTGTGTATTAAACCGAATTTATACATGCACACAGAGCTTCCACTCTAATTGGTTTGCTTTTTTGTTACACTAGAAAAGAAACCCCCCTATACATTGTGACAGCTCAAGTGTTTTCCACTAGAAAAAATCAAATACAATGTGTGAACTTATAAAAATATTAAGTACAATATTATTGAAGATTAAGTCATCTCTAAAAGCCATCTGTATTTTAATTTTTTTTTTCTTGAAGGCCTTTGCATGACATATTTTGGTTTGCATTAGATTTCCACCACCTTGTAAAACAAAGGATTATAAACCTTTAAGAGTTAAATAGATATCTGTGTGTGTGCTTTTCCTCTCCAGGCCTCTCCTCCCCTCCAGCCAGCCTGTATGACAGGTACAGCTCTCCCACAGCCAACCCCACGCGGCGGCGCCTGTTCGCTGACAATGACGGTGCCCCCGAGGGTGGCACAGCTGTCAGGGTGCCCCCACAGCCCGTGGTGAGCACGGTGCCAGTGCAGAACATGAGCCCCGAGGCCGTGTCCGTGACCCCCGTGCCTGGCCAGACCCTGGTGACAGTGGCAACGGCCACCGTGACAGCCAACAACGGGCAGACGGTGACAATCCCTGTGCAAGGTGAGGGACACGCTGCTGCTCAGCCATTCAGGCTTGTTCCCATCAGGGGATTAGAGCACAGCCAGGGAGAACTGCATCAGTGTGGAAACTTCACTTCGTTATCTTCTCAGCTCATGATGAAGTTTCATGAGATGAGAAAGTATGAAAGTATGACGTGGAAAGTATTTTGATTAAACAATTTCATGTATAATATTCTAAATGTCTAGTAAAAAGTGGCTAATAAAAGAAGTACTGAATTATTTTTAAAAACTAAAACTTCCCCCCACAGCTTGCTCTTATTTCAGGCTCTTTTTGTTACATTACAGGTATTGCCAATGAAAATGGAGGAATAACTTTCTTCCCAGTCCAAGTAAATGTAGGTGCCCAGCCCCAGGCTGTGTCTGGGCCCATGCAGCCTCTGAGTGCCCAGACTCTGGCTGGCACCCTGAACCCCCAGATGGCTGGGGCAGCACTGCAGCTGCCAGGCCAGCTCACAGTGCAGCAGATCTCCCCTGGAGAGCAGAGACAGACCCAGCACCTCGGTGCCACAGCTGCCAGGCCTCGCAAGATGGGCTCACTTGCACTCTTCTTCAGAAAGGTACTTCTTGATCCAGGTTTGCTTTGCTTAGTTCTTATTCTGGTAAACTTGCTGTAATTTTAAAAATACACCCTTACTGGCTGTAATAATGAGGGCATATTAATTCATATTCATACACACCTAGAGTAGTTTTCTCCTGCAGGCCACTTCTCACTAGCAAAGGAGTGTGCTGACACATCAGGATGTGGAAATAGATTGTGTACTTGGCCAGCAGCCTCTTAAAGGTGTCCCTTTTCTTTAAAGCTTTTCCAAAGAAAGAGATAACTTTTGAGACTTTCTGGTTTATTCAATAGAGGGGTTGCTGTAGGCAATGCAGTGCCCTTTCTGTGCTCAGGACAGCTTGGAATTTAAGCTTCAAACAAATGTTTTCTTAGTACTGACACCAGTACTGAGAATGTCTGTGCCTTGTAAGCAAAACAGTTAAATTTGAATTTAGTTATTCTTCTCTTGGCTTAGCATTTGAACAAGTTCTACAGGTGTGCAAGCTGAGCTACTCTTTTGCTGGTCAGAAGAGCAGCATTGCTGTGGCCCTGAGCAGTGTCCCCTGTCACAGGTGTATCACTTGGCCAGTGTTCGTCTGAGGGACCTCTGTGCCAAACTGGACGTGTCTGATGAGCTGCGCAAGAAGATCTGGACATGCTTTGAGTACTCCTTGGTGCACTGCCCTGAAATCATGATGGACAGACACCTGGATCAGCTGCTGATGTGTGCCATTTATGTCATGACTAAGGTAAAGTGGGAGCAAAGAAAAAGCAGACAAAAATCTCCTTTAATACTTAATATTCCCTGTACTACTTCCTCAAAAAGCCCCAAATTAACAAACACACACAGCCACCCCAAGCCAAACCACCCAATAACCTGCAGAAAAACTGAACCTTTTCTGTGCATCCCCTTAGGTCACTAATGAAGACAGATCATTCCAGAACATCATGCGCTGCTACCGGACACAGCCACAAGCCAAGAGCCACGTGAGCACAGTCACTGTTTAACCTCGTGGGATCTGGTTTATTAAATGCCTTCATTCTATTTAAGAACAAATCACTTGGTAAAGCAGCATTTAGTATTAAGGGGATGCAGTCTATGAGCCATTCTCAAAAGATAGCAATCATATCCAAAATCCTGCACTACTGAAAGCTCTTTATACTAAACTGTACCTACAATAGAAAATGTTCTTTACTTAAAACCGAAGGAGGCAGTTCCCATGGGCTATTACTCCTCTTAGGAGGCTGTATTTTGCCCTGCAAGAAGCAGTTGGTACCACAGTGAAGCTCTGGCAGCAGACAGGTCGTGCAGGCAGCTGTTCCCTGGCAGGGTGGCTGCTGCACCGTGCCCTGCTCACGCTGCTCCCGTCCCTGCAGGTCTATCGCAGCGTCCTCATCAGGGGCCGCCGCCGCCGCCACTCGGGCAGCAGTGACAGCAGCAGCCAGCAGAACTCACCCACAGACAGGAGCAAAGACAGGAGCAAGGAAAGAAGTGAGTGATTCCAAATGCCAGGGGGTTGGGTTTAATTCCATTTCCAAACTGTGTGCGTAAATCAAGAGTTGGATTTTGTGTTGTTTCACCCCAAACAGTTCCTCCTTTGGTAAACTTAGACACAATTAAGAATAGATTGATAACATTTAAGAGTTGCTCTAACTCCAGGTTTTTATTGCACCCACTCTGACAGTTTCAAATCCCTCCCTACATGCACTTACCTTGGGAATTTGCTGTGCTGGCCTGAGCTCTGAGTTCAGCTCACATATCAAAGGACTTTGGAGTCTTTGCAGAATGAGGAAATCTGGGCTAGCCCAGGTTCACAGCTACTCTTATCACAACCAGAGAGCTGCAGCAGTTTCTTTTGTAGCACTGTCTGTCTGCAGAAATAGGAACACCACCCACAGCATTGATTTCAGCATAGTTGACAGCTCTGGGGATTCTTCCCTTCTTAACTGACACATTTTCCTTGAATTAACTTTTATAAAGGAAACTGAAGAGGTGATGCTGTGTATTCCTACCAACAGTTTTCAAGGTATTTAATAGGTTATGGTATAAGCAGTAGGCATTAATATTTTCTGTCAGAGGGAGGGGCAGGGAGGGAAGGCGAAAAAAATACATGTATTTTGCAACTTCCCACATTAACTCAGCAGGAAGTATGGCCAAGCCAAATATTTCTCCTACTGACAGAAAAAGACTACCATTCTTTACTTGAAATGGAGCCAGGCAGCAACAAGAAAGAGCTCCTGCTAAAAGTATAACACAAATGCTGAAAAAATGGAGTTTCAGCTCTTTTTATATCATCATGCAACTCATCTCCTACAGCAAATCCCTTGCAGTTTATGCAGTAAGAAGTTAGAAATCAAGAAAGCTTTTGTGTAAGGGGCAATGCTCAGGGATCAAAACAGACAGCTCAGGGATCAAAACAGACAGCTCAGGGATCAAAACAGACGGCGTTCTGGTGGCAGCAGGTTCCCAGTCCCTGTTTGCAGAGGGTGGCTGGCTCTGTGCCCGCGGGGCTGGCCGTGTGCCCACAGGGCCGTGTGCCCGCGGAGCTGGCAATGCCCGTGTCCCTGCCCTGAGCGGGGGCTGTGCCCGCGGGGCTGGCCGTGTGCCCACGGGGCTGGCAGTGCCCGTGTCCCTGCCCTGAGCGGTGGCTGTGCCCGCAGGCAGCCGTGACTCCAGCCCGGTGATGCGCTCCAGCAGCACCCTGCCCGTGCCCCAGCCCTCCAGCGCGCCCCCGACCCCCACGCGCCTCTCGGGCCCCAACAGCGACACCGAGGAGGAGGAGCGCGGGGACCTCATCCAGTTCTACAACAACGTCTACATCGAGCAGATCAAGGACTTTGCCCTCAAGTACACTTCAAATGCAGTAAGTCACGTTGTGTGCTTTTTCTTCGTAAAGAGAGCTTTATCTTCTGACCACACAGTGGAATTTCCTTACATTAAACAAATACTAATCTGGCCTAATAACACAACAAAACTTGCATTTGTTGTCCATTGTATGGTACCATCTGTGTGGAACAGCCTTGCTGCAGTGAGCCCTGGGCTCAGGCTGCAGCTGTCTCTGTTCTCTCTGAGCAGGCAGACTCCCCCCCGCTCTCGCCGTACCCGTTCGTGCGCCTCGGCTCCCCCCGCAGAGTGCAGCTCTCCCAGCACCACCCCCTGTACATCTCACCACACAGAAACGAGTCTGCCCTCTCTCCCCAAGAGAAAATATTCTACTACTTCAGCAGCAGCCCCTCAAAGGTGAGACTAAAGGGTTTCAGTTTGATTTTTTTAAATCCTTAACTGCTTTTTGTTTTGTAGTGAAGTTAGAGCAGACTCTGTGACACAAAGTTTTGTTTACCTTGTCTAACACACACATCATCACCTAATGCTCATAAAATTGCCAGTGCAGCTGCCACAGCTGTAGGGCTGGATGGGCCTTTGAGCTCTGCATGCAGTTACAGACTCCCTTAAGACTTACTCTGGTAAGGGAAAGACCAGTACAGTGATGAAGGCAATACCTTGCTACATTACAGATTTCCACAAAAGAGCCTGTCCAGTCCTACTGCACTGTGTCTAACATCACATTGGGGCAGTCACAAAATAGTGAGAGCTAATCCTTCTTTTGCCCCTCTCCTCCCTGCAGAGGCTAAAGGAAATCAACAGCATGGTTAGAACTGGAGAAACACCCACAAAGAAGAGAGGCATCCTCCTGGAAGATGGAACTGAAGCCCCGGCCAAGCGGATCTGCCAGGAGAATCACACGGCTCTGCTGAGACGACTCCAGGACGTAGCAAATGACCGAGGGTCCCACTGAGCCTGCACAGCTCCTCCCTCCCTGACTGTGCTGAGCCTGGGCCAGGGCAGGAGGGGGGACAGCTCTGGGGACAGGCAGGAGCCACCTCAGACCTGCAGCACAGCCCCAGGCCCTGCTTAAGCTCTTCACAAGGCAAGTGTCCCCTCCCCAGCCTTGCCTGGAGCACAGTCCCTAACCCAGCTGTGGACCTTGCAGCAGGTACTTACAGCTTTGCTTCGCTCTAGTCAGTGCTTCACCCTTGTCAGCTGGGGCCAGACAGGTCCAGGGGCCTCAGCATGGAGCCCTGCACCAAGGCACCCACAGCCAGTGTCGGGGTTCCTCACTAACCCCCTCACAAACTAACAGCTTAGGAGTAACATTCTCACACAGGCCAGCTCTTCTTGCAAGGGGACAAGGGGCAGGTTTTGAGCCCTGCAGGAAGCTGGATGGATGCACTCTGTCCAGATTCAGGATGTTCCATGTACCTCTGAGAAGCAGCACGGTGTTGAGCTTTAATGTGTGGCCCTTTGCTGTACCAAGGGAGGTGATTTGTTGGTTGGAGCTGTGCAATGTTTGAAAGTGAACTCACATTCCCAAGGTGACACTTGGGATGGGGCTGTGAAGCATCATGTTTAAAGCAGAGGAATTTTGCTGTATATTTGCAATGGCACTTTCTAAATGTGAATATTTTTTTGCAAAGGCCGACTTCAGCTGTCTTTCTGTACTGAAACAATTTGACTTTTGTATTTATTTCAATCTGACATCCCATTGCTCTTCTTGTCAGCAAATGGCATTAAGAATTCATTGTAACTCAGTGCATATGCAGCAATGAATGCAGGAAGCCAGGGATGTGTGCTTTTCTCAAGGAATTTTATATGCTTGTTGCTTTTCTTGATAGTCAGGCACTGTAGCCCTTGCTCACTCAGCAGCAGGAACCTGGTGCCCACCTCCTAAAACACACATTTAGATATTCTGTTGGTGTTTCAAGGACAGGGCTTGGCAGTTTGGATTTGTGTTTTGGTTTTTGTAAAAGGCCTAAACCAGGCTGCCTGGGAGAAATCCCTCCCCTCCTACCACAATCAGCAGGTGCTGCACATAAACTTAGCACTTGTTCTCATTTAAAATAGTTCCAAAATACCAGACTTGTTAGGAAAGCATCAACCCTCTCCCACAGTACAGGATGCCAGTCCTCTGCTGGGGAGGGGGTGTTCTTCATGTAAAATGTGGCACACTCAGGTTCCAGAAGGCTTTCTGAGGAAGCAAAAGCTAAAACCCTGTTTTCAGTCATTCCTGCCCATCTGAAGAATAGGAAAATGTAAGACTTAACTCCACTATAAATTCAGCTAAAGTAAAATAAAAACATGTTTTTCTTACCTGCATTACAAAAGCTGAAGTCCAGAAGTTGTGTAGATGTTTCTGTAAAAATATTTATGGAAGTGTCAGACAAATCTTGTTGTTACTATGTTCCATTAACTTCACTTTGTATGAAAATATTGCAATTGTATTTTTCAATAAAGACTTTATAGACTCTCAGTTTCCTGTTTGTGTGTGAAAAGCATTGTATGTGCAAAGCTAGAAAGTCTGCAGCAAGGACTTCAGTTGTTCACTGCAGTTAAAGGTTTAAAAATAAATAAATGATCACATCTCAGTCACAGCAGAAGGGAGAGGATTTACTCCTGTCCTGGTTTAGTCACTGTGGTTGTTCCATGGGTGTCCCCCTCTGCTGCTCCAGCAGAAGGCACCAGGCAGGGCCTGGGAGTGCCAGCAGTGCCAGGGAATGCCCAGCTCCAGCTGCTGCTCCGTTGGCAGAGCAGGAAGAAGAGGAGGAGGAGGAGGAGGAGGAGGGTGGCTGCCTCACTGCACAGCACTGGGGGCTCCAGAACAACCTGCCCTCCCTGCAGGAGCTTTTCACACAAGATCTCACACAGCCAGTGACAGCAGAATTATCTCCTGAGGGCTGGGTGCTCACATTCCCACTGAGGGGAAGTTCTAAACATCCTTAGGTACGTAAGAACAGCTCTGACCAGCACTGGCTGCTGCTGTATTTGTACAGCTACAGATGCACTGGTTGTCACCTGTCTTTTTACCTTGGGAGCCTGAGACTATTTCATCAACTGCTGTTCCTGTCCCTTTCTGAAAAAAAGTGGTTAAGTTACCCTCAGCTGTAACTAATAATACAGAACTTGCAGTTTCTACTTTGAAGAAAACGCTAAAAAAAACCCCAAAAAACTCCAACAGTGTTCCAAAGGAAAAAAAAGAGCATAAACAAAGATAAATCTGAAGTGGCTTCAAATAATTTCTTTCATGACTTAGAACAGTTTGGTTGGAATCCAACTGCAACCTCAGCAGCAAACTCCAGTGGTGTAACTTACAGATCCCTTGGAAATGTTCTTTAGAGAGTTCAGAATTTCAAAGATGATACTCAGAAACATCCCCTTATCAGAGTATTGGCAAACCTTACTCTTTCATCAAATTAGGTACCTGCTCTAAGAAAAACAGCACAATCCAGGAGAAAAGGATTTGATTCCCATGGCACTGTTTCAGTACTCATTCACCTACCTTGCTCCTGGAACAGCTCCTTTTAATACACACACCTGATTACAAAAGTACCCAGCATTGTCTCCCCTTTCCCAGTCAAATAAATAGAATAATTTTTCAGATTATTAATTGTAAGCCAAGCAAAATTCTACAATCTCTAAATAAATAAAATTATTCTCAACAAACTGCTGTTAGCTCATTTTGACTTGGAGCAACCGAACCTGGTGAGCAGCCATGGAGGGTCTGGGAAAGCTGACAGAAACAAAACTTACCCCACAAACCATCACCTTCCCAGCATTACCCTGTCACTGCTCCTGGGCACTGCTGTGGCGTTTCCTGGCCAGCAGCAGCTCTGGCAGCTGGGGCTGCCCTGCAGCTGAGCCCAAAGAGCTGCCCAAGATTAGACGGGATTTAACTTCCCTGCCAGTCCTTCACCTAAGTGGCTTAGGCAATGTGCAAGTCAGTGATTTATAACAGAGCCTTCTGAGCAATCATAAACCTGAATAAAGAGGAATGGTCACAGCCTGGTTTAGCTCCTGCCCAAGCACTTCATGTGCTCAGCACAAGGCCAGCCCCATCGTCTGATCACACCAGGAGTCCTTCAACTAAAACCTTGCCCATGATAAATCTGAAGCATTTCAGTTTCAGCCTTCCCAGAAAAAAAAAAAAATAATAGCACCAACAGAACTCATTTGACACTACTTCATGGGCAACACTTCAGGCCAATACATCAATACATGCACCCTCTAACTTTTCCCACATCCTTTCCTTGAAAGGCACACAGCAGCATTTTTCCAGGCAACAAACTCACCTTCAAATCAGTTCCTCCATTCCTGTCCTCTGCAGCAAATCTGATCAGGCACATGGCAATTCTGAGGCACTTTCAATTCCTCACAACCTGCCAAGTGTCCAGAATACTGAGGCTATTGGGACATTAATGCCACTCAGAACACTGACAAGAGACAAGTGCCACAAAGCCATCTGGTTTTCCTGTCACTGAGTGTATGACACTACATGGAAAAGTCTCTGTCTCTTTCCTTAGAAGCCAAAGAGTGGTTCTCAAATAGAACATGTTGCAAATGACAAGTGAATTTAACTGTCAGATAAAAACAGCACACAAAAGAACTCCACACAAACCCCACAGCACTGCCCACCCTCCTGAAACACCCCAAGTCACCACAGGCTGTTCCAAGGCAGTTGGCTGCACTAATGCCACCAGCACAGGCAGAGGGAGTCAAAGGAAAAGCAGCCCAGCTCCAAGGGGCGCTTGGCACTACAAGTTTTGACAGGACACTCCTGGGAGGCAAGAAAAGGCATCACACCAGGCTGTGACATTAGGAAAACTCTGTCCCAAGTCCACTTGAGCTTTGGAGCTGCTCCTGGCATCCCATGAGCATCACAAACACCCATGCAGACAAGAGCTAGGCGTTCCCACTCTTCAGTAAGAGTCCACAGCACAGACTAATAGGGACAAAAGCTAGAGCACGGTTTCTTTTTATTTTGTCACTATTAACACACATCAGTCAACTATCCTAAGAAATCCCCTAGACACCTAGGGAACCTAAAACCCTCTAAGATTTTATTAGCTCAAGACACAACCATTAAAAGCTTTGATTTTAGTGTTTGTGTACTAAAAAGTCTACCAAGGCTGACATTCTGCTTTCACCCTGCCAGACTAATGTGCGCTTCAGTGACAGTATCCATTTACAAATCAATAATACATCATACATCATCCCCAGCTTTACTTCTGGAAAGTGCTAAATGGAGTCAATGAACCGTCTATTTACAATTTCAAATCCTAACATATTTACAATAGAAACCAAAAGTATTTAAAACCATTAAATATAGTGTTTAACTCTGCTATATTAGCTTACATAACACAGCTTAACTCTGGCATCGTATTTCCCATACTAATATTTCCGCCAGTGATTTAAGATTCTTCTTAAAAAATTGCTATTCCTGGAGGGAAAAAATAAAAGCTTAAAAACCAACCCAAAACCTCCAGGCATTTCAGAGCCCTGAGGAATTACCCACCCTAGACAGTCTTCAGGTAGAAGTACTGTAGTGTTCAAGAGAGACCTCCAAACTCCAGGCAAGCCTTTAAAACCTAATGCATATGTAAAACATGAAGAGTCAGTAATCCATTGAACAGGTTTACTGCAGTCACTGCTACCAGTCGGGTTTTACTAATCCGTAGTCAAGAAGGAAACTGCTCTTTGCTGTTTCTCCCTCCGTTACATTCCCTCCACCCCCAGAAAGTGTTGTGTGCACCAGTGTCCAGGACAGCTAAGTGGGCATTGTCTTCTCTTCTTTGCTGAAGGGCTGCACTGAGCCAGGCTTCACCCAGGACAGGCCAGAGACGTGCATGCTTTTGCAGTGCTGATCTTCCGGCTTCTTCTGGGGAAAACAAAGCTCAAGTTACAATTCTAACACAGCCAAACACCCTCAGCTCTCCCTCCATCTATTTTCCATTTAGCAAATACAAGCACCATTTCTACCCCTCAAAGGGGAATAATAAGATGGCCACTGGTTTAATTTCTAGGAACATGTGTGGCATCTGCAGAACCACCCTGACAATAGAGGAGTTTTAGGACTTGGGTACAGCTGCCCTCTCCCACCATAAAGACTCCAGGATACTCCTTTTGCTTGGAGGCCCCAGCACTGCACTGCTCCTCAGCACGTTTCTTGGTTCTACAGAAAGAAATGTCAATCCAAACCTGCCCCAGCACTGCTCCTGTCATTCTGGCTGGCAATGCTGGGTGTGCTGGGGAGGAACCCTGCACCCCACAGGTGGTTGGGAACCCAAATTAATGTGCCAAAGTAGCAATTAATGCCTTTGCTAAACATGGGAGTTTCCTAATGCTTTCCAAGGATGGTCCTGTCCTTCCCTTCCCTGAGCATTTGTCACAGTTAAATGCCTGACAGTAACTATTACCCAACAGTGCAACAAACATTTGGAACTCACTATTGCAATTTAGAAGACAAAAAATACAAAGGTTGAAATTGAAGATAAAAGATACAACTTGGAGCATCTGTAGATTCAAAGCAGTTAGAGATCAGTAAATGAGACATCTCTAGCTGGCCAAAGCAGCAGAAGAGCTTGCAGGATTATTTTAATAGCAGGAAGTGTTCAACAACTACACCACACCAGGAATGGTGTGCTGAGCTGTAGAAAGTGAAAACTGCATGAGCAGACTTGGTTGTAACATGGAAAGTCTTTTACTTGACAAAGCAAATTAAGGCAGCAGGAAGAGAGAACCTGCACTTCTGCCCCTCCCCATGCTTTGTGCCAAAGGTGACAATGTGTGACAGACCTGCCATAACACGTTGGACAACAGCAAACAAGAGGGATGAGTTCAGCCTGAGCCTGGCAGTGGCAGCTGCCTCTCCCATGCTGCACACAGGAGCCACACCTTGGAAAAGCCCAGGGAACTGGGACATCACTGCCCCTCCTGAATGGCCCAGCTGTTACCCAAGGAACAGAACTCAGGGCTGTAGGAAGATTTGGGAACTTGTTTTTACAAGGAACACTCTCAGCTACACTGACACTTTGGGACACACCTACAGCACAGAAGCTGGGCCATTCCTATCAACAAACAACTGGAGCAACACAGTACTATGCATGCCATAGTTACTGAAGATGTTTGTTTTCACCTAAAAAGAAAACAACAGGCATCACCAAAGAAAAAAGGACAAAAGCAAGGTCACTGTTAGCTATCAGTCTCTGAGACAGTATCAGATTCCTTCCATTTCAAGCATTCTGACCTATTTTTTGTCTTTGCTTTAAGGTTAAGAAGGAGGTGAAGAATGAAGGAGAAAGGGATGAGAAAAAGAAGTATCAAAAGTATTTCTCAAGTTTTCTGTGAACATCAAGAAGTCAATCTTGACAAAATATTTTCCTGTGTGTTCTGAGGCTCTAATGTGACTGGCAGCTGGGAGTACTGCCACACTGAGCTCAGGCAGTGTGATGTATTAAGATCAATTTAAAAACCTCATTCACGCCAGAAGACATGCAAGAACATGAGATAAAGCATGAAGTGTGGAAGACAAGTTCAAACTGACAAAAAAAATTTTTTCATTACCCAAAACCCCAGCAAACCATAACACAGCTCTAGGCCAAGTCAGTAACCAAAACATTCCAAGTGCATTTCCTTGCCAGTCCAGCTACAACAGCAGCCACTGTTTCAGAATCCCTTTGTACTACAAGTGGATTGACTTGTCAGGCCACTCAGTACAGACTCTGAATTGCTGTGTGCCTTGTCAAGTGCAAAGCAGTAATTAAGAAAACAAAACACATGAACAGTCTGAATCTCTTGCATCCCATCACCCATCAGGTGAAAGCTCTATGAGCCAACACATTCCTGCTCTGTCAGAAAGAGCACTCTGGGATGGAAGGAACTCCAAGCACCTTTTGGTGAACTGATGTTGCCTCATCAGAAATCTGCAGCATTAGAGAAGTGAGCAAGAGACTGTGCTTGTGCTGCTTCAAAAACTTTGAAAGGAGAAGAAAGTGCTGAAGCTTTGATTCAGTAATAAAAGATCTCAACAGAAGAAAACAAAGCAGCTGGGGATTGTCAGGTATTGAAATGAGTAATGGTAACAGTCATGACAAGTGCAGGACAAGCTAACAGGCTGCCAGTGAATCTCTTCAACCCTTCCACCCATAAACAATCTAGAAAAAAAATCTGCTTTGTGCCAAGAGTTGTACTAACAAAGCTTTCTGGCTAAGTGACTAATTACTCAACACACTGAAGTTACAGCAGTGACATAACTGCTTCGTTAGGAGGCCACAGCAGCTCCAGCATTCCTGCTGGGCCAAAAGAGGGATGGGAAAAGGTCTCTCCAGTACACAGAGACAGAGAATCTTTCTTCCTCTATCAGGCAATAAACCCTTCCTAGAGTGAGAATGTGAACTTTGCACGTACCTTCTGAGTCAACATCTTCTCTCTAGCTTCATCATGTATAGCTGGATTCCATGGAGAAAAACTATGGGAAAAGCATAGTTTACTCTTACTTGGCATTTAGGCACACCACAGCAGAGAGAGAGCAGAAAGCAGTGATTTTCCTTTGTTTAGTTCATTGAAATTTAAGTAAATTACAAAAGTGGTGTTAAAACATATAATTAAGAACTAAATTCATATTGTCATGGATCTTTTCAACAATAAATGTTTAGATTTTAATTTCTGACAACTGGAAAATCATGTGACATGAAAAACCACTCATATTCACCATGGAGCTGACTATTCCATCCCTCATGCATCCAAGCTTTAGGAGGATTTTACAACTCTGACCAAAGCTACAGTAGTGCAAACTGAGCTCAGGAAAGCCAGAAAGCAATGTTAATTCATGGGCATTTCTGCCTGAGGGAGATGGGTGTTTAAGGACTTTTTGTTTGTTCTGAGGTTTGTTTGGTTATTGTTTGGAGATTTTTTTTTTCCTATAACAAAAGCAGGTCACTTAGCCTGATAGAGAAAGGCTGCCATCAGCAACTACACCAAAACTTGCTCTCAAAACATTAGGACAGAGTGAATTTGCTCAGAGTACTCACATGATTGCATAGGGGTCCTCTATTTTGGGCTGATCAAATAAATGACTACTGCATAGTTTGACACTGTCTACCACTTTACTTTTGAACAGCTGAACATCCTTTTCATACCTGCAAGACAGAAGTAAGTAGCGTTAAGTAACTGCAAGGAGCCACAAGTTTGCTCTAGAAGCACAGACTTGGCAAACCCCCACTTGAGTTCCTAACACAACCAAGCCTGGAGGCACAGACCACGAGTGGACAGAATTTTACAAACCTTTTGTTTCTGCAAAAAAACAGAATGGTTTTTTATGCCAAAACCTCTTAAGAGGCCATGCCCATACACATGGAAGATACTCACAGCACTGCAGCCTCAGGGTTCAGAGGACTGGTTGTGTCAATCTTGTAGAAGACTCTGCGAGCGTACATCAACACTTGCCATATGTGATTATGATTTCTCCTAAAAAGAACAAAGCATGATGAAGAATGGAACAGACTTCTCAAATTATCCATCAAATTGTCAGCACTAACCTCCATTTTGCAAATGCTCTTTTCACATCCAGTTCACCAGATAAAGGGTCCACTAGTGGGTGGAAGACAGGCAGGTCAAAAACCAAGCGCTGTGTTAAAAAAAAAGAAAATTCATTATGACAACTTCAATCCTAATGCCAGCACCACTGGGTGAAGGTCAGTCAAGTGTTGCTTCCAAATACTTAATTGTTACTGTATTAAAACAAAGCAACTGCAAGTGATTGCTCCCAGCTGTGAAACTGTAACCCAACACACCTGTGTAACATGCAGGGTCTTGTCCTCTCTGAGATGCTATCACCAAATCAGGAAACTAATCCAGTTAACTGCACAGGCACTAGTGCCAACACAGGTGATATCAGATAAGAACAGATTAAAGGAGTTTTTCTGGTTTAGCTATTTGTGACTGAAAGCTTTTTACATACCTGAGCTACAATCAATACTTTTTTTTTATCCTACACACTTAACTCAGCAGTGACACCTTGGTGTCTTCAGCTCTGTACAGCTCAGGAATGTGTTCACATGTTTTTCCAAAAGAAAACTGAGTTTCAAGAGAAAGGTTTCCTACTAGTTCTGTTATTTTAAAGATGAGAGCTTTACATAAAACTTGACACCAAGCAGGCAGCTACCCAACACAGCAGTTGTGTGCACCTGCCCTCAAATCTCCCTCTTAAAGAAGTGTGGCCAAGAGGGTAAGCTGCTCTGAAGAGTCTGACTGCCACAAATTATTTCTTTTATTTTTAAATTGGTCTAATAACTTGGAACCCTTTCACTAAAGAGAAAGCAGAGATGGAATATAACACCATACTACCTATCTCCTTCTCCCTTTGCTTCACCATGTTCTCCTCAAATTTTTAGTTCCTTGTTTCAATGTAATTTAAAAGAGACAATCAAGAAATCCTGCAGCAAGCACAGCACAGGTGTCTGGATTTCACATTCCATTATATCACTACTCAGAATTCTGTTACCTCCAAGGGCTTCAGTTTCAAGCTCCTGCTGAGGAAGTAGCAAATCAAGAGTGGAAGGAAAGAAGTGGTTGATTACTTAACACCCTAATGCATCTGACCTCAGGAAGTTCACTCCACACCAGTCTCAGCAACCAGAGTAATGTAATTCCTCCACAGTGGTTTGCAAATGTGTACAAGACATGGCAAATGAGCCCAGTCAAGTGAACAAAATGAGTTCAAGGAAAAGAGAAACTAATTGGTGTATCAGCTTTAATAAAAAGCTACACTTACACCACCAGGAAAGAAGGAAAAGCCAAGACACAGCCACTTACCGGGCAGTCTCCATCTGGGTAATTATCAGGAATATAGACAGTGAACTTGAAAACACCATCCTGGTAGAGCCCATGCCTTATGAATATCACACCAAACCACACTGCAAGTGAAAAAGTTTGTTTGAGTGAAGGAATTAACAAATGCACATAGATGAAAGAATTGAAAGTGAAGTTTAAACTTACTCAAAGCCGATCGGTAGGAGGGCTGCACGTAGACACCGGGCAACTTCTGCTTCACCACCAAGGTGCTGCAATGGGAGAGAGCTCAGAGCCACACTGACACAGCAAACCCTGCACGCACCGCCCACAGCCCAACAGGGCTTCTTCCACAAACTCACTCCCAATTCCCAGGGCTGCTCACAGGAGGAGGTGGCAGATATAGTGAAATCACACTCTTTTCCTCCTGCTTTTTGCACCACTCCACCTGAGGACTTACTAGCAGAGAACACTATTCCCTCCTGATTAAACTAAGCAGAGAAGCACAAAAACTCTTCCCCTAGTAGATGCATTTAACATGTCAGTATAGAAATTTGCAATGTTTTACTGAATCTCCAGTCTCAAAGTAAGGAAGAAAAAAAAATTCAATTAAGTAATTTTGAACACAGATTCACAGTCAATTGTAGTTGCTGCTGAAATGTGATCAAACTTCAACCTCAATTTTAAACAAGTATTTTTTTCAGTTTTAGATGACACTATGCTGCAGATCAAGCAAAGATTATACTGACGATGGCCAGAACAAACAAAAAAATCAAATTAACTTCACAGGTTTTCCAGTTACTTGGCGTAGAGTTCATTAAACTCTACATGCTTGCACAAATAAACAACAATCTTAAAGCAAAACATCAACACAGTTCTCTACTTACCATTTCCCTAGCATTTGTTATTAGTTCCCCAATAATGAATTTGCATTATAGTACCAATATATTTACTCAGAAAAAAATATCTTTCTTGAATTAAAAGGCAATGTCAATTCCTTGAAAAAGAAATAAATGTTTTGAGAGTTCTCACTTTCAACTTAACAGTTAAATACAAGAACTGAGACTCACTGTTGCATAAGGACTCCAGGGATTTCATTCCAAAAGGCTCCACATACTTGGGAATCCAGTATGTCTATTACAGAGGAAGTCCCTTCAGCTCTGTAGCACTAACCATTATATAACTAGAAAGTTCTCAAGACAGATTGTTATGCTCCCACAGCAGCCTACAAATCACTAGATGGGTGAAATGCAGCTCCTCCCTCACAAGTTTCACTTTAAATATCACAGAAATGAATACAGACTTCCCAACATCCCCTTGATCAAGTGGATCAGGCAGTGTTCAAGTGTTTCATGTGACAACTGAAGGAAGGTCCCACATCCTAACTCCACTGATAGCACCATGTATTCATGAGCACCTTCCCACCTGACATCTGCTTGCTTCTATTTTAATACTTTTTCAAATACTTGGTATTTCTGACCAAAAAGCTATTAGGATAACTAAACTCACAATGTGCTTACTTCAAGATTAAGAAATGTAATAATTCGGAGAATGACATCTAAAAGCACCCCTTAAAATCTCATCTTTCTTCTCCCTTTCTGTCTCAAGAGATCAAGGCTGCTGCTCCAGGAAAAGAACTCTGCAGACAATGTTTTCTTGCCTTCAAGGACTATGACAGACCTCATGCAAGAACTAGGCCCCTGCAGGGCTTTTTCCCCACTGAAGCATAAGCCCAGTGACCCAAAAAAGATGAAAAAAGTGAAAACCTACAATTCTGCAAGTAGTGAGTACTCCAAATAAAAAGGCCCATAGGAAGCATGTGTTCCATTGGTGGACTGGGAGGAGGTGGCAGGAGAAGCAGGCTTGGTTATTGGCACAGCATTCTTTGGGATGGAAGGCAACTGTTTCTTTGCAGATCCTCGCAGGGGACTGGTTCGAAGCTCTGCACTCAGTGTTTTCTCTTCAGTGTCAGATCTCTGTCAAACCAAAGGAGAACCATGAGATCACAGACCATATTTCAGACACATTTAACACATGAACATATTTTAACACAGGTCTAAACCAAATTATGGTAATTACAAGTTAGGCTAATGAAACATATCTTGGGGTTTGGTGATCTAATGCTTGAGGAAGGCCATGGAGGGGTGTCCCTTTGCATTTTATTTTTATATAGACTTTTGTTTAACTGAACACAACCTACAAGTACAAAAGTATTCAATGCTGGATAGGAAATCTGCAGATTAGGTCAAATGCTTAAGGAGGCTTACATTTATTTAGAACCTGAAACCAGACAGTATATAACATCAGCTTACAAGCCAATCTATTTCTAGCACACAGTGCATCATGATAAATCATTTCTACTGACAACATCCTTACACTGCAGACTTCAAAGACTCTTTAAAGTAGTGTAGTAAAACTGAGATGAAATCAAGGTTTTATGTATTTCACTTCCTGACTGTGCTTAAGACATTCCACTTGGAACTGATCCTATAGCTCACTCCTACAGTGAAAGGATCACCCCTTGGCAGTTGCACCAAGTTTAAATAGTTTTACTACAGGAACCTTTTTATGCCTCTGCTGTCTTTTCTTGGAAGAAAAGAACAAACCACTGCCAACAAGCACTGTACTACTCACAGACCCCAAAATTATTCTACAGATTGCCAGGACGAATGTGCAGGCTACAGACTTGTGCTTAGGCTACATGTGGTGACTTAAAGGCAGGATTTAAGCTGTGGTGTTTTGAAGGGCCCAAAACCTGGACTCATGATCTCATGATCAATGTTACATAATTTGCCCTAGTACTGAGCACCTGGGAAGTGATTAACCCTAGAACTCCTATGCTTTTATTACTGCTACAACCTCAAAAATCAACATAGTTTTGTCAAAGCTCATTGCACAAGCTATGGCTAAGCTCTACATAAGACACTAAAATGTCTTAAGAAAAAAGTGTTTTCACCACTTGATCTAATTTGTTTCACATTTCCTACTTAAAGATGTTTCAGATAAAAAAAAAAATCAACAAATTCTGGAGTAGACTATGCACAGGCACATTCCAGCTAACACAGCTCAAAGCCAGTTTACACTTTTACTGAAGGTGATCTCAACCCTGGGGATAAATGCACAATAAAACACCATGTGCAGATCACCTGATGTTTTTTCCCAGCACTGCTAGCACCCCTCCCAAGCACGACAACACTCCCTGGCATCCACTCATTGCACACCTTGCGCACAGAACCTGTAGACATGCTCCAGAAAGGGTTCATAACGCGAATGCCAAACAAGGGGCTGCAACTTCCCGCTGCCTTCGGGGTGTCCTCAGGCCCTTTGGACTTGCACCCTAAAAGGACACAGAAAAACAGGCATTTAACAGATAAACAGCACTCTACATATAAATAGGATTCAGATCTAATTCTGCAGTCATTATTGTTCTGTAACTTCAGGAGAAAACTTCATGTAAGACCAACAAGAGTTAAAAATGCCAAAGCTCTATTATGTGCTCCAGAAGAATAATGTGTCTATTTTTGCACCTGAATCTCTGCCTCCTTTCTGCTGGAAAAAGACTCTACATTCTGCATTCCATATTCATCTTGCCAATGAGAAGAAAATAAAAGGGTCCTCTCTTGGCTCAGCACAGTTTAGGAAGACTCTCTACACTGGCAAATATTAAAGTTATCACCTCCCCATTTCAGTCCAGCACCAGACAGAACCATGACCCTGCTAACAACTGTCCCTTGCAGATATTCTTGACTTTGCACATTTCTGAAGTGTCCCAGTTAGAGAAATTCTCTGTCATTCCCAGTGACAGAGATGATCCTTTCATTGAGTTTGCCTCATGTATGTGTCATTTTGTTTTCATCTGCATTGGAACACCACCAGGAATAGACAAAGCCACAGAACACAGAAGTTTCTCTGTGGCTTATTTAATGGTTTCATTATTAGCACTAAGGCTTAGTGCTCTTTAGATCAGCAGCCCAATAACAAGGACTTCAGCAGTATTTGGAGTTTCAGTGTCATCTACTGTCTATGTACTTGCTTTCCTCGCTTTCTTTTTTTTTTAAAGTCTTGCTATTCCTGGTTCAAGAACTGTGCCTATTGCCTCCACTCTTTTTTTCCTCTCCAGTTCTACTTTCCTTCCTTCTCTAAACCTCCCATTTTTAGCTCTATCACCTTAGGTTTTGAGGCACTTTACTCAGTTTCTTTAATAGAAAGTTGCCCAGCATGGATCAAGAAGGCTAAAGTGATGTGAGAGAGAGAGCCAGTGGCACAGGTTTCTACTGTGGTCAACACTACATTTTTACTGCAGTAAGGAAGGCAGCATCTGTTTACCATTGGTCTGATTAGTTTATAGAGCAAACTGAAACATTATGACCAAAATCTTCCTAAAATTAAAATAAATGCTAATCTTATTCAAAGAAAAAAAAAAAAAAAACAAACACCCACAAACAAACCAAACCATACCCACACAATTTATCCAAAGAAAGTCAAGGAATTTTAAATGCTTAAAAGAAACATCAATATCAAATCATAGCCTTCTAGGCTATGCAGCAGCTAACCATTAAAAAAACACAAGCACCTTTCAGAAAAGTGATGAAAAATAATTAATTTCCCCACCCAAAATCATCCCAAACATTCCAACATACAACAGGTTCAGCAGCCAGAGTTCCACATCATTCTGAGCCGCTGAAGAGAGAAAGTCCAAGCACAGCTGCTGCCCTGTGAGAGCAGGGAGAAGATGTTTTCACTTTTCCCCGTCTCTGGCCTGGAAAGCAGAGCCATGCCACAGGGCTGTGCCACAGCCTTTTCCATGCAGGCAGCCAGACTCAGTGAGGCAGGAAGCCACGGGGCCAGGAAGGCAGGAGACGTTTCCTGGGGAAACTCCGGAGGGTGGAGGAACTGACGCACAAAGAGCACCTGAGCTCCAGCTCTGACAAGGGGGAGAAGCGCTGCAAGAGAGGTACGGGCTGGAACACAATCAGCTGGCATCTGCAGTGACTGTGGGATTGGGGTGGGATCAGACTGTTTGCTTTGGGCTGCAGGTTTTTTACAACTAGGCAATACAAGCTGCAATATCCCAGCACCAGAGACAGGAGAAAAGGAGTCAGCAGGACAAAGAACAACACAGGCAGGTAAAAACCAGCCCAAGCTACTCCCAGGGAGACGGGGAACTTATCCACTGATGTTGGATGCAGCTCAGTCACCAGATCCACCCTACAGAGAGCAGCTATGTATCTCAGTACACCTCCAGCTTTGCCTACTTACATGCTATTAAGAGCTAATAAAACATTATTTGAGCTTTAGTTAAGCTAAAGAATAACTTCCAGGTTGTCTTTTATCCAGTTGCTTGCCAGCTATAAGTCATACACAGTATCATCCTAAATTTATTGTTAAACTGCCTCCAGTCTCATACACCTGCTAAAACACTGTTTACAGTGGAGCACTCAGAACCTCAGAGTACAAGTTTCCCAGAAGAGGGGCATTTAGGGAGCCTTCCAGGGTGTTTTAGAAGTTTATTTCTAATCACACTGACTCCTATGCAGCATGAAAGTGGAACACCTTAGCTCTAAAGGAAACTTATCCACAACTGCTTCTGCTCTCTAGTACCTTCACCTTGCAATTTACCACCCATCACTGATCACAGAAATGATGAAAATCAGTATTAAAAACAATAACCAAGTAACAGCAAATTTACAATTTGACTGTCTATCCTTCTTCTCACTATGTCTACAGCAGACAAATGAGAGCCAAGTTCTGATATTATTAAGTGGAATTTCTAGGCAGTTTAGGCATTCACACCTACCCAGGGCTCAGTGCCTGCCTCAAGGCACCCACCATTATGGCATCTTCCAGTGCTGTAACTACTCAAACCATCAGCCTCCCAAAACAACCCAATAATGTCTCCTCATTTGATGCAAAAGGAATAAAAACATTCAAAACTATCCCACTCTCTCTCCTTTCACACTGTCAACATTCACAGAATCTCATCCAGAAGAGCTCAATAGTGTGCCAGTGCATTCTACTGATTTCTCCTGCTTTAAGAATAGCAAGCAACAGCAACCCTCCTGAGCTGGCCTCCTCCCACAGCTACCTTCTTCTCTAGTGCTTTCCTTTCAGTAAAACACCAACTAGACAAAGACAACGCTTCTGAACAAACTTCAAATATTGCTTCTTGCAAAGGCCTTTTAAGTTATCCACAGCACCACACTGGGACCAAAAGCCACCTGCTGCCAGGCATAACTTCATGTCCACCCTCTCCAGGTATGCAATACACACCAGCAGTCAGAGCAAGTGTAAAGTCATCTGACTCTTCATCAGCACTCTAAAAGTCTTCAAAAAACTGAAGTTACCATTAGCAAAATCATAACATTTAAGTTCTTTGCTTTTGCACCTTTTCCTTCTCTACATCAGATATTGTCATTTTTTAAAAGTCCCATTTTACCCACTGTTGTAGTATGTGTCATATTTTTCTCCTCTCCCCAACAGAGTTACTTGATCAAACACAACACTAAAGCAATGTGAACAAAAAAAAACTTTATCTGCCTGGAACAGAGCACTCTTCTAAAGATTTTCTGGAAACGTCAACAAATCAAAGAGAGCCACTCCCACAGCTGAGAGCAAACTGAGCTCCTTCAGCAGAGCCCCAGAGAACAGTGCATACCGCACACACAATGTTACGTGCTTGTCCAGCAACCGTTGCTGTCAGTTCACCCTGGATCTCATTTCTCCCCAGTACAGCCTCTCCTGACCGCCTTTGGACCCCAGGCCTCGTTCACCCACACCTTAACGTGCCGGACAACACGGGAGCGCTGCTGGCGGCGAACAGGAGCACTGACCAGTCAAGCCTGTTCGCCAACTCTTCTTCCACAGGTGGGTTACACGCTCCATACCAGCACCTGCTGCTACGAGCTCAGGCCACCAGGAAACTGCAATCTACGCCAGCGACACCTGCTCTCAGACAGCAGCCTAAGGGACACACACGGGCGCTGGCCGGCCGAGTCCCCGGCACAGGGCGCTCCAGCGGGAGCTGTCAGCCGGGGTCACGGCAGGTTAAGCGCAGTCTGTGAAGCCGGAGCGGGCCCCGGGGTGTTTCCCGCCGAGGCCGCGGCCGTGCGGCAGCGCCAAGCCGCTGGCAGGGCGGGGAGGGTCGGGCAGAGCGCTGGCAGCGCCGGGCCGAGCCCCGCTGGCAGCCGCCGGGCCCGCGGCGCCGCTCGCCCCCCTCACGGGGCAGCCCCAACGGGCCGCGCCCGCCCGGCCCCTCCCGGCGGCAGGTGACGGCCCCGCGGGCGCGGACACCCCGCAGCCCTCAGCGACACAACAGCCCCGCTGCCCTCCCGTGCCGTGCCGCGGGGACCGGACCCCCGCGCCCACCGCCGCCGCTCTCGCCCGGGAGGGTCCGCCCGGACAGCGCCGGCGCTGCGGCCCCTCGCGCTCACTCACCGAGGCTCCGCCGCTCCCCGCGCGGCCCAGGCCCGCCGCCGCCGCCGCCGCCGCCACCGCCGCTCCCGCTACCCCCGGCACAGCCCCATTTACCGCCCGCCCCTCGGGCCGCACATCCGGGCCGCCCCCCGCCGCCAATGGGCTCCTGCCGCCGCCAGTACCGCCCCGCGGGGCGGGCGGCGCGGCCGCAGCCGCCACTCAGAGCGCGGGACGGGCCCTGACGCGCCGGGGCCGCCCCGCGCACGGCGATTGGCCCGAGAGCCTGTCCGTCTGTGGCTGGCGGACCAATGGAACCGGGCGGGTGCACCTGTCACTCTCTCAGCAGGGTGAATACGCCACGGGGTGGAGCTTAGAGAAGAGAGCAACTCTCATTGGTCAGTCGGCCGCGCGGGGACGCACACATTGGCCGGCGGGGCCGAGAGGCCGCCTGGGGCGGGGCCTGCGGCCCGTCCGGCACCGCCCCGTGTCCGAGCGCCGGTCCCAGCGGGGCCGCTGAGGGAGGAGGGTCGGGCTGAGGGAGCGGGATGGCGGCTGCCGGGCTGCTGGGGGAAGCCCGGGGGAGGGCAGGAAAGGCGGAGCTGTGACGATGCAGTCCGGGACAGCCGCGGGGACACGTTCCCGCACCGGACAGCGAGGGGCAGCGGAACAGTGGCACAGCGCTGCAGCGCGGTGGACACCGTGTGTGTGCCTGAGGGATCCACTCTGCCTCTCCAACGCTGTGCAGCTAACGCTGCCTGTATGAGCCAAGAGCTCCAACCTCCTACTGGAGGTGACGTAACCAGCATGGACTTTCGTCACTCCTCTCGCAGGCTACAAAAATGGACATTTAAAAAACATTTTCAATTTAATTGTTTTGTGGTTTTTTTCCCTCACAGACTCACAGAATGTTGCAGGTTGGAAGGGACCGCAGTGGGTTCCCGGGTCCAACCTCCCTGGTCAGGCAGAATTCCCCAGAGCACAGGCACAGGGCTGTGTCCAGACAGTTCTGGAATGTTCCAGCAAGGAGACTCCACAGGCTCTGGCCAGGCTGTTCCGTGCTCGGGCCCTGCACAGCAAAGAACCTACACAAACCACACAAACCTACATAACCTTACTTGATAATTACTGATATTAACATGACTTGCGCATCTCCAGGTGGAACTCCCTGGGCACCATTCCTGCCCCTTCCTCTGTCCCATTGCTGGGCCCCAGGAGCAGAGCCTGGTCCCTGCTCGGAGCCCTCGAGCACAGACAGGGCTGAGGGTTCCTCAGCCATCTCCTCTCAAAGGCAAACAGCCCCAGCCCCCTCAGCCTTCCCTTGCAGGAGAGGCTCCCATCCCTTGGTCACCTTTGTTGGATGGACTCACTCGGGAGCTCTGTGACTGTCGTGCTGAGGAGCCCAGAGCTGCAGAGTGCTCCAGATGTGCCCGAGCAGGGCTGAGCAGAGCGGCAGCATCACCCCTGAGCTGCTGGCAATGCTCTTCCTATGTACTCCAGGATCCCTCTGCCCTTATTAGCCACAAGACTACACTTGCTGGCATATTTTAAAGCTCCTTTTAAAATTAATAATACCAGCTTCTGATACTATTGCTGCACCGGTACATACACACACAGTGTAAATTTATATTAACAATATATACACACAAGATATACATACAAAATATACCTCTAAAATCTGCTGAAGAAAAGGAGGAAAAAAACAAACCTCAGGAGTTAGCTTTTATTTGTAATTAGACTTTTTATGAGCCCAGTAGAACAATTAGAGAAGTTCTATACCAAAACTGAAGTAATTTGTCAAGGTTTTGAAGGTGACAACAAAATCCATGCTATCTCAAATATAAAAATTACAGAGAATTTTAAAAATCAATGCATGTAGGGTGGATTTATTTTTGTTCCTTAGCTATGAGCAAAAATACCATTCTAAGGCTATCACTTTGTCTCAATTATTGTAACCTTCTCCTATCCCCCTGTCCTCAAAATGCCACTTTGAAGTCTTCAGTAAGTTAATAACGTTATTATTCTGGCTAAACCGCTGTCTCAAGTTTCTAAAACCCTTTGGCAATTTCCTGTTCTTCAGTGTTTCAAATGCTAGCTCTTTGCCCACACCACTGAAGTGCTGCACAACTTCCCTTTAGGCTCATATCCTAAATTATCTGCCTTCCACTGCTACATGCAGTAGTAGCAGTCACTTGTTACCTCCTTTTTTTCTTCATCTCTTTCCTGCTATGTATTTTCTTTTTCCTGCTCCAAATCTCTTCCCACCAGCTCTGCTTTGAAGGTTGTGTGTCCAGAAATCTTTTTTTGTGTGGTTACCTCCATCATTGGGCTTTTCAGACCTAACCATTCTTCAGAGTGTCTTGCCTGTATCAGGTGCTGTCCTTGCTGAGGAATGGAAGGTGGTAATGAAATCCTCACTTAAATGCTTTGCAGGTGTCATAGATCTTACCCTGCAAAATTCTGTGGCTTCAACATTTTGTTGAGTGTACATGCTCAGGATGTTGCAAAACTGTATTGCAGTGGGAATAACATTTAGACTTTGGTATGAAGGATTGTGAGGAATATTTATCAGGCCTTTGAAGTCAACATTGTTAATTCACCAAATCCCACTATAGTCCAAAGTTTCCTATTTTGATCACTATTCTGACAAGAAAAAAGCCTTTGTCTAATACATTTTCTTAAAACCTTTTCACATTCCCTTCCTAGTCATATCAAATGTGAAATAATTCTGTTTAACAAATCTTTTTATTTTGACCGGTATAAGAGATTAATCAGGTCTAAAATGCTTTTTGTATATTATTTATCTTGTGAAAGATTTCTTTCATTATGGGTGGTACAACATTGTATGATTAATGCATGTCTAAACGACCTTTAGATAACCTTTTCCCTACTTTTAGATACTCTGTATCTGTTTCCCCCAGAATTCTAAATACTGCAAGGAATTTTCCCACAATACCTATGTTCATACCCCAAAACCATACATACCCATAATCCAAACCCCAAAATTGCCCAGCACCTTCCCGTACCTCTGTGGAGGAAGGAAGGATGCTGTGGCTGAATCGTTTAGGGCATGGCCAATGCGATGCTGAATTGTTCAGTGTGGGAAGTCTGGATAGTTCTGAACGGACCAGAATTTCCCCTTGTGGTGACTGTGGTTCTGAGAAGAAATCTGAGCTAGAAAGAGACGAGGAAGGATAAAATAAATCTGTAATTAGCTCGGGCTCGGCACCACTAGATGGTGTCCTGCGGCTGCTCTAGTCACACATGGCCCTGCTCGGGCAGGTGGAGGGACAGAAACCCCTCCTGGCCGGAGCACAGCGTGGGCTGCAGGACAAACTCGGGCTCCGCGCTCTTCCTCACCTCCCACTGAAGTCCCCAGTGCCTCTAGGGGGAGGCTGATAAAAGAGTTTTGACAAATAACCTACATAACCACACAAACCTACATAACCTCACTTGATAATTACTGATATTAACATGATTTTTTTTCCTTCCTACAATGCAAAGGTGAAATACGGCATTTTCTTTCTTTTCAAAGCTAAAAAGGCAGAATTACAAACACAGTTAAAACCCTGAACATCTTTTTTTTGTAGTTCAAGCAAAATTCGCTTGTGATTTCTGCACTACAAGAACATGCTATCAGCACTTTATAAAGCAATCAAAGTAAAAATAAAAGCAGCCAAATAAAGAGTTTAGATTTTTGTTTCCTTTTTTACCATGGTAAAAATGGTGTGTTGTTTTTTTCATAAAGAGATTGTTTTCAATTTTTCCATACTGGTCTCTATTTGCATAATTGTTAATAACAAGGCATATCCTGTCAGTAAACGAGGAGAGAGAAATTATCAGCTCTCTAAAATTTGTTGAAAAACCTACAAAAATTATTTAAAATAGGTGTTTTCAATTTAAATGTATCTGTGAAGACATGGATGGACGGAGCTGATTCACAGTTCACAGTGTTATGTTTGCTTAATTACCTCATCAAAAAAAAACCCCTAAACAATATTTAAGGTAGCAGCAATTTTAATTAAATAGTTTAGAAAATATATAAATAAGGGATAATTTCAGTGCAAGTTATCCATAAGGAGGAAGAGATCAGGTCCCAGTTCTCCCCTCATTCTGAAGGACGATACACAAACAATAATTAAACAATCTCCGTGGGATGGATACCTGTGGTGAGGCTGGAGCTGCTGCAGGGCTCTGAGCCTGCAATGGCAAGGCCAGGCCAGCCCAGAGAGGCATTTGCTTTGGGAAAGCCTTCCTGAAACTTTGCCTGAAATGTGAATTCCCAGACAGGCCTTCACAGCTTGACAGAAAATGCTGCCCACACTCCTGCTACCTGTGCTGCGGCTTCAGCTCTTTGACACTTTCCTCTCTTTGGAATTGAAATTAAGTTAACAACGTGTAAGAAAGAAAACATAAATTAGAAGCTCATTTATTTTAGGAACACTATTGGAAACTAACAGCAAATCAAACACAAACCCCTCTTCTGGTTTACACCCAACAGTGTGGTGTTTCTCTACTTTCTTTAAAACTAGTATAAGGATAGAAACTTTTTCTACTAGTAGTGTTGATTCAAGATTATGTACTCATTTTTCCTATTTTTTTTAATTACAATGGAACTGCTAGAATGGATGCAGCTGTAGCTGCACCAATATAAAAATGCTTTTGACTGTGTATCTGTTTTCCCTGAGGAAGAGGTAAGATGGAACAGCACTAACTGCATCATCAAAATTTGTCATTTAGGTCTTAGGGTAGAATCTCAGGACCTGCTATTGGTCTCTGCTCAGTCAGCAGCAAACTATTATAACAAGGATAAAATATTAAATTTATTTATTCCCCATAGAAAACCTCCTGTCTTCCTAGACTCACTTAATATAAAAAGAATACATTTGTGTGTAATATTCAGAGACTTTTGTATTTGCATGGCTGTCAGTGTGTTTCACAGCATGAGAGATTGACTGCATTAATGGCTCCTGAATAGCAGAAGCTCCTATCAATGACTAATTAAAGATCAGATCATACCCTTCAAACTACACTTTCTTCAACATGTCTCACACAGAGGAAAAAATGCATTAAACATTTAAATCTGAATTTATTTCAAATTCCTTAATTTATGAACTAGAAACCTCAGTCACTGTGAGTCCAACTGTGCAGAATTCAAAACCATGAAAATTGTAAAACTGACTTCCTGTACTCTTTTATTCCTTTGTATTTGCTTTCCTAATAGCTCTTATTTGAATGGTGAGAATTACAGTTCTAAGATGAATTTTGGTTCTGCACAGTATGAATTTGAAAGTAATTTCCTGTTATAAGGAGAGAAGGGACTATTTTATCACTATTTTTTTAAGAAGTTGAACACTTGAATCTGACTGGAGGCTTATAATGTCAGAATAAATCCCAGAGGAAGATTTAGATTCCAATTGCATTGGTTTTCTACTTATGGGACTACTTGTTTCTAGGTGAAACATCCTAGGAAACATATGTTGATGAGAAGCACTCAATTTTTTAGTCACACATTTTGAAAATACGTTCCTTAGCTATCAAAATCATACAGATCCTGTTTTAAAATGCTATAATGTAAAATTAATCTTAAAACTATGTATGCATACAACTTACTTGTAATAGAGACATTGTCAGGATAAAAGCTTGTGTATTTAATTCCTAACTTGGAATGTCTACTGATGAATTAAAATTCCTTATTTTAGAATTTTCACAGCTGTTCCTTGAGAACTTTTTATAAGTTGTTAATCAGACTAACTAGATTTACAGCAGTAATTAATATTTCCTCATGAATAAGGGTTTTTATTTCCTCAATATCTTTCTTTCATGGAACATTTTGAATCATAATAACGTAGAACAAACTTTTAAACAAAAATGTATGTAATCCCACACCCTCAAGGGTAACTAAGATTACAGAGTAATCAGAATGAAGAATCTTTTTGAAAAATCAGTTTTGCAGAGAATAGTTATTAAAGTGCATCTGTATGAGACAACTTTGGCAAATCAGTGAACACAGTCCATGTAAACAAGCTTTGATCAGCAGTTTCCACAATATCATTATGAATTCCAGTGTTTGCTGTAATGGTATGATATGATAAATGAAAGGCAGACAAAAACCAATTCATAATTTTCAGATGGAAAATCACAGTTAATTTGTTGACTGAAAAATAACTACATAATTTCAGAGATGATAAGACATAATAAAGTAGGACTATTCTTTTCTCCACTCACACCTTGAGCCATATTTCTACACAAAAGTCACTTTCCTCCTTTCATCTTCTTATTACTTTCCTGGTAAAGTGACATATTAAGCAGGTATGTAAGTGGTTGGTAATTTTAAAAAGCTGAATATTTAAAAAACTTAGTGGATAACTGATCAAAGAACTGAATATGAAGAGTAAAGACTGGGGAGAGAGAGAGGGTGAATATGCAAAGGGAGCTTTCACATTCAAAGGGGAACAGCTACAAGCAGCTACCAAGGGGTTGTAGCTCAGTTAATAAAGTTCCAAGCAGAAATGATGTTGGGCTTGAATCAAAGGCTGCCACTGAGCAGCACCTCAGAGCCCACACTTCCATCCCCTGCCATAAGATCCTGGATGTACCCAGGGCTGCTCCACCCTGGCTGCTCCAGACCCCATTTCCAGCTGCCCTGCCCTGCAGCCTGACCTTGCTGGCCTCAGGGTTCCAACCAAGGAAAAGCTGGTGAGAAAGACACTTTCTCTTCCCTCCATCTCTCCAAACAGAAACTGCAGCTGATGCTCCTGGCTCAGAGTTTATAACTGGAAGCAGAGAAGTTACTTTGGCAAACACAAAGGGCTGAATGGAAACTCAGAAATACCCTTCTCCCTCACATACCATTTTCCCCCCAGTTCTATATTCTGTATATACATTTTTGGCTCAAACTAAACAGTGTAGTAGAGACTATGTGTTTCAGAGATTGCATATAAAGAAAACATTTACTACATTAGGTCTTTCTAGAGCTAGACTGAACAGGGCAAAAAGAAAGACCAGCAGCTCAGCATCTTCCCACAGGCTGCACACCTGGCACCAGGGCAGATGTCAATGTGGTAGGGTCATTATTTCTCTGGAAACAGGCAGATGGGAGCTGGTTATGTCTCAGATTTGTTCTCAAATTTTTAGGCAGCACAAGCTGAACACAAGCTGGGAAATGCAGGAAAATATTTGGGTTCCACTGCAAATGGACCCCTTCAATGAGCGGGAGGGGAGCCAGAGTCAGACTCAATAGCTGACTGTCTTGGAAATGCAATTGGACCCAGGATCTGGCTATCCAGTTTTAGCTGAAGAACCTCAAAAAAAAAAATGAACACTGCTAGATGGAAAATTAAATATTTGCTCAGTAGGAAGCAATTTCAAGTCAAATGAGGTTACTGTTGGCTTCTACCACATCACAGGCAGGATATAGGAACCTCAGTCTGCCT
The DNA here is from genome assembly GCF_027887145.1 of Ammospiza caudacuta. NCBI lineage: Eukaryota > Metazoa > Chordata > Aves > Passeriformes > Passerellidae > Ammospiza > Ammospiza caudacuta. The sequence goes on from NC_080605.1 coordinate 11,449,375, forward strand.
CCCAATTTGGACTATTCACAACCAGTTTGACTAGTCACAAATTAATGTTTTAGGGACATTACAGAACAATTTTTAAAAATCAACAAAATTTGTTAACTTCAACAAGACTTTAGTTGAGATATTTCATCTGTGAATAAGAACTTCAGTTGGCAAAAAAAAAAAAAAAATCAATAGAACATCTGTCCCCATCTGTTTCAAGTGGTTTATTTTTTTTCTGAGTTTTGGTATCTTTTTAATGCCATCTGCAACCTTTTCTCTGTAAGTCGTGTAATTTTGTATCTCCCACTCAGTTCTATTTGTTTCCTCAACATAGTAATTTAATTCAATCTTATCTTCTATACATTTGTCAGTTACTAAATCCACAAGAGGTTGGGAGGTCTAATTTTTCTTCCTTTTTAAGGGACACAAGTAATGTCTCTGCAGTTTTGAAATCTGGCTTGGCTGTTTGTGGTTTTATTACACAGCATTTCATTCTAAAAGCAACAGTGTGAACTGAGATTAGATTTAAACTGAGTCTTTCCAAACATCATGAGAATTCTTCTGTCAAATAAAACTTTCATCTTAATTATCCTTAATAATTTCCACTTTGCAAACATAAGGTCCCTTAATGCCTTTGGAAAATGAAGATTATGAGAAAGAGACTATAAAAAGATAAACGTCTCATTTTGCAGAATTTTAAATACCTTCTTTCAGACAGTAAATCTAATGTTAATTAATACTAGGGTATAATATTAGATTTCTCCCTTTTATGAAAATCCTGGATAGAACATTCCCTAGTGTAGTATTTTCTGTGTTATTTTATATATTGGTTCAAATTTAAAGCCAAGAATATTGCTGAAAAATGTCAAGTAACTTATTCAATAGTCAAGCAAAGAACCACTGTCACAATTTAATTAATTTTCATTATTTAATTATAGAGTGTGTAATTATAAATCAATTTTTATTTTCAGTCCTTCTGAAATCCTGCTCACCAGAGTTCTGAACACAGCCATGTGGTTTGGATATTTGAGCTGGACAGAAATTCCCCATTTTATTTAATTTATGACAGGCTCAGTGTGTATGTCTGTGTATGCACAAGTCTGTGTATGCAAATGCTAATTCAAGCACATCAATACCTTTCTTAAGCAATTGTGGCACTGCACACCAGGCCAAGCACTGTATTCTTTGATAAACTAATATTATATTTCCTCCTGCAATACACAATTCAATATGCTAGTTTGTCTGAAATTAAGATATCTCTATAAAAAATACAGGCAACATTTTTGTTTTGTAATTGTTGCTACTTTCTGTTGTAAATTGCATAAGGATGCTCTTGGAAAGGAACATGCAATGGGTTGTGCACAGAAAGGAGAACACGAGCCAACATCCAGACAATGGCAACACAGCAGCTGCACTTCCATGTGGGAAAAGCATCACCCACACAATGGCCAACATTGCTTCCCAACAGTCAGTACATTTATAGAGCCAAAGCAGCCACCATTACAAAATAAACATATTTAAAATTAAGATGTTTTTAATATTAGGGATTAGGAAGGATCAAAACCCACCATAAAGACAGGAAAATGAAACTCTCCTTCCTTCCTTCCTGAGTGCTTTTGTGATTATTTTGAAATAAGGATTTTTTTTCAGGGCAATCTTTAGGGCATGTTGTTGAAGTTTTCTGTGGCTGTAGCATGGCCTAAAATTAGCTAAGTAGATGTGCATTTTTTACCTCTTCCCACCAAAAAAAAGAGAAAATACCCAACACAAAACAAAACAACAACAAAAACAAAACCAAAAAACCCCACAGACAAAAAAAATCCCCAAACCCTAGAAAAAAACTAACAAACAACTCCCCCCACAGACACATGATAAGGCAAAATAAAGTTCTTTACAACTGGTAATGCAGATTAATATCTCACTGTAAAATTATTTCCTATTAAACAATGACAATAGATAATTTTCTATGTTTATACCCTTTCTATAAAAAGCTTTTGCAAGTGATATGGCCCTTGTGCATCCTTGAATTACAGAAAAGATGAGTTTGGAATGATCCTCTGGAGCTTCTCTGGTCCAATCCCCCGCTCAGTAGTGGGGCCATCTGGAGCAGACTGCTCAGGACCACATCCAGCTGTGGTTTCAATATCTCCAAAGATGGAGAGACTCTAAAACCTTTCAGACCAGCCTGTTCACTGCTTGGTCTCCTTGACAAGACCTCAAGCTTCATGACCTGTCTATACAGCCTGCTGTGTATTAGCAGCAACAGCAGGTGTGCAGTGAACAGCTCTTTGGGGCAGAACACAATTTGAAAGCAAATGTTAATTATGGAAGAGGACAGGATGGGAAACTACTTTCAACAGAAAAAATATTGTGTAAACTGTAACAGCTTTGCAGACTGCTGAATGGATCTTTAGTTGTCTCAAACCTGAGGGAAGAGACTCTCATCTCCCTCTCCTGCTCACTCAATCTCCAGCTCTGGGTGTTGAGATACCTGAAGGAAATGTAGTTGCTTTTACCAATTTCCTTTGCTGAACATTCTGTTATTCAGAAGGGATAATCAGAGTCCTGATCTGGAATAAATCTGCCTATCTGGAATGCACAAGGGGAGCATGCAAGGTCATTCATGGAGCAGAAGCAGCCTAGGCAAGCCATGTTGTGGCACCTGGCTGGGTGTGTTTCTGGTACTCACAGCACCCATGGCATGGCTGGGCTCTTAACACACAGCCCAGCTGAAAACCCCACTGTCACATCTGGAATGTTTCAAACCTTGAGTTGGTAACAGACCTAATACATTTTTCCCTAAGAAATAATTTACAATCGTTCTTGGATAATAGAAATGTTTAATCCATTCAGAGTGGCAAATAATAATCAAGATGTGTAGCTAAAGGATGATCACAACTGCTTCACAGATATGCTCTAAAAATCCAAACTAACTACTAAATGAAAGAAGAATAAATTAAGTCCTTACTTATAATTTAAAAACCTCAACCAAAACAGAGCTAAAAAAGCCCAATATTACCTGCTCTTTACAACAGCTATGCCTCCTTGTCCTCAGAAAAAGAGGTTAACTTTATACAAAACACTGCCTACATAATTTATGTCATTACTTACCTGGAGCCCTGCACGCATAGAAAGCTGGTGGAGAGACCAGGGATATGTTATGGGATCTATTAATTTTGCTAAACACTACCAAGAAAGAACTCAATTACAAGACAATTTAAAAAAGCAAAAATTCTGGGAGATAAATATCTTTAATCTAGTGTGGAAAGCCATAACAAGAACCAATTTTGAATAAGACATTCAGTAAATATTTTAACAGTGAGAGTGATTAACCACTTTAACTACTGAATGGAGTTGTATCTCTTGATTTCTTCAAAGTGAGCTTGAAAATCTCACAGTATAAGACTTTTTTAATCTTGCTACTTGGGTTCAGTATCACATTGACTGGATGAACTGCAATGGCCAGCAGAAAAGCTGGAGGTGACTAATTACCCCTTTTTGGGACTTCTGTGAATTAATGGGCTCCCCATTAACTGTCCCTATGCTAATATTACAGCTCATGACTCTCTCTTTCTATATCTGAATGCTATTAGATTGAGTTTATACAAATAAAAATGTGTGCTCAAGTTCAACAGCTTTAAAGCATTAGCACTTCCTCTGGCCTACCAACAGACCCAGTTAAGCTCAATGCAGGACTTTGAATAAAAATAGGAAAGCTGAACATAGACATAGTCTCTCATATGGAATTTTACCCTAGGTTTCAATTTTCTTTAAAAGAAACACTGAGCACTTGCTATTTGGAATACATTTAAATATGAATTTAACGAGTATGCCACTGAGGTGGAATCACCCCAGAAGTATGGGCTGGTAATTATTATCACATGGCAGTGACTGATTTATTAGCTGTTCAATGAAGGAGCCAAGGTTTGTGTTAGAGGCATAGATTCCTCATTTTTAGTTCCACCATCCGTCATAGTAGAAAATTTGTACTCCATGGAAAATGGAGTACAAATCATTCAGGAATTTACAACAGTCAGTTGAGCTGGTTCTGTGCTATATCATTGCTGGAAGTGAATGCCTTTGTTTTGCACCCTAAGGGCTGCTCATATGCATAAATAGCCCCCCTTTTTCTGTTTCTGAATCACAGTGTCCAGCCAATACAAAAAAGATTATGAGGTATGAAAACCGCACATATCTCCACCGCAGAACAATAACAAGATCTATACTTTGATTTCCTGGGAAATAAAAATTGTAGCTATACTTTCTGTCAGCCCATTCCTTTGAACGTGTTCTCTTCATAATTTGGATTTTGAATCAAGTTTAAATGGCAGTTAAAAATCGTATGTGGCAGTACACAATGAAATTTAGCTTGACAGCCTGGACATCAAAACTAAAAATAAATGACTTCACATCCAAATAATAAGTAATAACAATGTTAGCCTGCATAAGAATAGCAGGACTGGATTCAAATACAATATTAATTTTAGGGATATGAGTGACTAGGGAGAGACAGAGGCAAAGAAACAAATCCTTCATATAGCAATAGTCTCTTCTTATCCCCCAGGCAACTGGCTGCCTTTCACCTCGGCGGCGGAGCAATTATGTGGCATAATGACTGCAGTGCAAATAAGCAGAGAGATTTTATTAAACCAAATGAGCAAATCAGCTGCGTATTATTGCCATTTGATTGACAGTGACAAGTGTCGAGCAGACACGGATGTGAATATGATAAAGAAGCTTGCAGGAAAGCTCTTGATAATGTTACTCTTGATAAAGTTGCTCTGCAAACCTCTCTAAGTAAATAAAGGGGAAAGAATATGATGCATATTAATTCGCATAGTTTGCAACCTGCCACAGGACTAGAGGAAAAGTTGCAATAGGTTCAGCACATGGCATTTCATATGAATTCTAAAATTGCATTTATGAGTCTCATAGACTTTACAATACTATATTAATATTAAAAGTAAAGGTCATTCCACATAACAGTTAAGCTGCCTGAGCTTCAACCTTTATATCAATAACAGACTCGGGCTGGGGGCACGAGTAGGAGGAAAACAAGTGGAATGATCTGAATAAATGTAAAATGTTACTTAGGAAGATTGCTGCCTTTTGCTGGGATGTCCATTTACACGTTTGTACTTCCAGTGGACAATTACATTTCTGACAGGCCTGCCATCAGAATGATTAAATCAATACCTTTCAATGGGAGTGTGATTCATTGGCATGGGCCTTCAGGCCTCCAGGTAGCCCCTCTCACATTAATGACTGCCTTGTGACATCATGCACACACTCCAAAGCTTCCCACCACGGCAGGCAGCGTGGAACTTTGGATAATTACTTCTGGCACACGGAATGAGTTAACCAAGGTGACTGGGAAGCTTTGACAGCAACACCCATGGAAGAAAAGCAGCAGGGATAAAAAATCCCGTGCTGCAATGCCACTAACATCATGAATAAATTTGGGCTTACACGTTGAAATTGTTTTAGTGGATAAACCATGTGATAAATAGATCCCTTTCCTCCACTCCTTCATATTTTTTATTACTTTAAATTTGAATGTGAACAAGCCACAGTGTTATGCCACACTTCAGTGAACATTCTTTTGCCATCAAGTACCATCAAGTTGAAGATTTCCACTCTTTGAAAAAGAATCATAACTGAGAGGAAATGTTCTTGTCATATGAAGTACACTGTAAAATGTGGAAAGCATTTTTGATTTATGTTGTAATAGTGATTTGAATATCTATTTGGACATATTTCAGAGATCAGCTTTGCAAGGTTCGGCATAGCCTGAGCTGATTCTTGTGCTCTGCTTTAACTGTGCAAGCAAACTTCAGCATTCAAGAGCTGACATGCCCAGAATAACTGTAGCCTGATAAAAAAAGACTTAAAGTCTCTTTAACTTATATTTTCCAGCATGTGGGCCCTCCAACTCTACTGAGCTTCCAAGGAGAAGGACTGAGAAAAAAAAATAGTAGAATAAAATATTAGGTACCAAATCAATTTCCTCTAATATTTGTTATAATTTGTTGCATAAGCTGTATAATTTGTTGTAATATTTGTTGTTATAATAAAAAATTACTTAAACTGTTGCTATAATTTATTGCTTAAAAGCATCAGATTACCTTATTTCTACAAAAAGGAACTAAAGTACTCAGTAAAACAAGTTACTCTACCAACCTAGTCCAGTTATTGAAAATTGCTTAGTAAATTTTTGTTTATATGAAAATTAGAATTAAATTTTCATACAGTTGAGGCATTTTTACTGGTTTGAAGTAAAATGTAAAAAAGGATAGGCAATACTATCTACACACCTGGCAAAAACTGCCAGCATAAGAATTTCCTGTGCTTTAACATTTTTATTTCTGGGTTTGGGGCTGGTTTAGTACTTTGAATATAATTTTTGACTTTTTTTTTTCCTTTTGGTAAATATGTTTAAGAAATTATACAACCTCGGAATTTCAGAGTGCCTGATATTCTTCAAATAAGTATCCAGCCAGATGCACTCTGGTCTTTAAATATGAAAGTAAATACTCAGGTTACCACATTTGGGTTATCTTCAAAACCTAATCCCTGATATACAGCATTTTTTACCACAAAGCAGCTAAACAAGTATCTAAATAAGTTTATTGAAGTCTAAATCATTTCATCCTAAAATAAAACTTTTCCTATAGAATAAAGTCTGAGATTTTACAGTAAAATTAATTTTTAGAGTCTCATTTTTAAAAATGAAGTAAAGTATTTGATATTTAAATAAATATTAACTATGTAAAACAGTTTCAGGATTTATCCTAAATTACTTGTGAGACTTCTGGTGTAAATTATAGTCATATCACTGTTTTTACTTACAAAACAGTGCATATTATGTTGTAAAATGCAAAATTTTTTTTAAGAGAAAAAGATTTTTAAGAGACAATTTAGGCCCTAACACCATTAGAAACAAAAATATTAATAATGTATTCAAAGTTAACTAATACATTATTAGTGATGTCTGCTGAGACTACAGAGTGGATTTGAGAACACAGTGTTAATTTTTGTTCATTTTTTTGGGATGCTGCTAATTGCATGCCAAAAAAAATACTTGAAGTTATTATAGAATACTAAAGCCTGGATATGTATTAAAACGTCATATTAATGTGTTCTCCTGTTGTCACCACAACGTAGAGAGATATTAAGCTGGAGTAGAAAAGAGTTTCTAGGTTTTGCCAATCATTGCAAAAAAACAAATGAGTATAAAATGGAAGGCTTTTGTGTTTTTATTCTGTCACTTCCATCACAGTTCAGACAGAGCCCCTTTTGGCCAGAGGGGTGAAGCACCTTCCACTTTTAATGTGTGGCTGGATCTGCACATGGCCCTCCTTAATCTGGAGGTAAAGAGCCCAAATCCCTGCACAACTCAGTAAATGTACAGCAAAAGCCAGTCACAACTTGCCAATATATCTGCCCCAAGATCCTTAATATTTTATTTAGGCAAAACCTTTCATTGTTCTGGAGTTCTTTCAAAGCTTCTTGAACAACCTTAAATAGTCAGTGTACTATTACTGGCCTTGGCTATGCTGGTGATAAAATTGACTGTGCTGGGTTATAACCAAAATAACCTAATTTTAATTTAAAAAGTCTGAAAGAAAGTGTAGTGAGAAAAGAATTACTAAATTGTTGTTAGAGAAAACTACATGTAGAACTGGACCTGGCCACTAAATCCTGGCCTGGATTCAGCTTCCCTGGAGATATAAAAGCAGGGCAGCATTTGACAGAGCTCTAACAGTAGATGGGAGAACTTGGCTACTGTTATGTAGATAAGATAATTAGATACCAAATTCATTTTTGAATGCCCTTTCTTACCATGCAGGCTGAGCCTGCTCTCACTCACAGTTTGTGGACTAATCTTGGCCACAAGAAGATGGAAATATAAATGCATTTCAAGTCATTTATGCATCATGCTATCCAAGCTTAGGATCACATGCTATCAGTCATAATCTGCATTATTATGACAGTCTGTCACCTTGCTGTATTCATTGTGAGAACTAAGAATTATGTCTATAATAACAAAAAAATTGCCATTGAAAAAATAGCATAGAAGCATTCAAACCAAATCTTCCACTGCACTTTGGAAATAAGGAGATATCAGACAGAGGAGGCACTGACACTAATCCCTCTGAGGGGAGGATCACAGTATTTGTTAAAGTAGGCAACAATTTAGAATTAAAATAAAAACACTAAACAAAAACAAATTAAATTACATTCTAGGCAAGCAGTGTTCATCTGTTCTGTGAACTGTAGCTCTGCATCATCCAGAGTTCAGTAATATCTCTAATGATGGTAAGTCATCGTTAGTTTCTGTAGTCTGGACACAGCAGTCTGTACAACTAAAGGCAGTCATAAAACAAACCATCAGATTGACTCTCAATGCTTTCATCTGTCCCAATTTAAATACATACCTGTAATGTAAGAATCATCCTTTAAAGAAAACCCCCTCAAATCTAACCTATCTGGTATTATTTATTTATTTATTCAGGTACAGTCTGTGATACCAACACTATTGAACTTCAAAAGGCATGAGATTTTTCTATATTATTATTTTTTAAAAAGCAAATACAAGGTTATCACATAGAACTTTTGTTCAAAAAAGAAAGATAAGAACTCAACTGCATAAAATATAAACCACAACTGCCTCTTTTTTAATTAAATGGTAAATATTTGGGGAAAAAACTAGAGAAACAAAGAGATAAATACATGGCTCAAAGTTTCATTAAAAAGCACATAGAGTCCTAGAATGGACACTAACTGTAAGTATTCTACCTCCAGCAGAAAAAAAAAAGAGGAAAAAAAAAAGATGGGGAATATTCTGAGATAGCAGAAATCAAATTGATTGTGTCTGAGTCCCAGCATTGCCCCTGTATCCATTTGGGATTTGGGACACAGGTAGGATCCATGCTGTGTCTCAGGCACAGTCACACTCCCTGCTCTGCCCAATAAACTGTTCACAGATTGCCCAGCTTGTGGGATGAGGACTTAGACAAGTAAATCCTGTTTAGATAATTCCATGTCAACGTATTAAACTCATGTTCTGTACCAAACCCCCCTAACTATTACCAGTAATATCTCCAAAGAACTGAAGTAGGTGGTTGGCAATAACAGTAAAAGGGTGTTGGATTTTTTTTTCTCCCTTTAATTCAAACCCTCAGAAGGAGGAAAACATGCCTCGAAACCAATGAACATGCAAGTCTAGCAAGCCCAGCATCTGCTCAGCCAGTGGATGCATTTCTGTTGCTCAGGGTGGCACCACAAGTTACATGTTGTATTTTTCATCCTCTGCAGTGGTAATTTCCTGGTCATTTGCCTCCTCAATAATAATGTTTAGCTGAGTAAAATAATGCTTTAGGCTTTAAGTCTTAAAGGCTCTTCCCCCTTTGCCCCCCTCAGCAGGATGACTGATTTCAGCCCTTTAGAAAAATAAGTTTACTTATGAGACATTAGTGGCATTATTGCCTCCTTTAATATTCGTGACAGTCTCCAGCAAATGTATCACAAGTTGGCATTTATTAGTGCTAGGCACAAGTAAGGGGCATGTTATTTGATTTGAATAACAGCTTGGAGCTACAGTTTGAGTCCAGAAATATATTAGTCAGAAACAATCTCATTTAATAACACAGAAACTAATAAAAGAAAAGTATTCCAACTGATTCAAAATTGAATTTATGAATATTGCTTAGCAGGATTAATGATCAAAAACTGAACCTGTTTGTCATGTTGTAACAGAGTTTTCGATTTAAATGCAAAACTAGGAGTCAATGAGTCCAATGGATTGTATATTGCTTTGAAGAAAACCAGTTCATTTTACACATAAGCTTTGAAATTGGCAATAAACTTTAATTACAGGGTCAGATAATCAAATTATAATCAAATAGCCTCACATAAAATCTGTGTTTGAAATTAATGAGATACAATTCTACTAGTCTGTAATATTGTACCTCTGAAACTTACTAAAAGACATTTCATTTTCATTTAAAAGTCACCTTAAGGACTTCTCCCTCAATTTCTTCTGCATGGCTCAATTTTATTTGGAAATGTCTCATTTTCAGACCACACATTTCTAAAGATTTTTGCATATGGAAAAATCATTTGCTGCTCCACAGATTTTTTTTTTATTGATAGTAAGAATTTTAATATAGCAATATTAGAAATCCTTCAAGTAGATGCATATTTATGCGTTTTTAGAGAAAGCCACAGTTCAGATAATAAAGTTGTATAGTTGTTCAAATGCACATAATTATTAAAATTTTCATTTAAGATGAAATTTCTGATGACTGATCTTAACTTGCAAGTGCAAACATATATGCTAATGTACACTACTGAATAATCTATTTCTTTCTGTGTCTACAACCACGATAATTTCTCCCTGCACGTCTTACCTTATTTGGAAGAAGAAATATATCATATTTAAAACAAACGATAGGAAGAATAAATCCAAACCTGTCTGGCTTTCTTAAAGATTTGCTGCTGTGTGGCTTCAGGCAAGTCATATTATATTTTATAGCTAAGATTTCTCATGAAAAATACAGTTACAGCTTCAGTGCAGCTTCACTGGGCTCATCACAGGACCTTATTAATTGTACAATGATTATCAAAATGAAGATGAAAAAATGTTGGATAGATAATGTCAGACCTCATTAAACATGCAATGCTAAAAGTACAGAAAAAGTCAAATACTTCTAAAGCTGTCATTTTACTCAATGGCAATACAAGTGTTTGATAGTATACAATGTAATTTAAAAAACCACTATGCCTTGTACTGAAGTACAATTGTAAAATTTCACTACTAAGAAAAACATTTTTCATTTAAAAAATCAAGTTATTCCAAGTTAAAAATAACAATTGCCAAAAATAACTATTTAATACAACTAGTCATCTGCTTAGATGTACTACAACAATGAAAATGAGATCCTTGCACAAGAAAACCACCACTTAGTAAACTTGGGCATGCAGTTATATAAGAGCAGTTACCAGTGGTAACTGATAACCAGTAGTAATCTCAGTTGGGCTCCAGAGGGGCACTGCAGGGTGATTACCTACATTTGCCAAGAACTAAGAGCATTCACACACTTTTAGTGTACACAGCATCTCTTCCTGTGTTCATGCCCTAAAACTCAGTACTGACTTTTCTTGGGGTGCACAAATGAATCTCTAGATAAAGGAACACTACAACTGCTTCTGTTGATTTGTCCCATGTAAAAAGCAACAAAGTTGTCTCTTTTAAATCACAACAGAGATTTTTAAGAAATGATCACAGTTGTTCAAAATTTCTAATATCACTGATTATTACAGGTGATACTGTGGATATTAAATACTGAGTTAGGGTAGGAGCTTTATTCATTCACTATTCAGCCTTGTCTGTCCCAGATTATGCATCATATTTGAGACTGTTTTAAAGTCCTTGAAGCAGTGGGGACTCTCTAACACCACGTGTGAAGTTGACCTACAACTTTACCCATCTCACCATTACCAAGTTTCTTGTTTTTCATGATTGTGACCTTCTTTCTGTCAACTCAGTATTATTAAAATCAGAATTTACTTTTGTTTGCTAATAGGCATGGTTGAAAATATACACATTTTACATGGTATCTCCATCTGCCACAGACAAAAATAGTTTGTGGCTTTAGCCATTGTAAACCTTTGTCTCCTTTATTTTCTCTATGCATTTAACCAGAAAATATCAATTACAGTCAAACTTCTGCCTGTAAGACACTTGACTGGAAATGAGGGAGAAGAATATAAGAATGCTAAAATGGTACTTCCACTATGGCATCAATATAAATTCAAAGAAACAGTATCAAGCTCAAACATACACCTATTGATTCTGGTTGACATCTCCACACCATAAATTTTTTTTTTAAAACTGCAATGTTTTAAAACTGTCTGTGTTTCCCCATCTCTCAGTTTCTGAGTTTTATTTCCTTGCAGAGGACAAAAGCCAATAACAGCAAATAACAGCAAATAACAGCTTATCTAGTAAACATCTAAGCACAAACAACTCAAATTGAACTTGACAGGTTAGCAATTCAAGACAAGAGGTCATGAGAAGAAATGAAAGCAGAGACAAAGTCAAGGACTGGCCTTGCTCACAAGACTTTTATGACTCCATTTACACAGCAGCACTTCCCTGGGTGCTCTGCAGAATGGAAAGTCCAGTCAAACACTCTGCATGTCAAAGCCCCAAACCTCTTCAGATGGAAGGTTTGCACTCTGACAGTGACAATGTTTTGAATCATGCTGGTTAAAGTGGGAATTCTGATTCTGGGGATTAGAATCACCAAGACACCTCAAGTAAAAAAAGTTTTCTGACTTTTTCGACTCCAGCATCTCAATTTTCAGCAAGCAGTAAAATGAACTGATTTAGTGGCGTAGTTTAGCAGTAACAGCAGTTTATGGTATATAGAATTTGCAAAGAAATAAAGCTGGAGGAGAAAGGGTTTGTGAAGATCTCCTGTACCATGGTGATGAGGTGAAACTGCAGCTCTATGCAGGGACTGTCCCACACTGTAAGAACAACCTGAAGGTTACAGGCAGCTCTCTGCTGAAGAACATCAACTTGTTCTTTCTGCACAACGTTTCTTTAGCTTCAAAGTTGAGAGGGTTTTTTCACTTCTTCTGACTTTTACAGGAAAACACATGTTTTGGATAGGAATTCAAATTATTTCTTTATGAACACAACTCCAAGCTGTTATTATTGGACATACTGCTGCCCCCCTTTTCTATTTTTTTACCTCAGTTTTGAAAAAAAAAAAAAACAAGCAAAAAAAACTTCACCAAAAACACTCCAACAACCAAAAGTTTACTAACTTGCATTTGTTTCCATCTGAAAAGAAACAGATGCTGAAATCAGGTGTTTTTTTCCTTTAATCCTGTGTTTTTAAAGAATGTTCAACAGTTTTGAACAGATGGAAATTGTTTCTTTGCTTCTTGCTTCAAAGTCTCTCTTAGTCAGCACATCATACAATCATTATATTGAGGCAATTTTACTGAAATCCTTGTTATCACATCATCTATTCCTTATGAACAACTTGTTCATAAATAAAGTCTTGGGACTCAAGGTATCCTATCCATTACTTCTTATATGTGTGTATCAGCATTTTAATGGACTCCTCAAAGGAGTTCTGCTTTTCTTTCTCCTAGGATTGTCAAGTCATGCTTGGAAGCATTACACAGAGTACAGCTAAGAGTCCTTATCTGCTGCAGTGCTTTAATTCTTGCAGAAATCAGAAATTTTATTTTTATCTGCAGGTTTTATACACAAACCAAATTATTTTCTTTCTTTTTTAGGAACTTCATCCATGAGAAGAGTGTTTTTTCAGGTCACTACCAAACACTGCATGAAACGCCTTGAGGGTGTTTGCAAAGGTTATGTCCAAGCTCTCCAGATTTCCTCTCTCTAGCAAATTATTCCATTGAAAAAGTCATCCTGCAGGGTTTGGTTAAATTCCTGATCTGAGTAATTTTGCAAACAACTTGTCTTTCTCTACAGACTAGAGAGTCCAGAAAACTTAGTAAAACAGCCCAAGTGCACCCAGCTTCACCGTGCTTCTTACAGGCTAAGTGGTGAAAATGTCCAGAGCTGGAAGGCTGTGAGAACTCTCCCAGGTCAAGCATAATGTGCAAAATGCCAAAGTTCCTGCAGTCCAGCAGCTTAAAAATCTTGTTATCTCTTTATCTCCCCAAATGAAGGACAGTCTGATGTTACAGGTACCCATCACTGGAGAGGAGTAACCAGCATCATTGAAGTGAGCCCACACTCAGAGGGGCCACACTCTGTTCGTGTTTCTGTGACCTGGCACTCCAGCCCTGCTCAGCTGCTCAGCACTGCCCTGTCCTGGTCACCAGCAACTGGTTTTCATCTCCTGTATCCACATTTCATCTCCTCTATATCTCACATTAAGCTTTTACTGTTATAGCTCAAAAAGATACTTTTCCAAGCAAACAGTTTAACAATTGCTTCTTCATAGGCAGCACAAATTTCAACATGCTACTACCAGTTTCAGCAAGTCCTGGGTCTAAAATAGAAAAGGCTTGTTTTTTTTAATATCAAGTTCACTCATTCTTGTCTATGGAATACTGTAACTAGCAACCCAAATCCTACATGAATGCCAAAGCAGCATTGCCATGGTTGTGCTCCAGTTTGTGGCAAAGTGTGGGAGATTTGCAACTGCTCGACAAGTTTCCCTGAGAATACCTGAATCTACAGAACTATTGATGAGAAAGGCATGGTCTACCCTGATCATAAATTTCCAATGAAGAAAATATTCCTTAGCCATAGTCACAAGTTAGTTTGGCAAAACTCCTACCCCCATGTGTCCTCGCCCTGACCTCCCACCCTGGTAATAAGCGAGCAATATCTCAACCCCTTTGTGTTCCTGTGTCAACACCACCCCAAACTGTAAGTGCTAGCAGCTGTGCACAATATGAAAGGGGCTTGAAGCACACAGCCTAAAACAGGAGCAGTCACAAGAGCCTCTTTGACTCTCAGAATGCTAAATCACACACTGCTGATCACTGGAATGGTTTCCTTTCTGTACCCAGCTTCTGTAGTGGTTTTGCTGCTCTGGCCAACCTACAAATGAATTTTTTGTAATAGGAGGCCTAAAAACTCTGAGCATATGTGAGCATCCAAAAATTTGGCAAGTTTGGACCAGTCTCAGCTTTCCTTTCTTTTTGAAAGCTTCTCTTCACTGATTGTATGCTTGAAACAATGAATTTGTTTTAAAATCTATTCACACTTCTTCACATTGAATTTCAAATTCATATTGTAAGATTACTGTGTTTATAAATGTATTGGTTGCTGCTCACCAAAATTTTCCATGCTTCAAAATACATTTTAAGTAGGTTGGGGGAAAAAGAAGTACAACAATGTTCTGTAGGCTTGTAAAATGTGGTGACACTGAGAAAAAGCCATCACTTTAAATGACCAGAGACCCGGTCTTCTCTGTAAGCAGGATCATTCTTGTCTTCCACCTTTTCTTCTATTTGTTGTCATTTTTCTTGAAAAACCCCTCCGGATGAGCAGGAGAAAGCTGCCACAGTGTTAAGGGTATTATCTGCTCATTAGTTAAAAAAGAAAACCCCTTCAAAATTGTTTTACTGAACTCACTGTAGTTCACCAAAGATCCAGTACTACAAGATTTTTCTTCAGTTGAACTGTGGTGCTTTTTATGCCTCACTGAGTTGCAAAGATATTTCCCTTCCCTCTGCTGGAAAATGCTGAGATAACTGAGAAACACCTACTTCTGCCCCATCTTCAAAGTGCCATTATCTTGGTCATGTTGATTTGGAGCACTAGTCCTGATTTTTAACAGAATAGTTTCCTTAATAATTTTCTGTTCCTCATTTAAGGGGGAGCACTGCAATGAAAGCAGTCTAGAGAAATATTTTTGTGCCAGCATCCATCACTTTTCTTTAAAACACTTATCTATTGCAGTACCTGCTAGAGCCGCTTGTTTTCATTTTGCAGCTCTTGTTCCTTTCCTTTGTATTCCTACTTCTCTCAAGCAGTCAGGAAACAGGCACACACCCATCTGGCCTCATATCCCCAAGAAAATGAGCAAATACAAGTTCTGGCACACAGGTTAAGAGGGTTCCATCACCTGCTCACATTGGGCACTCTCTTTCTGGGTACAACCCTCCAGTAAATAGAAGGGTTTGCACCTCACTGCCCTTGGGGTACAGGCAGTAGGAACTGAAATGTGCCCTCAGTGAGCAGCTATTGCTGAGACCTTAGCAACTGCTGGGAGAACTGCTGCAAAGGGATGCTGAGAAAGAATTCACTTCACTTGAGCTTTATTTTAGAAGAAAACTGAGAACTGTATTTTTTTGGTGTGCTTTTTAAAAAAAATTATTAACCAATGAAAAACCCCTAAGCTATCTTTTGTTTATCCATTGTTTCAATTACTTAGTCTTCCTTTTCGAATTGGAAAGTTCAGTGTTAACCTTTGTTACTACACAGTCCCAATTTTAACAACTCTCCTTCTGGATTTTTAAACGTGCTTGGCCATGCTCAAGCAAATGCCTTTCTTAGCTGTTATTATGAGGTGATAGCTAACTGTCATTAGAATAGATTAATTTTATATAAAAAATGCAGGACTGATCTTTGTACCTTGAAGCCTTGCCCCACCCACTTCATGCATCTATTTGCTTAAGTGTGAGACTTCCAGTAAATTATGTCAATGCTTTGTATTGTCTCATATTTAGCCCCTTTCATTGCTATTTTTGATATTTAAATATTTTCCCTGTTAAACTACCTCCTTCTATTTGGTGAAGAACAAGATTTGGGTATTTTTGTTTGCTTGTTTTCACTAATATAAAATCAATTATTCAGTAGATTAACATAGAGACAGTAACAAAATAAACAGGTTTGCACTTACATATTGTTCAGCTTCCACCTTCCTCACAAGTGGCTGTCTTCAATTCTTCTTGATTGTTTCTAAGTGGAAGACCTAATTCCAATTCCAATTCATATGTTGACAGCAAGAAGTACCAAATATGAGAGAACTATCTCAGTTATTTAGTTACAGCACCATAACTGTTTCTAAATGTTATTGGAAATCGAGGCTGAGGATTACATCCAATCTATTTTAACTCAAGGTCAATAGTGGCTGAAAATCAAAAGGATACGAGAAGTCCCTTAAATACACTTAGACTGTCAGTGCTGGAATGGTGCTCATCATCTGAGGAATGATGGTCTTGAAGAGCCTCTCAAACTGAAATAGTGAGGACGCAAAAATCCTAACTATTTAAAAAATGGAATGTGTGAGTGGGATTAGATGATAACATTCTCTGTGCCTGTTAACCTTTTGATAATAAAATTACTTGAAATTTAAGCCAAGCCTACCAGAATACTGGCATATATAGTCAATGTAACCTTGCCTGCTGCT
Source organism: Ammospiza caudacuta (assembly GCF_027887145.1). Taxonomy (NCBI): domain Eukaryota; kingdom Metazoa; phylum Chordata; class Aves; order Passeriformes; family Passerellidae; genus Ammospiza; species Ammospiza caudacuta. The sequence continues at coordinate 11,466,276 of NC_080605.1, forward strand.
TTACTGGGAATAATTAGAGATCACATCCTTTAACTGGGGCTGCAAAGCAACCTGAAGTATGCTGACACAAATAAAAGGAAAGTTTATTATGGTAAACATGGTGAGATCACTGCCATCCATAATAAGATTTGCTTCCTCATGACTGTAGATGGAGCCCTAACATAAGTAAATTCTCTCTTGGCAACACAAGTTTGGAATTTCATCGAATATATTGAGGCTTTTCAGCATTTTTACATATTGAGATTTTAATTTTCAGAACAAACAATGTGAGAGACCCACTGTTTTTCTGGTTTCTCAATATGCCAAACTGATTCAGCTCTCCTCAAAAATCCTGGAAGAAAGAAAAGCAGTTGTTCAACTTTTATTCTCTCCTGCAATTATCACCTAATCTAACCTTCTCTAACAATTTCTCTGCTTAAGGGCACCTCTAGGGTTGTCAGACCAGCTGAATTCATTTAGAAAATGAAACCCAAACCTGGCTAGTCTTATTCATCCCCTGCACCCATTATTCCTTTCATAATTTTATGCTACTGTACTAGAAGGCAAGGCAAAAGCATATTTTGGGGATTTTATTGTGTTACATATAAAGCATACTGCTGAAATATGACTGCAAGTTTCTTGGTGAAGAAGGAGGGGTCTCAGCACCATCTGACTGAAAGATGTTAGATGAAAGAGAAGCTATTTATAGGAGTAAAATATGTCTACACTTTTTACTGTGGCTAACAATACAGGGTTCACCAGTATAATTAATCCTTTCCTTCCTATAACTCACTTGTTTAAAATACCAAAGTATTTTGTGATTCCTTGCAGCAAAACAAACAGAAACTTTCACAAAACAAATAAGCAGAAATATCAAAACAATGTATTCTTTCATAGTTCTCAAGATGATACTTTGTCTGTTTCACCCTTTAAGAAACAATTGGTATCAATTGTTTCTTATTATCAAATTGTTTCTTCTTATCAAATGTCCTGGAAGTTAAATAGATGTGCAAGGACTGTTGGTATTGGATTGGTACTTGGCATCTAGGACTGAAAATGGAGAGCTGTAACAACCACAAACAGTTTCAGAACACTACAACTTCTTTCCTATTATTTTATTTTTTAAAGCTAGTGAGAAACCTTCATTTTATGTCATGGCTGGCAAATCTCACTGGTTCCAAAAGCTGCACATCAAACAGCTCACATGGCCAAAGGTCCCTCTGGAGGGTCAGAGAGAGGCCAGGGAAGGACCAGCAGAGTCACAGGTAGAAAGGAGATGTGGAGTTCTGTGCTGGGATGGGACTGGGACACTTCTCTCCCTCTGCTGTTCCCAGTTTGGGGTCACTGTGAGCCCAGTGCCCTCTGCGTGGACATGGCTCCGCTGCTGGCCAGCCCTCAAACACAGCTGAGCCTCAGGGGATTTAAAAGACAACTGTGGATTGCAAACACTTTATATCCCCTAAGTCATGTGAAATGAATAGGTGCAGGAGTTTGTTCTGAGACTGAGCTTAACTCTGGGAAGCATGTGTGAAACTCACAATTTTACATGCAGAATCATCAAAACACAATTTTTTTTTTAGTGCATGTTCATGAAAGTAAATTTCTAATTGTGCAGTAAAGTTGTGCAATTAGCAGCTCATGTTACAGTACATAATGATGGAACCAGTATCTCAATTTGAACCAGGCAGTACTTCCAGGTTCAATACACAGACACTGAATACAGACACAAAAGTTGAATAAAAACTAGAATTCAAACTAATGCTTAGTTAGGTCAATTGCTATGCATTTCATACAAATTGTATATTTAATGTCAGTAATTGCCATGAAGATGATTTTCAGAGAGAAAATTATTTGCTGATTCAATTAACATGTTATGTTAATATTAAAAGCTCTTGGGAATATCTAGGTTTATTGCATGCTAATGGATTCTCAGACAATAAATATGATATATCTGATTAATTATAAATAGTTTCTTTCAGTTGGACTTGGACAAACAATGGTACTTAAATACTTAAATGTACTGTACAGATTTGCAGCTTAATTTTGTTAATTTGCCTTATTTTGGAACCAAATACTTTGTAGTCATTTATAAAAGACAAAATTGTCTACAGGGATTTTTTTTTTTGAACCAAGGAGCTAAATGTTATTTTCTCATCACTCAGGAAATTTGCCTAAATGACTGATAATAACACTCCTCAGCTTCTTTCATTTCTGTATTCAATCATAAGACAGAAGTAGCTAGTAATTTTTACATATAATTCTTTTTTTAATTCAAGGAAAAGCAGCCTGTACAGAAGAATGATATTAATTTTAGTCTGTCCAGATGGTCAACTCTGCTCCAACCTATACTGTATGAAATATCAAAGATGTCCAGGTGTTCTATTTAGGTACAATTTTTCAGATTCTACTTGATTAAAATGAAATTAAGTTTCTTTTAAAAGCTAACCTGTCCAAAAGATGCCCAGCAAATTCCTGTGTGAGCTATTTATTGTTTTAATCTGTAATCACTTATGCAATACTAATAGAAGTACACACTGTTTAACATCAAGAGATCTATTTAACTCTCACTCTTTATAAAGATAAATACAGAAATGAGCAGAGAGAAAGTGAAGAAAATAGGTTAGATCTGTCCTATGGTGACAGAATCAATATATTTAAACCAGCACAACTCAGTTCAGAGGACTCCCCTTGGAGCTCCAGTGTTTCTGAGCAGTTATTTCAGCTCCTGCTTCATTGCATGGATCACAAATGGGAATTAAGGAACCTGGATTTACCTGCAGCACCTTTGGGTACCTGCTGACCCCCAGACTGAATCATTTCTCTGCAGCTTTTAAAGCCTGCAGCAAATACAGCACACAATTAGGTGCCACAAGACAATCTCCTATTTCAGGAAATTCATTAGCCAAGTAAAAGAATCCTCTCACAAAACCAGTTAGAGCAATTCATTTTATTGAGATCAACATGCTATTTATTTATTTCATAACTCTGCTAAGGCCTTCTTAAATATATGACAGTATAATTCTTTTTCTGGTGTTCTGGCTTACATTAGACAACCACTTTTGGGTTTTATGAAAGACAGATGGAAAAATCCATCACTGATTTACTGCACATTTCCACACACAGTCAAACTAATATCTGATCACTCTTGAAGTTGTAAAACCCTGCTTGGCAGTGAATTCTTCAGCAAACCTCCAAACACATGGGTGTCACAGTCCTGTGGAAGAAAGCTTCTGATAGTCAAAATGGAAACCAATACACTGCAGTATGTACTGGGAAAGATAAAAAACAAATATTTGGGATGTATTTTCTCTTCAGAAACAACAGAAACAATTGCAACAAAATAAAAGTACTGCAATTAATACTATGTATAATGGATTCTGAGTTTTATAATTATCCACATGAAACACCTTGAGAATTTTTTCTTTTTGTTTTTTTATCTCTGAAGACAGCAGTTCTGAATGTAAGCTGTGAAGATGAATCTTTGGGTGTCAATTAAATCTTTTTAATTCTATTCATCCTTTTGGGTGACTGTTTGCAGATGCCTCCAAGAATAAAAGGTGAATACTCTACCTCAGCATTGTTTTCAACTTCTTGTCCTAAACTCCTTTTTAATATATTTCAGTTAGGTCCACACAGCAGTTTAATAGTTGCCACAGCGGGTGGAATGACCTTTACCCTGTTCCTATTTTACAATGTGTTTTGTGAGACTCTTGACACTTTACTTCAGACCCCATTAGGAGGAATATACTGCAGAAGTTATTGTCTTCTGAAAGGAATATTTAATTATTTTCACATTTAATTACAGACAAACCTAATAGTTTTCAGTTAATCAAAAATCCATCCTCTCTTTAAGGACACAGGCATTTTTATTTATTGGAGAAAAGTAAACATGAAAACAAAACAGAGGCTGCTAATCCTAATTTAGAAGTAAAATTAATTTCATAATAGAACAGGATATGATCTGCGAACAGCATATTTTCTTATCAATCAAGGGAGCAGAACCTTTCTCAAGCAGCTGATGCTTGAGTGTCAATATTCCATTTAAAAATACATCCTGAGCATATGGACCTACGGTTATAGCTCTCAGATACTCAAAGATGCAAAAATTTCCATCAAAAATTTGAGAATTTCACCCAAAATTCAAAAATTTTCCCCAAACTTCAGGAATTTCTCCCCAAAATTTGCTGTGACGCCGGTGGCAGGCTCGGAGAGGCGGAATTGAGCGGTGGGGCCACGAAGGTGGCGAAACCGGGGGCGGGAACCGCGGTAGCCGGGACAGCTGCGACTCGGGGGATGGCAAAGGCGGGAGCGGTGGGAGGGGCCGGGGCGTTGGCTGGGGCCGGGACCACATGGGCAGGGGGCGGGGCGGCAGGAGGGAGCAGGACCGCGGGTACCGGAGCTGTGGGGTCCGACGGGGAGGTGGGGGCGTGTCCCACTGGAGACTGGCGGCAGCAAGGGGCGGAGTCACGGCAGGGGCAGAGCTCGGCGGGGCGGCTGCTGCGGGCACCCCCAGTGCAGCAAACAGCTCAAGCAGCGCCCTGCAGGCTGGGACCGGCTCCGCGGCAGTCACGGCCCGGCGGGAGATACTAATAAAGTGCTTAATAAAGCCTGTGTCCCAAAAACCTCTGGTACACACGGCTGAATGACACCCCCTTTTACGTCAGTCGCGCTTTACGACACCTTTTACGACAGTCGCTATTTATGGCCGATTTTACGACAGTTGTGCTTTATGGCACCTTTTGTGACAGTCCTGCTTTACGACACCTTTTTTTTTTTGCGACAGTCTCGCTTTACAACACCTTTTGCGACAGTCGCGCTTTACGGCACCTTTTGCAACAGTCCTGTGTTACGGCCAATTTTACGACAGTAGCGCTTTACGGCACCTTTTGCGACAGTCCTGCTTTACGGCACCTCTTGCGACAGTAGTGCTTTACGGTGCCCCCTTTTACGACAGTCCTGCTTTACGACACTTTTTACGACAGTCATGCTTTATGGCACCCCCTTTTGCGACAGTCATGCTTTACGGCCAATTTTACGACAGTCGCGATTTACGGCCAATTTTATGACAGTCGCACTTTACGTCACCATTTGTGACATGCTTTACGGCACCCCCCCTTTTATGACAGTTGTGCTTTACGGCACTGTTTACGACAGTAGCGCTTTACTGCCGATTTTACGACAGTCGCCCTTTAGAGCACCTTTTACGACAGTTGCGCTTTACGGCCGATTTTACGACAGTCGCCCTTTACGGCACCTTTTGCAACAATCGCTCTTTACAGCCAATTTTACGACAGTTGCGCTTTACGGCACCTTTTGCGACAGCCGCGCTTTATGGCCAATTTTACGACAGTCGCGCTTTATGGCAGTCGCGCTTTACTGTACAAGAAATGTAACACCTTTTAGGATCAGTCCTGGGATGAAGTATTGCAATTTAAATTCAAAACCCTCATCTCTGTTCTGTGAGCTCCACTTTAATCCATGGCATCTCCTTGTCTATTCCAAAGGCCTGTCCATGTATATCCTGGACTTTGTGCATAGAGGCATTTAGGTATTTGAACAATTCTGCAATGCAGCATGTGAACTACACAGGCAGATGTCTCCTGCAAATCATCTCACCACCACAACAGTGGCAAACACTTGCTGGCCTTTTGGAGCAGAATGTTCTCCAGGTGAGTTGTCAGATGTGTGTCATACCCACAACTTAATAATTAAATAGGTGGAAGGGAACAGTAATTTCAGCACTGAGTTGTCAAGGCAAGAACTGTACTATTCAAAGTGTAGAACTGCAGTCATGTAAGTATCTCCATCTTATAAAGCAGACCTGAATGAAGTGGAAGCAGAAGAATTTAGTGTCTCCCTCAGTGAGACCACAGGGCAAACAAGCTTCTGCCTCTAGCAGCCCTCACTGAAGAGTCAGCACATCCACAGTGTTTCTATGTGAGATGAGTGTCAGTTTTAAAAACTGATGGAGCTGCAATGGTGGGCACCAAGCCATGCCCTCCTTAAAAGTGGTTCCAGCAGTATGTGCTGTACTGTGCTGTGAGTGGACCATGTCCATGCACAGCTGATTTGTACAGCTGAAGGCTGACACACCAGCACACAAACCACTGATTACAGGTGTGTGCAAGCCAGCACTGCACAGTAGCTTCTTCTCAGGCATGGTCAGCAGCATGGCTCTGCTAATTGCACAGAGCTGGTGTGTTTTGTGTGAGGTTGCTGATGTGGACAGATAGGTTTACCAGCTCTTTTTCCTCCCAGCCCTCAAGTTCATCAAAGCAGAAATGGTTATGAAGCCCAAACCATACAGACCAACACTGGAGATAGCTCAGTTGTTTGGAGCATTGTGGTAATAGTGCCAAGGTTGTGGGCTGGATCTCTGTATGGCCCATTCACTTCAGAGTTGGACTTGATGATCCTTGTGGGTCCCTTCCAGCTCAGAAGATAAAATATATGACACAGTCGTCTCTGCCATACATGTGGTGGATGAGGACAGGATAAAACATGCTGGTAACAATGCTGGTGTCACCAGGAGAGCAATGAACTCAGTAACACTTGATGCAAAGGGGACAATATAAAAGTAAAATTAAAGGGAGACACAGCATTTTCACATCTGATGAACGTGAACTACAATAGAAAGTGTCAAGAAGCAAACCCCAGGAAATTCGGAAAAAACTCTTCAAATATCTGGTCCACCTTCCCTTAAGTTTCTAGGATTAAAGTACTTATTTTTATTGTTCTTTGGCTGAGAAAGACATCTGTAGTACTGCAGGATGCCTGGCTTTTAGGTTGATCAGTCTACATCCTTTCAGAAATACTGAATCAGATCTGTTACTTGGTCTGATCCTGTTTGTGGATCCTTATAAATATGATTGTTATGTTGTTATTTTTGTTTTTAAATTTAACGCAGATAAATTTACAGTCTGTTGAGATACAGTGAAACCTTGCTAAACTGAACATTTTGGGATTGCATCAGTTTGAATGAGAGAAAGTTCCAACTTGTGCAGCACAGTGGTTGCTTGTTCAAGCATGCATTTTCACATATACTAAAAACTTCAAAGCATATGCAGGAAACATGAAATTCTTGAAATTATAACTGTGGTTAAAGAACAGTGAGAGGGGCAAGTCTGCAAACCACTGAGTGATAATTTGATTACTGGGTTACAGATTAGTTAAGCCCCATTGCGACCCCAAACTGAAAACTGTACAGTTTGTGTACAAAATGACCTATGGACTGCAAGGGATTCAAGAACAAAGAACCTGAACTTTTAGAATACGTGACTTATATTGTGCTTCTAATGTCAGTTCCTAATGTCAGTTCCTAATTTCTTTTTGCTTTTTTCCAGTTTAAGGGTCTCTGCTGTAATGCTGTCCCAAGCAGGACTATGTAGAATGCAGTACATACTATTAAAAAGTTCTTTTGAGCAATGAAGTAGGAAGCCTAACAACCAGGACAAGGCTTAATTTCATGTTCTGATGTGGTGAAGTCACTGGGAGTGCCTAAATAACAACAACAGGGAAAGAATATATAACACATCCTCCTATCATTCTCTCACCCCCTACCCCTTTTCAGCTTGGGGCATTTCTGAGCCACAAGTGCCTTCTAATACTTCTAAGCATTTAGTAAGCCTCCATGGATTTCTGTTCCTTAAGCTTCTCCTGTTGTCCCCTGCAGGCATACAAAGCTTAGCATTTAGAGCAACATCCAAGGAGAAGCTGCCTCCTGCTTGACATCTGCCTGACAGCACCAATAAATCCTCAAAAAGAGAAATGTGTTTTCCACAGAAGTGAAGTTGTACCAACAGGAGCAACAGGTACTGGGACTAAGAGGAAAGAGTGTGTGCCTTCAAAAATAAACCATTAGCTCTGCAGTCTGTGTCCTTGCACAGTTGTGTTGCCACTTTGCCATTGCCACATCCTCAACTCCCATCAAGTGCCTTGAGGAAAGGTTTTTTTCTGTTTCTCTTTTCAAAGTAATTTCTGTATGCTACAGCTACACAGTTTGTAAAATGCTTTAAGGAGTCCTTGTTGGAAATTGCAATCCAAAGATTGTATTTTAAAAAAAGTGCATTTCAGTATCCAACAAAAAAGATATCTAAGACTTAATAATAACAGTGAAAAAAGTTAATAATATCAATGGGATACCAGTCAGCATCTGCTGCAGAGTTGTGTTTGGCATTTATTACTGAATCATTTAAGATCTGTACATGCAAGTTGTTCTGACAGACATAATTTGAAAGCATAAACATTGGCAGTTGTTTTGTTACCACTGTAGTTGTTTCCAAGTACCATTTGTACAGTGTAAGTAAGGACATATATTTACATTGTGACTGGGACAATGCTTTACAAGCTTCCCATAGGTTTGGCATTTGTGATTAATTTCTTCTCAATCCTTAAATTATTTATGCATGTAAGGATTTTAACCTGCTAATTTTCATTGCTGACAAATTCTCAGAAGGTCTCCTTAGGTAGTGAAGCTGTACTAACTACTGTTTAAGGGAATTTACAGTATTCAGGAAAGATTTTTTAAAAAACTTGAAAGCTTGTATGTTTTTTCTTAATATCTACATTTATTTGAACAAAAAATATTTCTCAGCTTAACCGTGTGTGGTGGGTACATTATGAAATGATACTCTGCAATTACTGTATAATTGAAATAAGAGCTCACAAAGGGGTAGTTTTCAACAACCAAATAGACCCTGAAAATTAAAATTTTAAACAAATTTGCTTTAAAGTTTCATAATACTATCAAGGAGAGAGAGTCCCTCAAAATTATAAATGGAACACCAATCATTACCTCAATAAATGTTTGTTAGCAAATGCTAGAACCAGGCTATTACTAGAGCAGTCTTTCAGCTCATTTTCTTCCTGTAACATCTGATCACCTCTGCACCATATTTCCATATCGAATTCTAAAATTCAGAATTAAAACATGTTCTTTTAAGAAGCAGTAGACAAATTAACTTCAAAATTGTGAGTGACAATTCTGTATGCACAGGTCACATCAGACAGTAGGGGGCAACTTTCATCCACAAGTGGGGCTTTGTTCATTCTGATCTATAATATCCTGACATGCCATGGGTACGTCCAGCACTTACCTAAGTTTGCTGTGTGGTCCATATCAATTCTGTAAAATGGAAGGTTCCACTTTTAAATTCCCATTTTCTTCTCCAGGCAGCGTGCTGTGGAAATATTTGGTGTATTTACTAGAAAAATGCTGCAAGATAAAATAACAAACTGGTCTCAAAGCTGTTGAGAAATGAAAGAGAAGAACAATTGTATTCCTCTATTTTGCTGTCAAAGGATTTCTGAGAGACCAATCTCAAAAAGATTATTTTTACATGAACATTTTGATAAATAATTCTTCCCTGAATAAGCAATTTTTAAAAGCAATAATTTAACACCCTAAAACTCAGAACATGGATCAATATAGAAGTTGACATAAATAGAAAAATATTTATTAGTGATTTTAGCATGCACAATGAGATTGTGTTTAACCATGAATTCACATTTAAAAATAAAGTCATGTTCTATATTGTATATCAAGTTAGAATCAGCTGAAAAATGAGAGTTTTGGCATACATTTCCCTTGACAGCAAATGCTAAAATAAAGCATGCTAACAAAGGAAAAAAAATCAGACATAAAATAGTATTTTCTAATTGTGCCTCACCATATTATACAACTATAATTTTTAATTAAAATATTATATAATTTATATAATTTAATATGCAACAAACTGATTTCCTTTCAAAGTTATGTTCAATTTTTTAAATTATCAGATTGGTGAATGTAAAGAAGTAGAGTAGCACTGAAACCTTGTAAAGTAGAACAATAACTCTTGTAATAAACCCCTAAAACCATGGCTAGTCTTGCTGTGAGGTTCACACAATGAAGTGTCCAGACCTTGGGTGAGTTTTTAGAAGATTTGGGTGGAACCATGATTTCAAGTGAAGGATGTCAAATAATGGGAACCAAAACAGACAAACCTTCACACTCCATTTAAGCCTCAGGCCTGAGAGTGAACCACACTGGATGTCAAAGTGCAGTAACAAAGTCAGAAAGTGGCTGCAGATCTTCCTCCTAAAGTGGACTGAGATCCTTCAGTAATTCAGCAGTAAATTCAAGAGCCTCTGTTAGGGACTAAGAATAAGTTACAACAAATGTCTTGTCTGGCTTTAAACCCAAAGAAAATGAACTATATATTTGCTTTTCTCACTGATGCAGCTAACAATTATTTCTGTGAACATAACCCCACCTTAAAATATGAATCTCCCATTTCACTTAGTGCACTTAAACTGTTTTACTTAATAGACAGAGCATAACATAAAGAAGGATTACAAGATGTGAATAGCATCCACCCTCCAGCAGTTCCCAAAATGAACTTACATTTTCATGTTAATACTCAGAGAGCATGTGTGTAAATGGTATCAACAGTACTACTTTACAAGAAAAATTAATCATAAAAAGCCTAGTAAAAAAGGCAGACCAGACATTTTACCACAAGATATTATCATGATCCCATAATTTCTGATGTTTCGCAAATTACTGGGTGGGGTGTTTTAGGTTTTGTTTGTTGTGGGTTTTTTATTGTTTGTTTTTTCTTTTTGCAATTTTATTTTGATTTTTTTTTTTTTTTTTTTTTTTTTTTTTTTTTTTTTTTTTTTTTTGGCTTTTAACAAAGTCTGAGAAGAATCATGCTGTTTGTTAATGTGTTTTGACAGGACTGAATTCCAGGTGAAATCCAACAGCTGCTTTCAGCACCCTCTCTGTCTCCCCCGAACATTTTCCTGTCTGTGTGTCCTTCCATGAGCTGTGTGTCCTTTCATCATCTGTGTGCCAGGGCTCGCCTTCAGTTCATCTGCCACTCATTGGATCCATAGCTGGGCTTCACATGGGCAGGAGATGATGTGGCTGAGGACGGTGTGGCTGAGGATGATGTGGCTGAGGATGAGGATGATGTGGCTGAGGAAGGCCATCCTGGAGGGACAACCAAACAGACTCTCAAGTTCAGTGGTGTCCTGCATCTTCCCTTTGTACAAAATAACCTCTGTGTGACAGACTTGCTAGTGAAGTCCTGGCAGGTTTGCTTCCAAGGCAAAAATCCTGCAGGCATTTATGGACACCTCCTTTTTCTCTAATGTAGAAGCTTCAAGAAATCAGGCTCAATACTAAAACAGGCAAATGAGCAAAGGTAAAACCATATTCACACCAACCCCACACCCCTTCAGCATCCCCACCTGGGTCATCCCTCCTCTTTGCATCCAAACCTGAGCCTGTTAGAGGAGCTGAGGAGAAGCTCAGTGGGAAAGCTCACTTTGGAGAGGACATCCACTTCTTTACAATGTTAACTTCTCTCTCCATTTTCCTTTTCATTTCCTCATGTCATTTTTTCTTGTTCTTGTCTCCCAGGATGTCTCCCATGTAAATTCCTCACCCCTAGACCCACCTTTTCCCTCCCTGTTCCCAGTGACATACAGCAACCCCAGGAAGGAGCCCATAGTCCTTGCAGGCCCTCAAAAATCACCAAATCCTTTCAGCTACTGAAGTTACTGTCGGGGAGACAGAGCTCCTAAATCCCTCGTGTCCCACCTCTCCTGCACCAGGTGTTCCTGCACAACCAGGCTGACCCTGGTAGTCTGTTCTTCCAGAGATTTTCCTCAGCAGAGGTGGAAAATGTTATGAAAAGATTTCCAGTGCTTTCTGTTTTCACCCAGATGATGGGCACTGACGTGTAGGAATTAGCTGGAATACTGCACAACAGTCACAAGTAGAAATTCTTCCTTCATTAATTGTAAAACCTCATTTCTTACATGGAAAGAATAAAGATAGAGGGAAGCTTCCAGTAAATGCCTAAATAATTTCAACTTTTATTTGAACAAAAGCCTTTCTCTCAGCAGCATCACACATGCTTTTATTTGGGACCTTTTCAAGCATTGTCTCTGTTAGGAGGAAAAAATTCTGTTGGATTGTCAAATCAATCTGTTGCCCTCTGAATTATAAACTAATTCTTAGAGCTTAATCTCTTTTCCCTACGTCTTTTTGTGCTCAGTTATTTTGCTCACTGCAACTTGCCAAAGTTCACCAAAATTTACAATGAACCTAGTGCAAGAATTAGGGTTATGGGCCTGGTAGAATTTGGACTTCCCATTTACTGCAGAAATAACAGAAAAGTATTTTGATTTGTAGCATCTAGGAAATTCTTGTCAACTTTCCCCAGAGTCCTTCTGTTGACTTTAAATAAAACTCACCATTAATAGAAAATCTGCCTCCCACTTCCCTGCTGTATGGAGACTGTCCTTCAGCAAAGGATGAAAATGCAGAAACAGCCTGTCTCACACTTACAGGCTTCCTAACAGCCAAATTCTGTGCTCCTCCTAAACAGGCCAGCCCAAAAAGAGAAGATACAAAGGAGAAATTCACCAAGCTCAGCAGTGAGTGCTGCCCATAACACTGTTGTAGGATGCTGTTGTAGGATCCACAGAGAGCTGCACAGGGGCCCTGGTACAGACCCCTATCATATCTGATGTTGTGGGTGGAAATATAATCCCACAGAACTTTTACAAATGTCTGCAAAAAGCTCTGTTACTACAGACATTGAGTCAATCACTGTAAATTCCATTCTAAAATAAATGACAAGTTACACTGACTTGTTTGCCTTAACTATAGATAGGCCTGCCAATGTATGTTGTTGCTGAGGTTATATCTACTGCATTGTGATACACAACTGGTTCTGTTTTATAAATAGATCCATTTTTGTGCATTTCATCCAAGATATAAATTATACCACTGACAATACCAACTGGAAAGTTTCCAAATGGGTCTGATTTTGGTATACTAAGATAACTGCTTATTACAGAGGAAATGTTAAGGAATACTTTCAAAATGTGGATTTTCTGTAAAGCTTTTCTGATGTTTTCTTAAGTTGGCTGTGTTCTCTTTATTGTTCGTGTACTTTTTGTTTGGAATCAGATGCTGATTGGTGTCTCCTTCTTTAATTTCTCTGGGAAAATTGCCCTGTGTAGGGTAGAACATCTTCTGGTTTTCATTATCATTGAAGGCAAAGACTATCAGCTACTGTAGCTGTTTATACTTATGAGTAGGTAATCAAAATAATCACTGGTTGATAACAGTTCTTCAAGAAAAAGAAACTTCACTTTATTGATTTTTTTTGTTGTTGTAGTAATAGAAAGACCTCATTTTTTCCTATATTTTTTCGATAACACTTCCGTTCTTGCTGCTTGAATGTGTAGGAAATAATTTTGCATGCAACAAGAATTTAGCAGCTAATATTTTGTTTAACTAGGAAATAGATGATTTTCCAAATCCACAAACAAATCATTGCTGGATCATGCTCAAGACCTGTCTTGCAGAGTTGCAGATATTGGACTACTGAAGTAAGACATATTTTGACACCAGCAGTTGTTGCGGTGTCTTGTAATGTCCTGTTTTAGACTTCCAGGTCACCTCCCAGGTGTGGCAATACCTCTCTTCCCCTTCCCCCTCGCCCCCTTGCTGAGTGAGTCCTGTCAATCAGGCTTAACATTCCAGGAAGGTCGTGGTGTGGTTGGTCAAGTTCAAAAGATGCCCCTATGCCCAGAGGTCATTGGCCTGTCTGGGTGTCATCCTCCCCTGAGGCCCTGCCCTCCCACCTGGTTGGTGCTCACCTGCCCCTTCCCTCCCCCTCCCCCGGGAGCTTAAAAGGTGAATCAGACCATGTGCTCCTGATTCTGTTGGAGCTGTTGCCTACATTCAGACCTCTGTAACCATGGAATAAAGCTCTGGATATAACCCTCCCACAGAATCCGTCTCCTTTTCCTCCTCACCATCGCCTGAAGCCTTCCCTCCTGAGGTAAACGGAGTTCCTACCAAGCCTGGACTTGTTTCAGTGCCCAGCTGCAATCTCCAGCAAGCTAAAGGTGTCTCTGGGGTGACACACCACAGTTGCTGCCTTTGGCCTAGCAGCAAGGGTCAGACTGGCCCAGGCACAATCTACCTGGTAATATTGGGATTCCTATTCCAATAAGCAGTGGTCAGGTGCTGATGTCAGACCCCATTGCTGCATCCAGCCTGGCCTGGAAACCAGCTCGGGAAAGGGCACCCAGACAGAAACTGCTCCCTGAGCCCAGACTGGATACCCCCAACCCTGCAGGGGCTGGACCCCTGAGGTCCCCTGAGCCTGAATGATCCTATCCTGACATGGTATTGTGACAGAACTACTGCTATTGAGAGCCATAAGCATTTCTGCTTAAAGGTTTGTAATGGCTTATTTCCACAGACAAAACATCCTCAGCTGGTACCTGATCATTTACAAGCAGCTCTTGTTGGAGATGAAATTTTGCTAGGACTTAGACTTTGATGCTGCCAGATGCTGAAAGCTTGAAGTATGATTCAGCAAGGACCTTAAAAATAAAAAATAACCTTTTAAAACGCTTCTAAAACCCACACATGCATGATTCAAGCTCCTCAGAAGTTGCCTCGTCCCATTTCAAAAGATGGAAAAAGAAGTAAAATTTGTCACAAATACAAAAAAAAAAAAAAAAAAAAAAAGGCAAAAAGCCGTACACATTTGGCTTACTGTGGCAAAAGCAAATTTTTATCATGTGCATACCAAGGCACTAAGCTGAATTCTTATTCTACAATCAATTTCATACAATTTCTTCCAGTATCAGTTGCAGGATCTAGTCTATTTGCTAAAAGCTATGACATAAACAGTAACATGGGTGAAGTTGTATCAAAATATTTATCATCTTTTGCCGTGTCTCAAAAAACTGATGGATAAGTCACTGTGCCTGTAATTAAAACATGTAGTACTTCTCTGGCTATAAAATTTGAAATACGGTTTGTAGCATACTTTTAAACCTGTATTTTAATTATTTCTCAGTTCCAACTCAAAACAAAAAAATTAAATTTACCAGCTAATATTTAGTCTTGATATGTTTGGAGACTTCTTGAACTATGATAATATCTCACTATGCCTTGAAATAATAAGAAGCATTTTAAAACAATATTACTATTGACTTTAATATTGATATTAAAAAAAACAAGTAATAAATTTTGTTGTGTTATATATACTCTTATATAATGAGAGAAGCTTTGACTTACTCCACAGCAAGACTGATTGACTTCACAGAGCTGTTACCTGGTTCGTGATGTATTTATTCTTACAACTTCTGTTCCTAGGTTAAGGTTATAAAAGGTCAAAAGCAACATTTAAAACAGATAAAGTTTATTTCACCTAAAAATTTCCATCCTGATCAACATTCCTGGGAACCTGGAGAAGAGCAGTTATCATAACGCACCAGAAGTTATCACAATAAAGCTATGAGATGTAACAATAAATGGGAAAAGATATACTAACAAAACTGATCATTTGACACTGCAATTTCATCTTATGCAGAACCACTGTGGTGACCAAGTTACACCATAGTAAAAATTCATCTATTCCACAAAAATGAATGTTATTGAGTAACATTTTAAAGCATGGTAGTACCCAGCTTTAAAATGGTTCCTTTGTACCTTAGCTTAGAGATTACATAGCTGCATGTTTTCTTCAAGCTATTCATTGCTAAAATCTAGACAAAATAGTACTTGGTTACATCTTCCACTTTCCCTGCACAATGTAGCATTTAGAATTAAGATTTAAGAGCATTTTGGAAATACAGACTACTTAATGCAAGAACAAAACTTTCTGGTATGATCATATGTTTATGTTGCATAAGATAATACAATCCATCTGCTGGGAAAATCCTTGCTGAATATTATATCTGTTTTAGCAATAAACATGAATAGAAATCAGGATTATTTTCTTAAAATCTGAAACTGAGTAACAGTGAGCCTTAAGAAGAAATATGTCTAGGAACCTGAGGCAAATTATAGATGTTAATGTTGGAGTCACTGAGAGCAGTTAACACAATGTAACCAAATGTCAACTGGAATATTTTGCAGTAACTTACTGAAGAGATCTGTGTTTAATGAATATATGAACTCTTGGTTTCTAAGTTTCCAACTTCAGATGGCGAAGATTAAGTGTTAAGGGTGTTACTGTAAATGTTTAAGTGAGATGAACATCACTGATTTTCTAATTTTACCACATGGTTTATTTCAGAAGAAAACAAGCACCAGTTAACATAGTTCTCCTGCAAGTCAGTAAACAGTCACACACAAAAACTCAATACAATTTGGTTCTTTGTTTATGTGCAGGATATTTAGTTTGGTTTGCAAAGTATTAGAAGAATAATAAGAACCTCCTGACAGAATACCACAACTAAATTTCTAAAAAGCCACTCAGTTAATCTCAGTGTTGAATCTGGCTGTTTCAAATTATTGTAATGTATAATAACAGTCTTATTGACAATATGGATGCACAGAGCCAAAAAAAGCTAGAAAGAGTGGCCAAAATGATGAACTAAGTGCCAGCCCAAATGACAACAAACATATGGCCATTAACTGAGGAATGGAGGGGTTTAGGAATGCAGCTGTCTGTGGTCTCCTAAAGTTCCAGAGGAATGAAACGCTGTGAGGATTGGCAAAGCCTGGATGAGAAGCCCTACTGAAGATGGTAAGCCCTAAAATGGAGTCAACCAGCAGACCATGCTGGAATTCAGAGATTTCTGTGGTCAGAATATATTCATTCCACTGGCCTCATAATGTACATCAACAAATTAATATTGTATGGATGTCATTTCAAAGCCTACTGAAGACGAAGAGCCATTACTGAAGGCATTAGAGCACAGATGGTTCAAACTATATGCAGATATTCATACTTGCATTTCTGCATTATAGCCGGGGTTTTTTTCTGTTGAACTGTAATGAATTGTCTCATAATCTATTCCATCTTCTTGCCATTAGCAGGCTTTGAATGTTCACAAATAGGAGCAAAGAACTCATTTTCCAGAGCTTTAATCACACAAAGAGGGAATGCCTAATTCTCTAAATGAAATGGTCTGTGATCACTGAAGCAGAGATTTAATATATCACGGCAAATTAGGTAGATTTTAATAAATTACTTATCTCTCTGAATACTTTACATATGCTTATGAAGAAACATAGCCTGTTTGCAAACAGTGGAAATCCAGTCTATAAAATCCTTTGAAGAAAATGACAAATAAAAAAGTAAATTAAAAAATGAAATGTATTATATCCTCATTCTCAAGAGACAATCCTTTTGCAGCATTGATTCACAGCTCCATTAAAAATATCAATTAAACCCTTCACTGAGATTGGTTAAAAGCTGTAAAATTAACTTTCCACACTAGACAGTAGTTATTCAGATACAACAATTTATTGTATATGTTTGATGTAAGTTCTAAAAGTGACAAAACCCAAATGAAAACAGTTGCCCATCCCTAAAGCCCAAAGTAGGTGAAGCAAAATCTGATAGTCTATGGCTTCTTTTTGTGCTTTGACAGATGTTGGCTGCAAGTAAATCATCCCCTGTACAGAAAATGATTGTGCCTGCCCTCCCCCTACTTCAAATTATGGTAACCATAAACAGCTGATTATAATGTTAGTAGAAGGGTAAAAGTTATTTTAAAAAAGGGTGCAGTAATTTAATAAGTCCTGAAACTAGCCTAATTTTTTATATTTAATTGATAGGAACTGCATGCATCAAAGAAAACACATACTGAGATTTAATGTGCATAAAATGGATATTAGCATTTTAAAGAGGCAGATTAACACATTAATCCAAGTAATTTTCATATATTGCTTTTAATAAAATCTTCACAGTATAAAATTCTTAATGAGGCTAATCACAGGCATTCCATTTAACGGGGTGATTAGGGATAACATAAAAGTATTTTTAATCAGTTTTCTAAGGCTTATGGTTTTTTTATTAAAAATTAAAATTTTGACTTGCATTTTTATTACTGTTTTATGTAGGAAAAAAATCTTAAAAATGCAAATAAAGCACGTCGTTCAATCATGTAGGTATTAATTATTTACAAGGCGTTGTCCATTGTGGAGATATTCTTAGCCTTAGGGGGGAAATATAAAAACAAACAGACTGAAAAGTATACAAAACTTTACAACTACAAATCAAGCGTCCTTTTCATATAAATTATACATTAAATATACTGTAGGAATTACAAAGATCTCATCTTTGATGCACTATCAAGCATGTATTTACACTGGGAGAGGGCTCTTGTGTAGGCAAACTTCCTTTCATGCCTCGTAGTCATCTTTGCATTCCCCTCTCGGCTGAGGGCAGGCATGGAGGGCTTCCAGTGCTCCTTTGAGCTTTCCAATTACTGCACTGTCATCTTGTGAATCAAAAACTAGAAAGCAAATGTTACAAAACAGCATTAGCAGTTTCATTTCAGGTTTCACTTTTGTTCTGGTAATCTTCCTTAGCGTTTGGACAGATTAAAAGGCTCCTAGTGTATGTTTAGAAAAAAAAGGAAGAGGTAAATAAATAATAAAGAAAGCTTACTTTTCAGGTACTCAGCCTACTGGAAACTGAGCACTCTAAGAACTAGAATGTACATCAAAGAAACTATCAGGGCTGGAATTAACTCTGAAATAAAACTATTTGTATAATAATTGCGTACATTAATTAGTAATTTTTCACAATGTGTAGATAAAAGTGTTCCAAGCTCTATTGAAAACATAAATGCATATATGCATAGTCAGAAATATATGCATAGTCAGAACATATATGCATAGTCAGAAATAATTTAAAATAAAAAATATACTAATTAATGCATTTTATATACTGTGTGTATGATGGGTCCAAGTCAGCCTGGACAATTATTAGTATTTAAATAGCAAATTCTCTTTCCAGTTTGTGCAATGCAAAATTATTTAAATTCCAAGCTTTTGTGTGTTGTAAAATAGTGAAGTATGAGCAAAGATGATAATTCCCCTAGACTAAACTAACTACCTTCATCTTTGTGTATGTGGGTTTTAAAGCAGTATTTAAAATTTCTATGTTACAGAAATTAGCTGACATGATTTAAAATTGCACTCTTTCACAATATCTAAGTAAGCCCAGAGGGCCAGAATCTCTCTGCTGTGATTAAAACATGCTGCTAAGTCAAAAATGAGGCTCTTTCCCAGTCCTGCACAAAAAGCACTGAGGCTGCCTAACATGACTCTAGAAGGAATTTGAATAAAAACAAATAATCTTGACAGCATATCTTTTCAAAGCAAATTACACAGCTGACAAATAGCAACATTATGTATTTAATAATTAGGATAAATACTCTAGGATATGCAATGATCCTTCATGTTGCAACTTCTAGGCTGCTGGGATAGCTCAGAAGAGGTTTAGAGAAGGGAAAACACAGGATAAACCTTCCATCACTTACCCTGTTGAAAGACCTATTATAGGACAGATTGGATGTTACTCTTAGAGATCCAAAGCATTTTGTATATTCTTGAACAAATCACTCAATGAACTGTCAACTTCAGAGCAGACTTCAGAGGACAGTACTGTTTTTACTGTAAGAACAGGAAAACTATAATTAATGATATCAGAACATTAACTCTATTTTATCACTTTTCATATTGTCATATTATCTCTGAGACTTATTGTTAGATGTCTTGACTATAAAGTCTCTTTTTTATCCATCCTCTTGCTTAGCCATGCACGTAGTTGCTTCAAATTACATGGAGGCCACTTCCACACAACCAGCAATGAAAGGAACAAGATATGAAAAGGATCCATCCTTGCAGTCCTCAAATAGAGTGAATGAAGCTCAGGGTATCTGAGAATGACTACATCTTCATGTGGTATTTTTCTGTGTCTAAGTTTATCTTTTTTTCCCTCCAAACAATATCCATCTCAGAGAAAATGCACATATTACTCAGGAATTCTATTTATCTATTTAACATTTAATTGAAGTTGATGTTCAGATCTTGACAACAGATC
This sequence comes from Ammospiza caudacuta, assembly GCF_027887145.1. Lineage (NCBI taxonomy): Eukaryota > Metazoa > Chordata > Aves > Passeriformes > Passerellidae > Ammospiza > Ammospiza caudacuta. The sequence continues at coordinate 11,486,123 of NC_080605.1, forward strand.
CTTTTTAAAGAAATTTGTCTAAGAAAATACAGTAACATGCTCTTCTGCCATGATCTGACATATATTAATGCAAAGTTCATTTTGATTCTCTGAAGTTTCTAAATTTTCAGAAAATAACATGTTATGGATTCAACAGAAGAACATAAGTGCACAGCATCTGCAAGGAAGGGCAGAAGTGTGGATAAGAAAAAGAAAAAAAGAATTTTTAGCTTTTACTATCACTTTAATAGATATAATGGATATACAGTAAAAATGAGTTCAAATGTCTTATGATTAGGGAAGAAATGCTCCTCAATATTGAAATAGCTGTCATTACATAATAATGATTAACTTTTGACAGAACAATAACTAGTAACAAAAACCAGTCCCTTCCTGTCATAATAATCCTCTTGGATGATTATGATTTTTAAGAGTTTTGAGAGAAAGTAAAAGATTATATGTATATCAGTAATAAACCTTATCAAATAGTAATTATGACAATGGGAATTACGGCCTTAAAATACAGAACAAAAACAATCTTCCAGTGAGAGACTAAAAATACCTTTTTGGAGGAGATGTGCTTTTGTACAACACCTTGGAGAAAAAATTATCAGTGCAGAAAAACTGAAGTGTTCAGCCACATTAAAAAGTGCATCAAATCCATGTGTTATTGTTCCAGGGTGTGGAGATTTGATTCTTTGCATTTTCCTTATCATGTTCCTGAAACTTTGAGTATTTATACTCTTCTTTGAGAATTTTAGCTTCTGCAAGGATGCAAATCATGTATGATAATGGAAATGGTAAAAAGTCTATTTCTTTCTCTTACTACTCAGCTCAATACATAGCTGAGTAATTTCCCCCAAGAACAGAAGTAGCAAAGTCACCCTGGCCTGGTATTCCAGCAGGGCAAACTGGAATTCCTGCTCTGCAAAGGGAACCTTGTGTGCACCGTGTCCAGGCTTGGAGCTGCTTCATGCACCCACTGAGGGATTGCTTTATCACAAAGATACTCTCAGCTCCTTCCCTGAGCTTCACCACAACAGGAAAGAGGATTGAAACAAAGAGGGAGGAGAAAAATGCACCATTGGTAATGATGCATTTGCTACCACAGGCAACAGGAAACCCTAAGCAAGGAGAATATTTTCCTTCCCTGTCTGTGAGAGGACTGAGTAACCTTCTCCAGCCTTCCTATGAGCACTAGAAAAACACTCAACACTACAAAAACACACAAGGGAATATTCCACAGCTCCTACTCAGCTCACTTGCTTTGGGAATTCCCAGTGAAGGGCTGGTCACAGGATTTCCCAGAGGAGTGCTCAGGCTAAAGTGACCCCTAACCAAGCCCCCAATATTACACCCACACTGTCTCAAATACAGTTGGTGTGGAGGACACAAACCCCTGAACTACCCTGGGGTTATACTGTAACCTTAAATAAGATACAGACATCAGCAATACAGAATTACTGACATTTTAATACATATATTTATAGATATATATTTATAGTCCTATTACAATGAATATATTGTACAAAATAGAGAATTACAGGAATCAGACATGTCCTTAAAGTTCTTAGGTTTTATAAACTAATTACTATGAACTGGGGATGCTGTTTGGTATTGGTTTTTTTAAACATATTTTAAGGAATGACAGTAATAGCTTCTGCAGACTTTTGCAAATAAATGTGGAAACCTTCAGTTAAAAGAAAAGAATTTCTTCTTGACACTATGTCAAACAATTACTGTCACAGTAAATCTTGAAGAGAAAAGTAGAAATTCAACAAATAATTTTTAAGCTACAAAAGTTTACAGGAAATTGGTCTCTAAAACTCACCACCAATGGCTTGTTCAATGGTATTTCTTTGCTTCTGGAATATATTTTTCAAACAGATTCAGCATAATCAGTATCTTCACGTTCAAGTTCTGCTCATCTTCTGGGGTATCACTGAGCACTGCAAATTTTAGGGTAAACAAAAAAAAAAAGCATTCAAAAAGGATTAAAAATCAACTCTAAAAACCAGAAAAAAAAAGGCAAAACTGCATTATGTTTTTTATTCCTCCACTACATAAGCAAGAACTCTTTATCAATTAAATTCAACATTTTCCATGACAAGAATAGTCCAAGATCCTCTCCTTTAAATCTTCCCTTCTTCTTCAGTATTATTTAGCAGTAGTAGAAGGACAGAGATGTTGCAGCCATAGATCCACAGACTTACAGAACTGTTTCATTTTTGTTCCCCCTCCCACCACCCCATGGTACAATTCTTGTTTATTTGGCTATACAAACAACTACACAAAATATATGCTTTTCTTCTGTCAACTTAAATTACACCCATTGCCTCCAAGTATGGCTTTCCTTTCAAACACACAATTCCAGTATTGTGTTGGAGCTGGCTTGAGTTAGTGGCTTGTGCTGGGGCCAAAAACACTGAGACTGACAAAATGACAGGAATTTAGAGCTAACATTTGGTATGTCTTGGCAACATTGGTCAAGCTGTGAATGTTTGTGAGCTTTACAACCTAAAAATGTTACAATAGGCATAATTTCAAATGGGTTGGCATGAGGTTACGTTACATCCAAGGCTACAGGAAAGGATATCTTACACAAAATATGAACACATGAATAAAGCTATGGATAGTGTTACTCTCCTATATTTCTCTTTGGGATCCCAGGTTTTCTCTCTAGCTGATTTCCACATTTCTTTTCTCTAATACCCAGGTATAAGTACACATTTCCTTGTAGGAATTCCAAACCTACTGAAGAGGAAAAAATTTTAACACCTTGTTGAAAAGCCATGTGAGAAGATAATTTCTAGGCAGTGCAAGAAAAAAATAGAGAATGAAATGAAGCTTGTTTTTCAAAAGAAAAGTGAAAAAACAGTAAGTGCTTTGAGTTTAAAGCATGTTTTACTGTGAAAACCTGAATGATTATTTATTTTTCTTTTTAGAACAACTTAAAGGCATTATCACAGCAGGTAATTTAGAGCAACTGGACAGAAGCTCTTATATATGCAAATTTGATCCGATTTTTAATTTTTTCATTCCAAAGGCCAGAGTTTTTAAGCAGCAAGTATAAAACTTTGTTCATGAATTCAGTATATTAATGTGAAGCTTACACCCTACACATGCTCTATTCTATGACATGGAGGCACAGATTTTGTTACTTTGGGGAACAATGACTTCATATAGTCTGTTCCTCAGAATAACAATCCTTTCCCACCAAGAAATGATGCACCTGTCAGGACCAGCCTGGAAACCTCTTGCATAAAGCTGTTCACTCTTGTTATCACAGCAGGGTGACTGTTGGAAGAATGGATTCCTCCGTTCTCCACATGTGTCTCTGCTGACACGTGTCAGAGGAGCACAGACTCTGCCTCCAGGTCTCAGCACTTCAGCTGCAGCCTGGCGTGGGGAATCAGGCAAGCCTCACTACACAACTGAAATTTCTACACTCTTGAAATGCTGAAAAGCAGCACTGGAAGAAAAAAAATTAACGAGGACACAGTCACAAAAAGTTACATGGATGGTCAGAAATTGGGTCCTGTTAACTGAATAAGAGACTTCAACATGAAAGTAGATAATGATGGGGAAAGTAGATAATTATTTGATGCTGAAATAATAATTCTGTATCCTGTTTTTATTCCAAAGTTTTACAAATATTAGCAAGTATGTCTTCCTAAAATTAATAAGGAATTATAATCCCCATTATACAGAAAAAAAAACAAAATAAAAGGCTACCCATGTCACACAATACAGGCATAAGAAAAGCAAATATTCTGACAAAATCTCCATATTTATGACAGAGATAATGACTGTCTGAAAACATTAAGAAAATATGATTGTCAAAAGAGGAGAACCATCTTTGTGGTTTGCAACAATTAGTAACCTAAAAAGGATTTCAAACAGTTCCTCTACCTCATGCTTATGTATTTTACATTTTATATCATTCTATTTAACAACATTTTTTTCTTGATTTTTTTGATACTGATTATTTTTGCATTTTCTGCAACTAAAGCCATTAATTCAAAATTAACATTTCTAGTAAACTTCTAAAATTATTCCATACCAAAAAATGAAATTGAAAGCAGAAAAAAAATCAACTTTATTTTGAAATCTTTTATTAATGAAGAGTGAATTCCACTCCAAACAAATTTTAGACTGGATATCAAGAAAAAATCATTCACTGAAAGAGTTGTCAAGCCCTGGAACAGGCTGCTCAGGGAACTGGTGGAGTCACTATCCCTGGAGATATTTAAAAGTGCATTGCTGGGTTAACAGTTGAACTTGATGACCTGAAAGTTCTTCTCCAACCTAAATAGACTCTAAAAATATGTATTTTCCATATAAATTCCAACTAGCATTTATTTATTTGTACGCATAAACTAAAAGGGTATAAAGCTGCAAAATGCATTATTTTCAAGGTCAAATTGGTTCAGTTTCAACTATAGAATTAGCCTATAGTTGCAACTTTGGCTTAGCAATAATTTTATGTATTATAATAGTATATCTTTTTTAAGAGCTATTTATTAAAGTGATTCTTCTTTTAGAAGACAAAAATAGCACATGATTCATCCATTTATTTATGTTCTAATATGGATCCAATCATTATGAGTATCATTTCCAGCAACATTCATTGTGACAGGAAAAAAATAAATTAATACACTACTTAATAGACATAATACACTGCCTATGCTGCTATAATTTGGCCTAGCACAAACACCAATAAAGTGTCAGGCTAAACCATCTGCAGGCAATTTTCAATGATATTTATATCCTTGATAATTTGGTTTCCTGAGCTTTAAAGCATTAGTTTAGTTCAGTTCCTGTTTCAGCTGAAAAAGCTCTGATACCAGTTTGTAAGGCCTGTGATAGAAAACACGTGTTGGAGATAGAACTAGGCCAGGTTTAAAACGCACAGAGTTGGAAACTTTGGCTGTATGGGCACAATCTTTCCATAAATTTTCTTTCTTGGTGGTCCTCTTGCTAGGATCAAGTGGGGAGCTGGACTACTGATGAACTTCCTGTCTTCCCATTTAGTCAGCGCAGAACTGAAATTTCACCATGAGCCAAGGCAGAGACAGCAATGACTGCAGAGAGCAACCCACCCACAAACACAGGGACAGCACCATGGCAAAAATGAAATTTCCCCATGAGCCAAGGGAGAGACACATCATTGACTGCAGAGAACCCACCACAAACACAGGGACAGCACCATGGCAGAAATGAAATTTCCCCATGAGCCAAGGGAGACACATCAGTGACTGCAGAGAACAACCCACCCACAAACACAGGGACAGCACCATGGCAGAAAGATGAACCCTCCTGTTCAGAGAAAAAGCTCACTGCTGTAATCTTACCTTACCTTCACCTTAGGCTTGTAAAATAATTATTAAAAATATCCAAGTATTTAGAGGAGAAATCACAGCACACTGACTAGCTATTTTCCTGTGCTTAATTTATCCCTCAGCAAAAAAAAAAAAAAAAAGAAAAAGAAAGAAAGAAAAAAAAAAAAGGAGTTTTTTATCCTCAGTATTGTCAAATTTTAGTATAACATTATCCACTTTTCTATTCTGTATGGCAGAATTAGCCATCTGCTTGCTTATTAAGCATTTTTCAGTTGTTTTTTTTAACTCCAAACCTAAGAATTGTTTTGGTATGATATTTCCATCCCAACAAGTAATCATTTCATGGTGTTCCCTGCTCCATTCCAGTAAAACCTGTTTTCTGAACAAGACATGAAACTCTCATGTAGAAATGAAATGAAGAGAGATCACTCCTCCTTTATGTGGAGTGAATCAGTGATTTGTGAATAAATACGTATTTAAAAGATTTACAAGTAACTCAAACATGTCAAATATGATCAGCATGTATCCTATTCTTTCTCAAATCAAATGAATCTTTAAATTAGTGATTATTCCATTTTAATGATTGACCTTCAAGAGAAAATGTAATCAAAGGATGTCATTCATTCGGTATAAGTAATGTACATACTATCACAATCAAAAAAATTGAATATGAACAAATTTATTATTATTATGAAATTGGACAAGAATAATTTATATTCTTTCTCCTATGTATTCACATAATACCTGCCTACTGATTGATTTATCTATCTATTTATTTATTTCTGTAAATTCTAGGGCCAAGGAACACTTCGTACACCTCTTAGACTCTTAGCAGTGTCCTGAATTCAGAAAGCAACAGATGTCCTACACTAAACTGGGCAGATATTTGCTTTTCAGATTCATTAGTGATGGAATACTGGTGATAGATTCTCTCTTCTGTGGAACAGATTTTTTAAAAACAAACCAACCAACTAAACAAACTCCCAAACCTAACCCCAAACCACAGCACTAAACCAGCATAGGTGAGGTTGCAGAATTCCATGCCACATGAACCTACACTAGAAAGAAATAAAAGCAATTGTCCCACCAGAATGCAGCTATCATTTCTAGCTGAAGCAATTTTTTTCTAGTTAGTTAGTTAGGTATTAACTCCTCAGTCCAACCTCCTCAAAAGGGACCAACCACAAGGTGAACCACAAGCATTATTTACTGAGATCTATACCAGAGTTTTCCAGCACTAACACGAACGTGCCAATGTGCAGATCTCGCTTTAGAACAGACCTGAGACCTCTGTCTGCACAATTATCTGCCTTAACCACATTTATCACTGCAAAGCAAATCAGAATTACTATTAGTATCAGATGTTTTTCACCTTTAAGAAGAGCATGAGAAAAGGAACAAAGAAAAACAAACATTTCTTTCTTTTCTTCTAAGGAAAAGCAACAATGCTAGAATCAAATTGGAAAGGTCATGTGATCTAATGGTGTGTCACTGGCAGGTTTATGTGCACACTGTCAAAAAAGATACAGGCAGCATCTAAGCATGCCACATAGCTGTCACTTTCTGTTAATGGCAATAGCACTCATGATTTTAAAAGCCAGTGGTCTTTATTGCTTTGTATTTTAAGTGATTTACTGCATTTTCTTCCACTGAGGAAGCCAGTGATAATGATAATGTATGGCAGAGTGCTTGTCCTTTTTGACAGCCTCAGTAATTTAATCCTCCTTTCCTGCCACAATATTTCAATAAGAGAAACCTCTAGACCAATGGACTGGAGAAAATCCACAGCCTGGGGAGTGTGAGTGAGTGCTCTGAAAGCTTTTCATTGTTTTAATTTAAAATACAAACACAGGGATCAGCTTCTAATTTTTGTACTATTAATATGACCTAGAGTGAAAGTTAGCCTTGGTTTGGAAAACACACTAGAAGAATGAGAAGCAGGGTTTTAAGAAATTCTTTAAGAAGTTTTTGGGCATCTTATATTAGACAAAGTAGCTGCACGCCTGCAAATGATATCAGTCTGCAAACATCAGTAAACTACTGTGAAAGATTATAAAGACTGAAAAGGTGTTACAGGAATTTTTAAAAAATTAAATAAAGAAATGAAACTGAAAGGGTTTTGCTAGGACAGAACTAGAATGAATATAGCCCTGGAAGAATCAAACATAGCTCTTCAGAATAGTTTTCATTTGTTTTTGAGGGGAGAAGGTGGGGCTAGAAATTATTCCCGGATTAAACTCCAACATTTTTAATATTCACTTTTTTCTAGTTACTCTGCCACTGTACTGACAATTCTTTTTGACTGTCCACCTCACAGTAAGGTTTCCTCTTCCCCTGTGCAGACAGAAATCTTTAACATATCTCATACTATCTTTTGCTACCCAAAATAAACTTATTTGTATGAACAGAAACTATCAACTCTGCTATGGAGTGAGATAGTGGAATACAGCAATATGAGGACATAAGAAGCCCTCAATTCCAGTAGAAGGATTTATTGAAGGACACATCTCTATGAGTCCTAGGGTGCCCGTTTCCCAGAGCTGTAGATTTTTCAGTTTTCCCTAAAGCTGTTCCCCAGCCCATACATGGCAGCAGGAGTGCAGTTGGGAATGGGCTGGGAACAGGTTGGGAATGGGTTGGGAATGGGTTGGGAATGGGTTGGGAATGGGCTGGGAATGGGTTAGGAATGAGTTAGGAGAGGGTTAGGAATGAGTTAGGAATGGGTTAGGAATGGGTTAGGAATGGGTTAGGAGTGGGTTGGGAATGGGTTGGGAATGGGTTAGGAATGGGTTAGGAGAAGGTTGGGAATGGGTTAGGAGAGGGTTGGGAATGGGTTAGGAATGGGTTGGGAATGGGTTGGGAACGGGTTGGGAATGGGTTAGGAATGGGTTGGGAATGGGTTGGGAACGGGTTGGGAATGGGTTGGGAACGGGTTGGGAATGGGTTAGGAATGGGTTAGGAATGGGTTAGGAGTGGGTTGGGAATGGGTTAGGAATGGGTTGGGAATGGGTTAGGAATGGGTTAGGAGAGGGTTAGGAATGGGTTAGGAGTGGGTTGGGAATGGGTTGGGAATGGGTTGGGAATGGGTTGGGAATGGGTTAGGAGTGGGTTAGGAATGGGCTGGGAATGGGTTAGGAATGGGTTAGGAATGGGTTGGGAATGGGTTGGGAATGGGTTAGGAGTGGGTTGGGAATGGGTTAGGAGTGGGTTAGGAATGGGTTAGGAATGGGTTGGGAGAGGGTTAGGAGTGGGTTAGGAATGGGTTAGGAATGGGTTAGGAGTGGGTTAGGAGTGGGTTAGGAGTGGGTTCCTGGCACAAACAGCCAGGCCAGTGCCTGAGCAGCTAAGTCATTCAACCAAAGGAATCTGCAATTTGCCACCTTTTTCTCTACTAACAGAAAGCAAAGAACTGGCACTCTGCCTTTGAATCCTTAATTTCCATTCAATTTCTTACTTTCTTAGGTTATAAGAAGCTGTTATTGTCATCTGCTCTTCTTTTGGACATGTGGATGACTTTCCACATGTGCTGCTCTCATGGCCAAGTGCTCCTAAGGCCACCACAGGAAGTGATGGGGAGGCAGCAGGGAGACAGATGGACAGCCAGAGAACTTCAAAGGAAATGCCACATCAACAGATCCTTCCCTTTCCCATAAGCATCCCAAATGGAATTTCCTAAGTTTACTAATACTGTATATAAAACAATTTTAAATGCAAATTATTAACAAACCTAAAGAGTTCAAATTCATTTCACTCAATGGAAAAATTCAGAGTAGTAAGTAATACATTCAGCACAAGAACTTCATTCAAGTCTGGGGAAAATGATTAACCAGAGTGAAAATATATTTTTAGATCCTGATGAATAACATGTTTTCATAGCACCTCTTAGTACTGCCTGAACTTAGAAGCATTAACATTGCTGCAAGGCATGGAACATCTAATTTTTCTATGCAATTAATTGCAAAAATAATTCAAAATTAACTCATGACAGTTTGCCTCTAAAATTAAAATTTTAAATTAGTCCTAAAGAAGTAATAAAAGCTGAAGACTACAATGACCATGGAACCTTGTTAGAAATCTCTGCAATTCAAAATATTGCTGTTCTGCTATAGTTCAATTTTTTCATAGTTCACATTCTAACACAACTGAACAACTAGATGATGAAGCAGATTTTCATCAAATGAAGAAAAAAAGTGCTCCACAGTCTTGAAATTATTGTAGAAAAGGAATAAACACACAGAATTATAACAATGTTTCCTGATGCAAAGCCTTAACATTTGAAGAATCCACTTTCAGAATAAGGATCTTTAGAAATTTATTTTTAATAAAAAGTACATCCCATCTTTCCCAAACCCCTCCTCTCTACTTCCACTTGTACTTCAAGTTGTTCAAATAGTCACGTTTCTAAGAGAGAAAAGTTTTTGCTTCCCAATTAGATTTGATATAAAACCTTTGCCAGGTTTCATAAGTCTTTCTTCTATTTCTGCTCTCTATTCTCTAGGACCACAGTATAATTTGGCAATTTTCACTGCTCTTTGAATGTATGGGCCTGAAGTGCTTGGAGGCATTCTCGGATATTCTAATATGTCTTTTCAGTGGTACCAAACACAATAGGTCCTCTCAGTCACTCTGGTCATCAGGAGGTACCCCACAATGTCAAGGGCAATCAAGACATTTGCACCATGATCCTAAACTGTTTAAACTCCCCCATCCAAGTTTCTATTCCAAGACTCTGGAAGAAAGAAAATGATCTTCAAACCATTCTCAGTGAAAAAGTCATAGTTGAAAAAACCCAATTAATGCCAAGTTACATGCTTGAACCACCTGTGAAAATGCAAATTCATGGGATCTTGTATGTCCAGATTACTGAACTCTATTATATTGTTTTTCAACAGGTTTTGTTAATTTTCTCTATCTCACATGCCAAACAATGACAGTGAAAAATGTGCAAATAGTATGGGAAAAACTTCAAATGTTTTTAAAGCAATGAATCTCATGAAGCCTTCTGTAACAGTTAAGATGTTTTTAAAACAGTCAATCTGTTCCAGTTATAGATAATATAAAATGCTTTATTTATTATAAGAATTAGTGATTTTTTTAGATTACTTATGGACTTCAATTTTCTCCATGCAAAAGTCTAAAAGACTATTAGTTTCCTTCTAAGCTCAAAGTAAATTTTGTTCTACCCATGCAAATCTCGTTTTTATTAAAGAAAATATTCAATTAACCTCAAATATTCAGCATACTCAAATCTAATTAGACATGAATAAGGGATGCAGCAAAGCTATAGTAAACACACATGCAGATTTCATTACTATTATCTTACTGGCTTCTCAACTGGCATTATCAAAAAGCAGACTCATTAGGTTTTTCCCCCTATGCACAAAGCTAATCTTGAGTAGAAATTAGACACCCAATTATCTAAGCAAACCTCTACAAATAACAACCACATTAGTATAATGCTGCAGAATACAGTCCTGAAGCAATAAAGGCCAAACCCCACCTTTTAATGTTGATTTGTTGGGATATTTTGAAGTTCATACAGTTTTATAATCCATACCCAAGCAGTAAATAGAAAAAGAAAAGTTGCACAGCCAAGTTATGATTAACAGAAATAATAAAATACAGCACTACTACATTGGAAACCCTTATGAACAACAGTCTCTCCAAAGCATGATGCTATTTTCAAATATCACAGCTTGAAATGTATTGAAGTTTCACAATCACCTTAAAACTCTGAAATTTTATTTTGTATTCATCATATCTTTCCTGCATTTTTAGTTAAACTTTGCAGAGTAAATACCCAAAATACAACTATGCTTAGACCATAACTAGTACACCCAGGAATCAGAATTGTGTAAGACTTTTGTATCTTGTGAATGTTTTTTATATTCAAAGCAATGAGATTCAAAAAGCAAGAGAAATTAAAAGCCTTAAGAAGCTTTCATTGGCTTATGGTATTATTTCCACAGTTTTTGAAAAGGATATTCCATTTATGTCAGCCTAACTAGAACATCTGGAGAAGTGCCTACAGCAGCTAACAAGACGAACTTCTCCAGCTCATAAAAAGAGTTCTCCTTTATGCAGTGTCTTATTTAGCACATGATGCCAGAAATCCCATTTGTCTGAATGGAAGGAAGCCTCAGTGAATTCAGGACTTCACAGAACTACTGTTTTCTTGGTGGGCTTCTTTTTCTTTCCCAAGGCCCTCAAAGATCCATGTCCTTGGAGTCAGAATGGTGGATTGAGACTGAATGCATTCAGATGTTCATTTATTAGAGTCTAGCATATGCAACATGCAGGATTCAGTATTCTAAGTAAATAGCAATTTATTAGTATTAAATACAGTTAAGTAATTTCCCATTAAAAAATTCTAATTAAAGATACACTCAGTATTCACAAGTGATAATCAAGTCCATGACATATTTTCTCTAAATGTATTTCAATTGTACATGGTTGGACAGAATTTTTCCTTTTCCTTTGTATCATGTATCAATAGAAAAATTAGTTTGTTGTGCTCTTTCAAAAAAAAAAAATAGTTGTGTAATGCCTAATTTTTAAAGGTATGCACTACCAGCAAATTGAAATATATTGCAGTTTCAATTTCTTACACAAGCCTACTTTTGTATTTTAGTTTATACTTAATAATTGCATCCTGATCTCAGTTCTTAAAAACCAGCAGTAGTATTTCCCCAAAGAGCTGGAAGAATGACAAATACAACAGTACAGACATAAATGTAAATATAATGTATAGGAAATAGGCTTTGTTGCAGGCATTTTCATAAGACAATTTTAGGGAAGGAACACACCTGCTCAGGGATAGGTCCCACTCACCAGTTCTATGGTTACAGTCACTCCTCTGAGCACCTGCTTTGGAACTGACAGTGGATTGTTCTCTGCAGGGAAATAGTTTCATCTGCATTCCATACTCAGCTGCTGTATTCTTTCATCTGATGTAATTCATGACTTTGTAAAATCAAGTGATCTAATTTTAATCCAGATTTTTCAACTTCCTATTTGAAACAAAACACAAACCAAAATAATTATTTTGTGTTTCTTGAAGTGTTAACACAAACCAAAGACACCTATGAACCCTTGGGTAGTTTGTACAATTAACACTGAGGGATTGATTTGACACAGGCACAGTAAGAACCTAAACCCAATGGTTTGCAGTTAATAATATTGTTGCAACAGATACTGATTGAAATTTGATGCTTAAAATGTTTTTGCAATAGTCATATGTCCTGGTGTCCTGATGTCCTGAACCAGGACATCATAGTTTACTGAAGAAGATTAGGTTAAGATTATGTTTATGTATTAATGCTATCTGAACCACTAATTTCAGTTGCCATTATTTGTAGCTACACAGCAAAGTGATCCTGGAACTGCTGGAAACAGTTTCAGTAATATTAGGTACCAAAATTTTCCAAATGGAAGAGAATTGTCAGTGCCTACTGCAGACTATACCCCATTCAATAAAAATCCACCAAGTTTATATGCCATTGTTAGGCATATAAAGTGCAATTGCATTTAGATGGTATTCAACTTCATATACTGAACTTGACTAGTTAAATCAAACATACCTTCAAGAGTTAAAATTAATAATATAATAAAATTATACACAACTATTCTTCATCAGACTTTTTCTTATTCTCTTTTAAGTAAAATTACATTTTTTTTTCCTTGTAAAATTGTCTCACACTATTCAGCAAGGTCAATGATATTGTATACAGATAAATTGTAATAAGGTTTCTGTATTTAAGTGTGAATGTCAGACTCAACAGAAAGTCACAAGTACTTCCCCATGTAATTTAAAGAAAGAAAAGCCACTCTGGTTTCCAAAGTGGAGTATGTAGCTGAGCATTCAAAGAAAACATTCTTCAAAGAGCAAACACAACATGTTGGAGTACAGAAATGTCAAAAGAATTTCTTTTTACTTCTTTCATTTCTTTCAAGTTCATATCTTTATTAAAAATATTTCCCCTATGTGGAAATATTTTGACAATTTTTGATTTTAAACTTAAATCACTTGAAGTATTAATCAGATGCAGAAGACTGGCTTTCTAGATTCAGTGTTCAAACTGCAAGTCAATACTCTAATTCATTATGGAGATAGCTTACATTTCCCCAAGCAAATTATATGATTAATCAAACTGAAAAGCAGGTGTATCCTATTGTAAAAATATCCATCATATAGAACAATTTCCATTGCTGTCAAGTCCTTTCAATATTTGATGAAGTAATTTTACCCCCTCCTTTCAAAAGACATTTCCTTTTATTATGTATCCTAAGACACTTTAACTAAAAACCCAAATCTGAATATTTCAATAAGGTTGTTTTATTATTCAGTAGATTCATGGAAATTTTACTAGGATGACAGAAAAAATTCCACACCATTCTGTCTCCACTAATACAGGTACATGGCTTCAGCTGGCAATATTACTGGGATTAGCATAGAATGATGAAATATTTAAAAGGAATTTTTTTTTCTAAAATCTAATAAATCAAATGACTGCCAAATGTCATTAAAGTGATGGTCTCTGACTTGAATATGCTTTTCATATTCAAATTTGAAAAGAAAGAGATGAAAGCCTAGAAAGGTTACTCAGTTTCAACTAATAACCTCAAGCACTCTACATTCACATGCATAAAAAATGAAATTGGCTCTATTGTCTAATTTTACTTCAGAAACAACTCTTTTCTTCTTGCACTGAACAGATGTATTAGCATCTGTATTTAAAGGGATATGCTGAGTGGTTTTGTTCACCCCAAAGTATTTAGCAGCCATGTCAGACTAGTTTGTACACAGACAGTAGCTTATGAATCAAGTCCAAATACAATATCCTGTATTATAAAGTGTTCCTTTTACATATCTTAAAATTTGTTTGACATATTTAACACTTGTAATTGCATACACTAGGCAAAGAATATTGCACTTTTTCAAGGCTAGTGGGGTAAATTCGGGTATTCTGATTTCTTACTTAAACTGAAGCAAATGACTGAGCCATACTATTAGAAAATTATAAGAAAAAATAACAAATTATCTTGGAGGTTAACAGTCAAGACTACTTTGAGTCCCAGTTTTATTGATATTAGACATGAATACAACACATACAAAGCAGAACACAAGCTGATTAGAAAATATATTTACAAATCAAAAATATAAAACTGCTTAAGAACAGAATTAGCTCACATGTCATATTTCATCATTTATACAAAACCACTCACATTATGAACCCATGCTGAATATATATATATAACATCCAATACATGATATGAATTCATTTTTAAACAACCATTTATATTTCTATGATGCAGAGTGAAATATGTTATTTAAATATATTCCTAATCTATTCCTAAACTGCTTTTTTTTAAAGCCTTTTCTCATTTTTAAGGTACTGTTCAAGAGAACAATGGATAGTTTGTCAACTACTGCCCACAAATAATTCTATTTAATGGGAATAAAATTAGTCTTTACATTTAATATTTTAAACAAAATATAATACAAAATTTCACCTAACACAGAGTATGGGTAGATATTGAAGAATATTAAACACTTTCAAAAATGTCTCAAAGAAATTGGCTCAGTGCTTTCATTTCAGGTGAGGAAAACAAAACATGGGTAAGATACTTAGTCTATGTCAAAATGCTTCCTCTACCATTTAATACTGACTCTTTGTAATTAATGCTACCCAAAGATTTGGAAGAATCACCAAACTCCTTCAAAATCTTTAGGGATAATGTAAGTACTAAATGCATTGGACATTACATCCAAATTCGAAATCTCAACTTTTCTCACCTTCCTGATTTCTAAGATTAAAAACTTTTGGTTTAATTCTGTAATTAGTCTTGACTGCCATCCACAAGCAGCTGTATATTCCATTTTTTGATTTCCTTTTTGGTTACAATAAAAGGCTAACACTTTGATATGAAAAATAGAATTCCAACTGTCTCAAATACTCAACAACAGTATCCCACAGAAGTGCTTTAAAAAATAAGTTTGTGCTTTCTGCACAGAAAAGCTGAGTTGAAAGGACCAACGCTCCTATTTTTTGCATCCACAGTTTTAACTAATATATTGCCTTGAAAAACTCAAAATAAAGGGAACTTCTAAACTGTAAGATCAACTTGAATCCTGTATCTACCAATGCTCAAAAAATTGCATGCTTTACTTCTTAGCATTTTATATATTTATTTCCAGAGTCCACTTATTCACTTCTATTTTAAGCAAAGCGCATATAAGATAAACTGTAAGCTATTCTCCAACAATCACAAGTAATCATCCATTTGCTATCAGTATTTCATTTACTATGAATATTGATTAACAAATATATTACTGAATGAGAAATAATCCTCTTCCTCTATCAAGTGCTGAATTCCTGTGATCATCTCATTAACAACGTCAGAACAGAGCCACAAAAAATGCTATTACAGGAACATCAAGTAATTCCAGTGTACAGAGATACAAACATTACATAATTAAGTGATTATGATTAACAGGGCAACACAGAATCATATCCACATAAAAATACATATTGCAAAAAAATTACTCTAGTCCTGTATGCAGTGACTTTTCATGTGAGCAATAACCTGCTCTGTTTTTACCTTTCCCCCACACTGGTGTAGATGTGAGAACTGGAAGAGGGATACAGAAATGTTCCCTGCTCCTTCTCCACATGGATGGGACTTTAATAAAGCACATACACCTCAGACTCTCCCTAAGAGCTGGGGCAGAGATCTCTTTCTCCTTGTTGAATAACTCTTGTGGTCCCTACTGAAGGGGGGAAAGGCACAGAAAATCTTCTCCCAACATCACTGTCCTGCCACGTGCCAGGAGAAAAATGTAATGCCTGAGATCAGCACCAGACAAGCTCCATGCAACCCCTTCAGCTCTTGCTAGAACTAAGAACACACTGAATATAAAGATCTATCTGTGACAATGAAGGGAACTCTGGTTGCTGCCTTTTTACCTAGTGGAGAGTACAAATTCATCATTTTCAGACCACCATAAATTAATCCTTAATATTTTCAAAGGCATTAAGTACTTGCTACAGCTTGAGCCAATTCGATGATTAGGTACTGACTCTCTATGAAATCTGTAATGTACCAGCCATGCACTCTTTTTCTTTTAAAAATGACAATTTCTAATTAGGTATAGAGCACCACACACTTTAGAAAATAGAAGGTTCTAGAGGGAAGTGTGCTTTCCCACCACAACCATGACAACTACATCTCTGATCATGAAATCATATTTGCACTTTGCTCAGAACTTTTGATCACTTGCATAGTCTTTCTTGCATTGCTTTCTCTTCAGCTCACCTCACACCCTTTCTGAAGAAAAAACATAAAATTGTTCAATGTTTCTCCTGAAGTGGAATTGGTTTTAAAGATTCAGTTTTGCACCTTGCCCGTGGCACAGCCACAACTAACAGATTTTAAAGATAAATTTTTTCTAGGGATGGATAATACAAAAACATAAATATATCTGAACCTGTTTCATTGGTGAGATATAAACTTGCATAATTCTGCATTTTATTTTCTCCCCAAGAAGCTGGGAAAACTTCATAACCAATATTGTTACTGTCCTGAATGAAGGTACGCCTACTCCTGCAGACCAAGAGAAAACTTCACTTTTTTAATGTTTAATCACTCATCTTCAATTGATCCATCAGAAAAAATAAAAACCAAACATCAACTTGTTCAAATCTCAAAGCCAGTGAGGTACACAGGTACCAACCAGTCACATAATTAAGAAATTAAAATGTTGTGCAAACTTACCTTTCATTTCAAAGGGAAGCATAATTCTTAAGTTAAAAAGGCATGAAAGGCAGAAAATTCCTTGAGGAAAAAAAGATATTCAGCCTTAAATCTGGCCTTCTACTTAATTTCATATTCTGACTAATTTGTTTTATGTTACCTAAAAAAATAATGGGCAGTGACTTACGATTATGTAGTTTTCAATAATTTTAAAAGCTGCTGTTTGGTGTTTGGTATTATTTTTCCATCTTCTTTTAATTCTTCTATCTCAAAGAATGACTTGCAGTAAATGCTTTCAATTACAACTTCAAAGTGTATTTGACAAGGGGTAGATAGAAGTTGTAAGTCCATCATTTCAGCACAGGGTCTACTCAAACTTCTGTCATCTCACACTTTATCAGTTGCAAAACACAGCTTAGGTATTTCCTGGATACTTTAAACTCACTTTTACTTTAGTTTCTGGATTATAGTGACCCCCAGCCAACAACCTCCTCAAAGGTGGAGAATGGCAATTGGTTCTTTTTAATCTTAGACCAATCAGTAGTCTTTAAAAGTACAGTCTACAAAGTTTAACAAGTTGCTGCTATCATACTCTGATAAGATGGTTCTGTTTCATAGATTTTATTTCTTGTTTTATTAAATATGCTGGTGCAGCACTTTTAATTCCCCAATTTTTTACAGAAGAAAAACACAAAGAAACAGAGGTTACTTCTATACAGGAGTAGGAGAACACAAAGGATTAGTACTTCTGGCATCGTAGAATTGAGCCAGGTCAGTAACACACGGTAATACTAAAACCCTGAAATTTAATTCTCTAAATTCACTAAATTCAGATTAAATCCACAAAACAAACCAAGTTGAGAAATAAAAAATTGAACACTCAAAAATCTCCCTGAAGTACACTAAAGACATTCAGGTCCTGCAGAACATAAGCGTAAAGAGGGATCATATCAGCCAGAATTTAAAACTGCAATACAATATCCAAATAATTTCCTTTTTAAAATGAATACAGCTAGCATATAGGTGGAAATACAAGTAATTCAATATTCAAGTAATTGTACCCCAAAAAAAAAACATAGTAAAAGGAATAGTTTTTATTGATTTGCTATACATAACCTTGAAGCTTTACAACTTCTCACCTTAGCACAAGCTTGTGCCCTTCACCAGGAGAACCATGAGCACTTGGTATGGCTTTTTTGCTGTTTAAGAAAGATTTCCATATCAAAATTGGTTACAACTTGATATCTTAATTTACAGGTACAGATAATGGCTGCTATCAGTAAACTGCTGTTAGAGCAAGAGAATGCACTTGAGGCATCTGCAAGAAAAAAAGAGAGAAAAACCAGAACCACTACCAAACAAATTGGGTTTGCCAGTAATTGCCTCATGGCACATTTTAAGACAACTTGGAAGTTGACAGCAGTAAATCTTATTGTGAAAACTGAATGCTATATAATTTCCTGTAAGGATTTGGTGTAGATGTGGGAGTGTAAAGGAGGAGGGGATGGAAGAGAAAAGATTTTTTTAATTTTTTTTTTTTATATAAAGACCATGCCAAAGAAAATGCAAATTCCCAGTTTTGATGTCTATTTTGAGGATCTGAAACAAGGCTTTTAATCAATGTATTATACATCAAATTGATAATGTTAACTTCTGATTATTCAAATGTATGAAATATTCATAGAGAACTGTCCAAACTTTTACATTTCTCAGACTTCTTTTCTCTATTAATTATCATGCCTGGAAGCTTTTTAGTAAAAGCAGCAGCCATCAGCCTGACTGAACCTGACAAGCTAGCAAGGCCCAATTACACTGGCACTCTGTGGCACTTTGATGTACTGGAAACGAAAAGAGATAGGGGCAAATTGTATAGCACATTATGTTAATGACTTGATTTAATCCAGCCACTAAACTTTATGTAGCCTGTTAAAAAAGATGCTAACACTAATTATGCCACTTTGGAAAGGAAAGAAGGGGACAAGCATTTCATACCGACAAAGTGAAGCTCATAAATGTTGTAAATGAAATGAAACAAAATGAAGTAATCTATGATTAATCATACATCATAGACAAGAAGAAAAGAGAAAGAAGCAAGTGGTACAGTTAAGTAGTGGAAAATCTGTTAGATACCCTTTGTGATCAACATATCTAAGAAATAACCATGAACTGTCTAATTTGCAACATGCAGAAAAACCTCAGTGTGATCTTAAATGGCTTAAACAGTTTGGCATACAACTCAGATCTAGGGGATAATTAGCATAACAATCTCCAAAAATCACAAGTTTTATTTACACTGTTTGATTACCAGCAGGATATTTATCTCAAAAGATAAAAGGCAGTGATTTTTAATCTTAAAAAAATACAAATTCAGTAACAATTTTGATATGCTGTATTCCATAATTAACCCAAGAATTCATATAAACCAATGCATATTCTAAAAATCCAATCTGTATCAAATATACTTGTTGTCTTAATAGTTCAGAGGTTTTATTGTTTCATCTACCCTTCATGAACATGCATTTTTGTTAGCACAAGAACAGATCAATGGGGAAAGGTAGAAATTGATGAACCTGAAATAAATCTACACAAAGTTCTCACAGAAGAACTCTTAAATGACTGTGATAAAATACATGACCAGAAAATTATAGAACAAGTGTATTGTATTTGGATTTAATAGAGATGAGTAGCACTAATTTCAGTTCTCAAAATTACAGGTGTCAATTGTTTCTAAAATTATACATATAAACAATGCAATTCCATCTTCAAAAGTACTCTCTGCATTTTTCTGAAGAATACATGAGTGATAGCATTTCAAAACCTCTTCTACAGCTTTAACAAAGAACAGCTACATTTCTCATACAAAGAATTGCTTCTTGTTGCTTTGTAGGATGTTTC
Organism: Ammospiza caudacuta; assembly: GCF_027887145.1. Classification (NCBI taxonomy): domain Eukaryota; kingdom Metazoa; phylum Chordata; class Aves; order Passeriformes; family Passerellidae; genus Ammospiza; species Ammospiza caudacuta. Next base: position 11,506,093 of record NC_080605.1, read on the forward strand.
ACAGCCTTGAAAAGAGCATTTAAAAAAAATCAAGCTACCTCTAGGATATCACACTGCAGAACATAACAAACCATGAAGTCTGATAGGATCTAACAGTATAGCCCTGGTCCTTTTAAAGAAGGCTGAGACAGATCACAGAAGTATTAACTGTTAGAAGCACTGTCATCAATTTTACTTACTAGTTTTATATTTTTTAACATTGTTCAGTCAAATTTAGATTAGAAAATATGATTTTTTTTCAGAACTATTCTACTGAAATACTATTCCAAGAAAATTTTCCAAATTTGTATTAATGTGGTCTTATTTTTTATATATGTCTTTGTGGTAATTAATTGCTGGTTTTAAGCATAAATCAAGAGAACATGATTAGTGCACTTGCCCACAAATAATAATAGAAAAAGAAGTACACTGAAGTGATTTGATACTGTACATATATAACTTCACAGGAAACTGATGTTAGATACAGCAAAGCTACTCTTATACAGCATTAGGTTTAAAATATTTTTTAGTCTGGCCAAATAATTGCCATATACATTCTGACTCAGCTGTTTAATATTACTGGATAATGGACTTGAAATAATACAGTCATTTCTGTCAGATTTTATTGCTTCAAGAGGACTATCACCTTGATGTGAAAAACATTGGAAGAATCAATGTGGTTAAACCCCTTTGCTGCAGTCCATCTGAGTTTTGCTGAGGAGCCTGAGAGCAATATAAGTGCTTTACTAACAAATGAAGAATAACTGCCAGGCAAATCTTCTCTTCCTTGCAGAAGATTAACCCTGCAAATCAATGACCTTTATAGTCATCTAAACTGCATTTAGGTGTATTTTTTTCTGGTTTGTAAAAATAAAAAAGCAGTGCTTCCCAGATGAAAGTTGAGGACTGGAATGATAGAAGTTCTGTGATAGATTGAGGTATGAACAACTGTTAGCTTTATACACAACTATGGCCTGAATTTGTGGATTTCCTCTGACTATGTTTAACACCATGTACACATAAAGAAGAATTTATCCTTTTTTAAAAGAAAAAAATAGTTCTGCATGCAGGTGGATTATTTCAGAGCATTTTGGGTTTTTCTCCTCTGAAGCAAATTACTTATAAACACAACAGGGATTCAACATCATATTTTTTCCAATTTTTCTAATGTAGTCTTACACAGAAGCTGCAAACAAATGAACATGAAATTTTAGCATTCTGTTTGTGCTTTTACTGTAAACTTGGTATTGTGGACCTGGTCTATTTCAATGATAAACAGTTTAAGCTCAGAGGTGGAACAGGATGACCTGCCTTTTATAATCTTTAAATAAATCTGCCTCTAACAAGTTTAAGTCACGAATATGATAAGACATACTACCCCTCTCTCTGTCTGAAAGGATTTCCAATAGCAGCATTGGCTGTTATCTGCAGACAAAAGGAGCATAATCATTAAAATGGTCTTTAGAACAGCCTAGTTCTAAGGGAGAATATAAAGACATTTAAAATAGAAGCCAGGTTTCCCTTAATATTTTATGAATCTAGGTCAGATACCAGATTTTTGCATTCAATTATGATACAGTTTCCATTTGGGAAGAAAATAACACCACCATATCCACTACCCAGCTTCAGCTATAAAGTACACCAGAATATAATTTCTGTCATGGAGCTTCTCATAACGAGGCAGCTCCCACGGCTAGTAAGAAATGCCTAAGAAAATGGAAAGAGACATAGATTTATTAACAAAATACAGTTACTTATTCATAAAGATGAATTCTACCTTCTGGTTCCAATCCTTCAGTTATTTCTCTCTCATTTCCAGAAGTAATTGATGTTTGGTCAGCTAACTGCTCCTCTGACAGATGTGAGAGCTTTTCTGTCTCCTGTTAAATTTCTTCAGCCATCTCCACCTTATCATCTTCTAGCCTTTCTTGTTTAACCTTCTGTCCCATATGCTACATAAAAAGATAAACTTACAGTCTTTATAACACCCCTTGAATAGTGAAACTTACTAAAATTCAAAACTTAAAGAGTTATGGCCAATATGCAAAGTCTTTAAACAATGGCATTGCTTATGCAGCCCAGGAAACAATGAGAAGTTGTCAACTGCAGTAACAAATAATTGATAGAGTAAAAAGAAATTCTCTAACGATGTATATTTGTGAAAACATAACTATTATAATCACTTGCTACCTGTCAACATATATTCAGCCTCTTAGATTTCCAGATTCATTTATATTTCAGCTCTTTCAGTTCTACAAGGCTCAGTTTAAAAAAAAAAAACCAAAACCAAGAAAACCTGCTCCACTACTATCTTATTCAGTTAGCAATTTTACAAATAAATTATACAATATCTTCTGTTTCAAAAGCAAACTAATATAATTTAAAAAAGAATCAGTCTGGTCACATAATACAAACATTCTCTAAGGTAAAATATCTTCGGTATGCAACTTTGAGGTAATCTTACTCCCTTGGTTCACTTTGAGCACTTTGAGTACAATTCTGTACAATAACATCTCATTAATAGATTCAACATTGCAGGGTAGTGTCCAGGATGGAAACTCAGTGATGACTCAGTGAAGTCAATCATGTAAATCCCAGAGATGTGAGGCCCTGCTGTGCTCTCCTGGAGAACTGCAGCAGTGCCAGCACCTTTAGTGCCAGCAGCTCCCTCTGCATGGGCACCTCCCAGGCTCACCCACCCTCACATTTGACACCCTGGAAGGACCATGGCAGACAGCAAAGCCTGGGCTGATCCCCATCCACACATTTCCAGAGTCTTTGAGGTCTAAACCCTGCTTGGTGGGAAGCACAAAGGGATTTGATGTGATTTATTCACTGAATCCATGGTAGGTACCTCTTAGGTTGATGGGTACCCGTACACACATGGAAATAGGTCACATATCACTTTATCTGTGTATGGGAATGGATTATGGCATGAATGTTACTATCTCATACCTACAGCCAGGTCATTGTTATAACTCTAGTGAACCCTATGAGATTGCTTGGTAAATGTTAAAATACTCAGTGATTAAGTGCTGCTAAACTCTTTTGCACCCTTATCTTTGCATCCATATCTTGGCACATTTACCCCCTTTGCATTCCTGAATTTAATACAAATCATTCCAAATTGTTTCTAATTCAATCTTCCTTCATATGCTTTAAATCTGTGTAGTAAGTGAGCCTTGCCAACAAACTCAGTAAAGCCATGTTTTCACAAATTCATATTAAACCCTGCTTTTGCCAAAACCTTTGATAGTATTCCTTTAATTGGCCAAACCACTTGTTCACAATACCTATTTAGCGATATGCCAAAGTCATTCCATTTATTCATTATTTCCCTCTGCCATATAGGGGTAATTTTTAGAGGGAAGGCAAAACAAACTCCATCCAAACAAGAGCAAAATGTGCAGGGCTAGAAGTTGGACTTTGGTGATCCTTGAGGGTGCCTTCCAACTCCTCACTGTGTTCTACAATTCTGTGAGATGATGCCCCTGTTATCCCTTCCAACCTGAATCATTCTGTGAATACTTCTGCAGTAGCAATGATAAAAAGCTGTAATCAAATCCTAGATACACAGGGCTTGAAGGGTATTAGAATATCTATGCAAGTTGCAGCAACTTAATAACAATTAAAAGTGTAGTACCCTGGTGACACAGTCAGGGGTACAAGAAGCTATGAAGTGCCAATCTGGGGAAGGCAAAGATTGCCACTTAAACATTAGGCATGCACTTAAAAGACTGCAGTTAAATTAAATATAGAAGGACAGAGTATGGAAAGTGTTGCCTAATTTTCCAAATTCAGCTTAACCAAATAAGAGTACAGCCCCTGATATTTTCATGCTCTAAATATTATTTTAAATTTAGCATTATATAATCAAGCTATCAGTAACAACTGCCAATATGTTGTAACTTCATATTAATGTAGCTTAAGGTATCTTTATTTATATTAGCATCACTTAAGGCCAATTTTGCTAACACTTGATGTGGTCAAAAATTGTTTAAATGTTCAATTTAGTATTAGATGTCAATAAAGCTACTCAGAATCTTAATAGTAAGCACATGATGAACTGAAGCCATACTCATAAGAATTATTCACAACAAGTTCATTCCATTAAATTGTTCACAGAAACACTTTTTTAAAAATACACATTTGAATAATCAAATCTAAAAATATTTAGGTTACTTCTGGTCCATGTTCTTCTTTTGTAAACCTTATATATTGCCTCAATATATAACACAGTGTTGAGATATAAAAAGAGATTGCAAAGTCTTAAATATTCACTGAGAAGTTGCCCTACAGCTTGGGAAAGACACATATGAAATAATCTCTTCAGTAGATTAAAAGAAAAATGTATTATTGTAAATCAGTGTATACTGAAAATATTAAAAATTTCTGAATTAATGAAGTTGAAAGACAATTAAACATTGCCAAAGGCCTGTATAGACTTTGTGTAACTTTGTACAGTAAATAGAATAGTGCCTTTTAATTTGAGGGAAACTGTCAGATGGGCCTCTTTTCTGTAAGAGCTTTCAATGTAGAGGAGAGAAGAAACACTGAATAAAGAGTAAGTATTAACCCAACAGAAGAAGAATAAATGCAGCTGAAAAAATATGAGCCTCATTCAGCATATAATCTGTGTTTGGTGAATTTTTGTATTTAATAGCTAGTCATAACCTTAGCATATTGTACAAATGTTCACTTAAAAGGCAGCTTTGAAATCACCAGCAATAGAAACTACACTTTTCTGGGCAATATTCCTGAACTTCAACATAGGTATGACCTCACATCTTGAGAAAATATTAGGTTTTTTCCAGAAAAATACCTCTTTCTACTTTGATCTTGTCAAGGATTGCATTTTTGTCTGCTAAATCAGATTTGATAGCCATCTCTAGTTTAGCAATTTGCAGTTTCATTTGCTGTTCCTTTGATTTCCATTGCTGTTCATGGGTCATACAGAAGACACTGTAATAAACCATATGGCATGTGAAAAACTTTTAGAAATCAGCTTCAACAGAAAATAATAAAGAAAAAAGCTTTTAGTGGCACAGAGACCACTGTCATCATGTCTTAGGAATTAAGTAAACACATGCTGGTCTGCTGCTGTTGAAACCAAGGCGCCTTTCTCAGGCTGCGGTTAAACAACATGAAAGAGTTTGTGGGATGAGCAAAGGAACTGGCCTTAATTTAGAGATCCAAAGTCAAAAAGTTGGCAGCATGCAACATTTGTGGGACTAGAAAAGGAATTCAGATGCATATCCCAGAATAATCCACAAGTCCAAACCTCAGCAACTGACAACTAACAAAACCATTCTTTCCGCATACAAAACCTCTTAATGTAGAGAACTGGGATCATCCACCTGATTTCTTTTAAATCTGTGAAACATGCAGAGCATAAAGTCAGTTGCCTGTTCAAAGAAAAATGTTGACCACAAAGTGACAACAGTTTTCTCATACTGTAAAACAACAATTCTGATACTGATTAAGAAGCACATTTAAAGTAATCGTTCTCCTACTTAAAAGAAAAAAAAACAGAGGTGGGCCAAGAAATTAGAATAACTTCTTTGCCTGTAACACATTATTTACTTGTAAACTACAAATCTATGTGCAATAAGGATTGCATGGACACAGAACTAGAACTGCTGAAACCACAACAAAAAGCGTTACTCAGATTAAAACTAAATTAAGTTAATTATATAATTTATAGTGTAATTCTCAGTAGGCAAAAAGACAAAGCTATGAAATGAGTTTTCATATAAATTAGACACAGTGGTATAGTCTTTATATTATTATATTTGCATTCTTATTTACTGAAAAAAATGTCGATGTTCACCAAGCACAAACCAGTTTATTCACTTTTGTACTCCATGAAAAACAGTAATTGTAGGATTTTGTAAACAAAAAAAGTCAGTTCCTCAACTCTTTGGTGAAGCTCATCAGCCAAAAAACTTTATATTTTACATACACCAATGTATTAGAAATCTTCTGATCTCTATTTTTTTATCCACCTATCTCTAGAAGAGATCTATGTAACAAGCCTTGACCACAAAGAGAGGAGGAAGAGATGCTGCAGAACACATAGGACACGTGAGGACAGCCCACATAGGTTCACAGACTCTACATGCTGATAGTTCTGAGTTCCTGTGAGTGCATTTATATCTCATATATTTGAAGAATGACTTTAAGATTAAAGAAATAAAATATTATAGCATGAATTGCAAACCCTAAAGTAAGAGTGTTTATACTCCTATATGTATTATTCATTAAAACATTGTAAATCCCTGTGTTTTGTCTTTTTCTCATACTATATCTAACCTATGTACACAGTTTTCTAGGCATAGAGCATTTCATAGTGTGACTGTTTTCACAGCATGCATGAGCTAAAGCAGAGCTTCTAAGTCCTGCAGTAATACATGCATCACTCTCCTATAATTTTGCAGCTAATCTACAGGCAATATAATGCACTGAATCCACTACCACCCCACAGTATTGCAAAGGTACAGAAGAGACAGTGTGTCCTCTAACTGCTTAGAGTTTAATTGGCTTCCATAAGGAAAGCATAACTCTCTTCAAAAGAAAAGAAATACTGTCAGTTTCCACACTTCTGAAAATGTTTTCAAGTTTGAATGACCACAACACCCAGTTATATGTGAGTTCATCAGCTTTAGGTAAAATTACTTCACTTAAGGATGTTAGTTCAGTTTTTTAGAAGACCGTGCTGGCAGAAAAATCATTAGGCATTATTATTATGGTAGTTAAGAATGTAGATGTTTTAATGAAGAACATTTTAGAAGACAGGTTGTATCTGAACCCATATAATGCTAATGTTTATGTCAGTTTGAATTGAGTCCACGTGTGTTGCTTTCTTCTTTCAAATTTTAAGATTACATTTACTTGAATTCATGAGGAATTTCTTTCATATTTACTGTATTTGACTGGAGTTGAAGCCATCTGTGTAACTATAATGGTCAACCACATCTGGCACCATTTCCTTTGGAGGGAGTTTAAGCATTGCTAGATTTGCATTACAAGGTCATATGAAAACAATTCCTCCAAACCTTTTATACAAACGAATTGTTTTCTTGAATACTGACTAAATAATAAGAGTCAACTGACAAATTCATACTTGGTCTTTGCAAATTTTTCAGATCCAGTTCTGCAGTCTTGGCTTTGGCAAAATCCCCATCAACATCAAATAAATGTCCCAAAAATAACTTTAGCAAAGAATGGGTTTATGCACCTTTGCCTCCACTTAAAAGTTGAAAAAGAATTATTAATTAAGTGGCACCTGTGGACACTGGCCTATCTACTGCTAGCCCAGGTAAGGTCTAGTAAAGTTGCATTGTTCAAAGAGGAAACCAAAAAAGCTGACCATTAAATGGTGGCTTTAGAGTCCTTCTCTTTCTAATTTATTGATATCTATGCAATAACATGGAATGATGAAAGATGAATCAAGGTTTAAATGAGAGTATATGAAAAGACAGATCATTTTAGTGAAAGAAACACCATAGTATAGATTATTTGCAATAATGTAAGCTTATTTTCAATTTCTCTTGTTAAATATCTTATCATCCCATTATGTTTGTAAGTAGAACAGAAAATTTCAAGCCAAGATTGTTAAGTTGATTTATTAGTAAGAATTATTTCTCTGAATAAATGATTGAGAATAAACAAAAACATCATCAGAAATATTTATGACATGATCAAATTTTGGAGAAATCTCCAGCAGTTAACTAAAGTGAGAGACAAGTGACCAACTTCTTCATACAAAACTCTAAATTTTGTGATTATACAACTGTTGCACCTCCTAAGTAAAAAAAAAAAAGTTTTAAGCTGTTAAGTTTTTTAACAGAGCTGATGAAATACAGTAGAGCACCTGAGAATTTCCATATTCAGTCATATGATGAACAGCAGCCTGAGCAGAGTTACACATGTGCAAAAGCACAAAATATATATACACACATTACAGCACACAGTATATTAAGATCTATTTTAAAAGGACCAGAAGCAAATTCTCTGTATGCAGAAATCCTAACTTACCTTATGCAGCTTATCATAGTTTTTGTTCAAGAGTTCATTCTCTTTTTCTGGATTGTTTATTCTTTCCTGTTATTAAAATGAAGAGAGAAGTTTCAAGTAATGCACAGCACAAAATGAAATTACAATGAATGTGTGAACAGAAATAGCAAATAATTTTAGGCCACGTCAGGCTATTATTTGTTCTTTTAATACAACTGTCTCTCAGAAGCTTTATAAGATAAATCCACATGGATTTACTTACATTAGCCCAAAGTCTTTTCCATGCTTTTTAGATGAAGCTGAGAGTAGCATGTTGCAGTTGATCAACAATCTAATCACATTCCATCTTATGCAAAATAATATAAAAGTGTGTTCTATTTTTAAATTCCCTTTTAGTAAGTGACAATCAGTATTAGCTAGGGCATGGCTTTTGCATAGAAAATATTTTTAGTGACATTATAGAAACAACACACCCTTGATTCCAAAACACTCACTACAGCAGGACCTGGTTTAAGGACATGAGATATTTAAGTAGAGAATATCTACCCTCCATGCATTACAACATTTAAAACGTTTGGCAAAAATATCTGTGAGGTAAACTTGGGTCATGTAAAATACATTTATTTACAACAGGTAAAGCAGGTGGTAAAACTAAATAAAAGTTGCTACAAAATGCAAGAAAAATCAGGTAGGTTTTCACATTTTTATTCCTTATAGATTGAAGAAAATGGGGAAGAAAGCATTCCCCATCTGATGTTTACTCCTGTATCTGGACAACTTGTTAGTGATGAGAGAAGTCTCTCAGAGTCACAAGACATAGAAATAGAAGTGACTGATTTGAATTGCTGTGTAAGATGTAACACTGTACTCTAATTAAATCAGGTACAAAGAATACTAGAAAGTAGCAATACATGATCAATAAACAAGTATTATGGTTTTTTTCTATTAATAAACCACTTTTTTAGTATCAGAATTGACATGATGTCTTATGTTTTAACTTCAAATATAGTCCAAACACTGGTGGTTCAGATCAGGTGTGGGTCACAGTTCTATGAAATACAAACAGCATTTTGGTCAGAAGTTTTTGTTTTGAATAGGATAAAAAAATATATAGTACCACTCTTCTAAATATGTTTGAAAGGTCTATCCACATCTTCTCCATTGAAATGTACCCCAACATTTATTTTTCCCTTATCTGTATGCACCACCTAAAGTAAAAGATTCTAGCTCCTGCCCACAGCCTCACTTCCTCCGTCCCTCTGTTTGAAATAGCTACTGACTGCAATTTGTTTTGAAGATGGAACTATTTTAACTTCCCCTCTTTAAGCTGTTCATTCAGTTCATCACCTTTTCCTAAGCATCATGGTTGGTCTTTAAGTTCTTTAGGCTCTATGAAAAGAAAGGAATATCCAGAAAAAAATAAAACAAATTATACCTAGTAGAATGTTACAACACAGCATATTCCAGCAGTGGTCTGTGTCCCTGGCAGAATTTAGTGTATATATTCTCAATGTGGTCAACAGGAGACACTCTTGATCTGAGTAACTGAAGGCATGGCTGGGGGAAGGTGGCACTCCTGGTGCTCTCATCAACATTAAACCCTCAGTTCAGTCCTGATGAAAACAACCAAGAAATACATCTGTTCAGCAATTAAAAGATTTTGCTGTGGTTATGGTGGTTAGACATGCTGACCAAAAAACACCGCAGCAGCAAGCAGAAATGAATGTTGACCACAGTTATGGTAATCACAGAGCTTGGCACAGCTCTGTTAACCCTTAATTGTAGATATATAATTGTTCATAATCCTAATACATTCAGTTCTCTTTTCCTACTAGTAGTACTTTAAAAAGGCACTTCTGATTTCTTTTATATTTTCATTTATTTCAATGGATGACATTAAGGCACATTTAACCAATTTTAATATTAAATGAAGAATGCTGATAGAACATCTATTTTCAGAGTATTAGTTAACACTATAGCAGCTACATTCCACAAATGCTTTAATAAAGCCTCATTCATTAAGAATTTCAATGTAAATAATATTCAAAGTTGAAACAACAGAGCACAGAAGTCAACCTTCTGTTTAATAAAATGAGTGTATGAAAATTTATGCTAAATACCTATGTGTATAGATAGTGCTTAATGATTGCAGACAGAATAAAGTTAGTTTCAGTTTTTTCAATATACTATTTCCTACAAAGTAGCTATAATAGTTATGTTATGTGCCATCTAAACTAGAAATTTTGGATTTTACAGTTATTCACATTTAGTAGACATGTTTCAAAGATTCAAATTATTTCAAATTGGAAAACCATAGGATCCATTCTCTTATAACAAAAAAGAGCCACAAAAAACACTCATCCTTCTCCAAAATGCAACTTTCACTGTGAATATTAGAAATAATGTCTTCAAATAGCAGTTTGAGTCCTTAGCCCATGTTTCCATTCAGCTGCTGCCAAGAAAGAGGCAAAAGCACTTGATGTTTGTTGTAAATTACCAGAAAGTTGCATATGATTTAAAATGGAACAGTTTACTTATTGCTTTCTATTTAAGAACCCAAAAAGCCCTGTGAAACCTGTCTTGCCTGGAATTTCCATAGCTCACCCTATTAAAAAACTAGATTTGAGCCGCTGACAGAAGAGCTGCTTTGGCAGAAAGGATGCAGGTATTGCACCAAAGAGGGGAAGAAGGTAAAGCACAGCAAAAGGTAGAAATGAAACAACATGGGGAAAAAGGAATGGAACAAAAATCTAATGGCACAGGTGTGATGTTGAATGCTAAAGGGTAAGAGCAGTCAGAGGTTACAGGGATTCCTGTGCTTCCAGCTCACAAGGCTAGGACACTTTCCAGAGCCCTACTGCAGTGAGGATTCCCCGACTCACAGGAACTCTCCCATTTCCAAGCTGCCAATCATTCCACCTCCATATGCACATGCAGTTCTCCAAACACATATGGGAAAAAGAAGGCAAGAGCTGTAATTTCACATTCAGTGATATTTTCATGAAACTGTTCTTTTTATAAAGAAAATCATTACTTACAGTAGCCTTTTAAAATAATTTCCATGAACTTAAGAACACAAGTTCAAACTGAATCACTGAGAACAAAATAGCCAAATCTCCCTAACTTTATGGAAGACTGATAAAATTAGGGTGGTCTGGTACCTCTTTTTTTGGTAAATTGGTATATTTAAGTCAAAGCTCTCACTTTAAATCATCAGGAGTCTCTTTCAGTGGCCACACAGCCCAGTTCATTCTTCACAATCTGCCTGGGATAGCCTCCTAGACTCTTCTAAAAAAAGCCCGAAACTTAAGACTAAAAATCCTTCCTCCATTTGGAGCAGCTTGAGAGAAGTGGTTCGTTTTCATGCACTCAGTATTGACTGAAAATCAAGAACTGTGCATATTTTTTTTCCCATTTACACTGGCTTATGAGTTAAAAGTAGAGAAATGACCAAATTCCAAGTATCTCTTGAAACTGGAGAAATTTCCATTCTATTGCTAAGAGAGAACTGCTTTTCTCAACCAGTTGTTTACAGCCTTGATAATTTCCACACGGTCCCAAATGTTTAGGCTTCAAATTTAAAAAGAAATATATCATAAGCTTTTGAAAAGTTGAACTCATTTTGCAAATCAGCTTTCTACAATAGTTTTTTCAATTCCAAAAATGTGGCAGATTTAGTGTGTAATGCCCAAATTAATTTCTTCTTCTATAATTGACATTACAGAATGTAGGTAGATAAACATTAAGATACAGCAGCTTTAAATAATACATCAACATCTTTGATTATTGTATAAAAGAGGACATGACAGAAAAAACTTCCATCCTACACTTAAAGAGATTATTTGTTCTCCATTTACTTTTCCATCATCTGAAGTATTTGGTGCCAGCAGAATATAATTTTTATTAATTCTCTCTTATAGTGTAAACATATCCAATTCTGCTAATAAAAGGGTCTTAGCAACTTGTAACACCTGAAGGCCTGGACTCAAACATGCTGCAGGTGTGTCAACTACATGAAAATAATTTAATATTTATGTAGACATTCTTACAATTCTAAAATTACAACTACAAGATTTGATGATGATTTGTATTAATATAAATTATTATAAATTTAAAAAAAATCCTTCAACACTTAACATTTGAAAAGGCATTTTCTCTTCCAATATTTATCAGTTTTAGATGTATTGGACATACGGTCACAATGCCACGCTGGAGCAAGGGAATGGACTACAAAGCTTACACATCTGTAAACCAGCTGGATACGTGAAATATTTTCCTTTTATTCTTCAAAATATCAAATGCTATTGTGTTTTGGCATTAACCAGTTAATTGTCCTTGCACAAAAGATAAACACAGTCACAAATCTGAGATCTTCCCCAAGAAACAGGCCTAACTCAAAGCTAAAACTATCATGTGTCTCAAACATGTTATCTACATAAATTAAAGTTGTGGTGAGTATAGACAGCAGCACTGTCTCATGCTAGTTATTTAAAAGCTAATGTAGTGGCACGTTTTTATTAATCTTGTTCCACACATCAAACAAAAGGGTCTGATGCCTTCAAAGGCCCTTTTTTTTCCTTTCTTTTTTAAGCAGGGGACTTCTTTTTTTCTTTTTAAGTAGAAAAAGGAGCAGATGATAGTGAAATTTATGATGTACAGATGTAAACTCCATAGCTTCTGACAGTCACATTAACTATTTTTTCAACAGTGAATGAAAGGGCATTTGATTCAAACAGGTTTTAGATATTAATATTATGGAGCAAATTATTCAAATTCAGAAGTGAAAAATTACTTTTTATTTGGATCATTTCAATCCTTGCAATTTTAAGAGCTAGAGAAAGCATGTGCAATTAATTAATTATTAGTCCATTCCATTGATCACAATATCTTTATTTATTTGAATAAAATATGCCTAAGAAATGTCCATTGCATCCAGGTATACGAAAAAGAACTTCCTGTTGAACAATGAGATCTCAGATTTCATGGGTAAGGCACAGTTAATTGAGCAAGACTGTTGGGAAGGATCATTCTTCTAGAAATGAAGTCACAAACCAGTAGAATAGAAAATGATGATCTACACAGGCTTCTCCCTCTCAGGTAGGTATATTCTGCTCCCTGAACATCTGCTCAGGTATTTGGATACTACTTAAAAATGGGGGTTGTATACAGAAATAATATAAATTAAGTAGTATTTTTCACTAAAACAAATACTTTACTCAAAGTAAAGTATAAGGCTAAACTTGTACTGAGATAGCTCAAGCAATATTTTTTTTAGTGACCAAAAAGTGGGAAAAAAAAAATTGCCACAGAACCTGGACACAGAGAAGTAGAGCTTAACAGAAGTCAGAAAAAGAAAAGGAACTAATATCCCTTTGGAGGCAATAACATTAATTAATTAGCAAACTGATCCTAGCTCTATGCCTTCTACCACAACTGCAGAAATCAGGAACATGAACTCTATCCTTCCTTTAAACCTCATCTTTGTCCTGGCTTTAAAAGTCTGAAATGGAAAACTAAGTTAGGAGAAAGTGACTCTTAAAAAAGCGAAGGATTATCTTTGGGGTTAATGCCTGAACTACACCAAAGAGACAATCTCTCTTCCAGACCTCTTATCATTTGGATTAAAAGCACACAGAGTGGAGTCCCAGTAACAGGCTGGGGACCAGCTGTGTGGGAATGGGGCACTGATAGCAACTTACACCAGAAGGAAATGATTAAAGAAAGGATCTTGACCTCCACTGTACAAATTTATGCCAGTAAATCCCAGATGGCTACGCTAATAAAATTGAGGTCTAATTAAACCACATCCCTTGCATCTTGCCTTTGCTTCCATATGAACAGGACATGGATTCAATACTGACACTACTCTTAAGGAGTCCTGACTATTGTATTTACTGGATTAGTGGCTCGAAAACTTTTACCCATTCATACTCAGAACTGAAAACCAAGCAAGTAAAATATGTATCACCACCAAACTTCTCAGGGTCACTCGCCCTCTATCTGGCAAAATAAACAAAAGGCTTTTCAGCTGATTGTTCTCAACCACAAATGCACCAACGTCCAAGACACAGCCCCAAGCAGAGAAGAGCACGAATGTGCAGTACTATCTAATCTACATACATCTAATTGATTTAAGTAACACAACTAATTGGTTTAAATCCAGAGTAACAATGCAGTAAAAAATGCCAAAGCATTAAAAACTGACAAGCAAATAAGCTTTTTTCATTAAAAAATCAACTAAATAAAACACACAACAAAAAGCACAAACACGCAAATGCCTCTTTCACAAATGCAGTCTGGGATGGCTTTAAAGATATTTTTGGAAAGCACTATGAGCTATTAATTAATTTGAAGATACCTGCTTGCAAAATGATTTTATTTAGAACTTATGCTTTACCTTGCACACTGTGTACCATAGGCATCAAATCACAAGGCTGTGGTTTCAGCCATCTTTTCATTACAAGCAGTCAAGTTAATTGTAGATAAATTTTGTGCTTAAAATTTGTTTAGTCTAATAATCCATAGGCCAAGTTTGTCCCTTAAGGCAGATTTCTACATTCCTGAAAGAATCCCCAAACAAACTCCAATTAAATATGGAAAAAAAACATTGATTGCAGCCACATTAAAATAATCATCTCAAGGAGTGCTGCATGTGAACTCAACTCTTGTATGTAGCTCTAGTGTTAGACAGAAACTGCAGTGAAGCTGCAAAAGCAGCTTTAAAATATGACTGGATATTTGTGGATATAGGACTCAGCATAACCAGCACTTCCCTTCCTAATTGATGGTGGACTAATGATTAACTGTGGCTGCTTCACTATTTGGTAACTACAGTTATTTCAATCACAAGAATTTCTTAAACATGCAGCAAAATAAAGAATGTTTTCCTAAAGGGTGGCAGAAATCTAACAGCAGGCTGACATCACATGGTGCTGCAGCAAGGAGATTGGTGGGAGCCCAATCCTGTTGGCATCACAAGCTCCCAAAGAATTTCAACTCTGTCTTTACGTGGGTACGTAGCAGGATGACAGCCATGTGTTTTCTGACAAAACACATGAAAAAGCTGCTAATAATATCAAAATTCAAAAATATAAGCTACAAAGACGAACTAAGATGACCTTATTGTTCACCCAAATGTCCAGGTTTTTCTCCAGTATTCCAGTACTGACAGTTCCTTCTCTGCTGATACAAACATTAAAAATGACACAAAACCTGTAGGATTACTTGTGCAATAAAACAACTCATACAGATTGTTCTACATAGCAGTTACAACACTCCCAAGAAAGCAAGCTAATGAAAGTGTCCAAAATATAACATTTATGGATCCCTTCAAGTTCTGGCTATGTGCATTCATCATAAAAAATACATGACTTGGAAAACCTGAGGATTAAGAGTCTTCCATAAAGTATTCTGGTGGCAAAATTATAGAACACACACTACACTACATATGTACTGATGGACATTTTTCAATTTATTTCCCAGTATTTTCAGTCAAACACAGCATCTCTTGAGTACTAGCATATCTTCTATCAGGTTTCAAACTAGAAATAGACTATAAAGAAAATAATTTCAGAACTTAACTCACAGATAGTAACTTAGGTCAAGTATCGTGGTTTGGATACAAGTAATTTGATGAACATAAATAATCTCCACTACTTTTTAGAGCACATCTTTATCTGAAGATTTTTTTAAGCTGAATTTGAAGTTCATCTTCACTTTCAGACTCCTTAAAAGTTTTCACTTTTAATGAATGGTAGTTGACATCAAATTTAGATGTCATCTTCTGTTTCTGTCTGCTGTACTTCAAGAAGAGTGTTCATACTAAAACGAAGCATGGAAGTTCTTCGAAACAGATTACTTTCAAATAATGAAAAAATATTTAAAATATTTTCTAAATTCACTGTAGGCACAGACTGAGACATTATTTATGATAACTTCTTTAACCTATTTAAACTATATAAAGGAAATTCTGAATAAGGGAGACTTATGACTCTGTGAATAATTTAATAGCAAACATTATGATGTATTATTTATGTAGCACCACTGCTGCACAAAAGAATGCTCACACATAGTAACGGGGTTACTCCCTTGAAAGGCAGCTGAAGAAGTGATGACATATTTCTTATCAAGGAGAACTTCCACTGAAATCAAACTAGCAAGGACTGCAGGATCATGCCACTAGATCCTTAACGTCATTAAAGGTACCAGTCTGAAACGGAAACAGTCAAAAGGGAAACATACATGCAAAGGTGCAAAATCTTGCATTTATTTTTTTGCAAAAGCAAAAAAGAGAAAGATAGATAAAAGATTTAACTAATAGAGACTTTATTATGAACACATTCTGCATGCATGTTTGCCTCACTTTACTGCACTGCACAGCTACACCTAATTTGCTGTTCATACAAGGCCAATAGTTTTCTACTATTGCTAGATTCCAAATTATCCATGGGCAGTAATGAACATTAAATTGTTTGCTATGAATTTATACCTAAAATTTTGCAAGAATTAATTGAAGATCTTTTGGATCAATTTGCTGTGGTATTTTTAAAGCAGCCAAACACCCAGTAAGGTATATTTATTCTTTGTGGATTTTTTTTTTTTTTGTCTCTTCATAACCTAGAGACAGCCAGGCTCTCCTGAATTTTTCCAGGCATTTTATTTTTGTATAATGCATAATATATTTTTGTATAATGCAGAAAATAATGCATATTTTCTGATCTGCATTAAAAATTATTTGAGAGGCTTGACTGAGCAATCTACGAGTTCAGCAGTCTTTAAAAAAAGAGGGCAGAAATGCAACATCAGTCTGCTGGGTTTATAATCATTGATCAAAAGGGCAGGACGAGGACATATGCAAGCCAAAACCATGAAATAGTTAATGTTTAATGAATATTACAGAAAGTATTCTCTGTCCTTATGGAAGACAATGCTACTGTGTTCAAGTTCTGAGTATTGGTTACTAGATTTCTAGTAAGTGTTCACCTTATGAAAATGTGTTCAAGAAATTGCGTATTCAGAGCACTCAAATTTCCAGAATTCCCTCTGGTTTGGACAAGGTTTTAGAAAACAGACTGACACATCAGAACTTCTATGAAATTTCTGAACATTGTTATCTGAGCTGGACCTTCTGTGAACAACTTTTCCTTTTTTTGTTTTTAATTACTCATGTTTGCTTCAGTTTAAGAATCTCTGCCTTAATCAATGTGGTCCCAATCCTAGTTCTGCACAGGACATCTTAGATCTGGATCTGTTTTTATACCAAGATAAGCCCTCCCATTCTGTCATATCAACATTTGATCTGTATTCCCAAAACCAAGCCCCTCTTCTACCTGGTAGCACTGGGCCTGAATAAATTTATTATATTTCCAACCTATTTTTGCATTGTCAAGACAAAAACCAAACAAATTGATTTTGGGAATAAAACTGCCCAATCAATGATATGAAGAGTAAAAACATGAGTGTGTGAAAATCATCAAAACTTCCACTACAAATAGATTAGATAGGCAAATTGGTAGAAACAAACATTTTTTTTAAATCTAAAAGCACGAGACTTGTTGCTGTTATCATATACCTGAATAAATGTAATAAAAATGAAGACTGGTGTGAGGTGTAACTGGCCACCAGCTTGATCCATGATCTCTGGAAGTTGAGGAGACAATTCTGCTGACTCAGGTTTGAATCTGCGGTAGCTGTTGGGTTTTTTTAAAATACATTAGCAGTTCAGTGTATTGGTTAACTGATAATGTTCCTATGAAAATATGAAAGTTTTAAAGTGTAATTCCTAAATGTAACTACAGTGAGTAAAGGCCTGAGAAGGAGCCTGCCTTAAGCAGAAAGTCTCAACAGTAAAAAGCACCATTATAGATGGCTGCATTGTAGTATTTGCTTTTCAAAGCCCACGTGTGAGAGATTTTTCAAGTCTGCAGTGCTGTGCACACATGTATCAAGAGACTAGAACAAACCTTGAAATTAAAAAAGGAAAAACATGTGCAAACAAAGTACAGATGTGAAACTTTGTTATTACATAAAAACACTAAACTTTTTCATATACTACTTTTATAACCCTTTAACATGTAGAGAAGTTTTACTAAGGAAGTCCAATGATTTTAACTATTAGAAAACTTGCCTGATAGCTACTGTCTTCTCAAATCTGTACTTTTGTTTAACCCCAACTACTGTGGATTCTCATAATAAGGGCTTCAAAGGCAAGCAAGTTATCATGGCTGCTATAAATAAATAAAAGAACAAGGGGAAAGAACAACCTTTCTGCCTACAGGTACTATTATTGCCCACTGATGATCAAAAACCAGTGTGGACTTGCTACAGTGAAGCAATTGTTAGGGATATAAACCATTGTTTTTAATAAATGTGAATTACACCTTTCCTTGTGTGCTCTGGCATATCAGCAGCCTCGCTCACTTTTCTGAGAGCACTGCTAATAAAAGATTGAACCCAGCTGGATGGACAAGGTCTGTGGCCTGGAATCTGGAGCTGCTGGTCAGCTGAAAGGGGAGGCTCTCATTTTGTTTCTCAGGCTCACGAACTTTTTCTTGTCAAGGCACAATCCTGCCTTCCAGCTCCAGGCCTGACCCAGCCACTTGGGGCCGCCACCAACCTGTTCAGACTTTTTCTATCATTAACAAGCTGTATTAACTTGGTGGTCATTCTGGGGAAAATAATAAAAAAGATGAAAAAGAATGTGAAAAGTCAGCATAAAAAGCATTCTGTTGAAAGGAACATAATCACTGTGAAGACTTCAGCATAGAACCTGAATAATAAATTTCAGGTTTTGATATAACTATTACTGCCTGTGAAGAACTCTTTGAAGATAATTGAAACCACTGTGCAGCAATCTGCTTTATAGCACTGACAAATAACAGTTTCCTAAGGCTTATCATTTAAGGTTAGCAAAGGGAGGACACATATTTACTCCATATGGTGCTTAAATGTAATTTTTAACGCATGACCTTATATAGGAACCTCTGCATGCTGTTAAGTAAAGTTACAGATTTGATATGTGGTGGGGCAAACTATAAAGGCTCCAATTCCACAGAACATTCAGCTATTGAAAGAATGCTAATAATATGCAACATTCCAATTATATACAATTTCTAGTATTTTGGGATTTAAATATATATTCCATGTCGAAAGTGGCTGAAATATATAGGTGGAGATATTTAAGAAGGTACTCCGGAAAAAAAACAACTCAATAGTTCTCATTACCATACTACATGGCAAATATTTCCAGTGTGCTTTGGAGAAGGAACAGTTAGCTGCCGAATATAATTAGATACAGAGGTTATGGCTGTCATCTGTCTTTAGAAGGATACAAATTTTACTTTAGGTATCTGAAAGGTTGTACCTTTGATTTCCCTTGGTTCTGATAAACATTGGTAAGCTAGAACAAAAGGCAGTGAGGGCACGTGGGGGTGATGTAACATGCATAAACAGAAAACATACCCAGAAGTGAATGCAAAAAACTTGGCATATAAAGAAAGAAAAGGTGGCTTTGATGAGAGAGACAAGTTCAAGACTTTACAAAGTTGGTTGCACATCTTTGAGACCTGTATCTAGTTTACAGGAAATCTATTTTTGAAGGCCCAGAAAGAAAACTGAAAATAAGGACACACTTCATTTGTTTAAAAGGACTTGTTTTATTTTTTGTATACTTGTGGACAGAAGCTTCTACTTAAAAGAACAAAAGTGAAACAAAAAAAAATCCCTAATAACTTCAGGATGTCACAGAATGTTACTTGCCTGTAAGCAGGTTTTTTGTTTACATGGAGTTTTTTCAATGTTCTTCTACTGCAAATTCATTCCAAACTTCTAGTTAAAAGGGTTTTGGCAAGGAATGCTGGAAAAGAAATTCAACTTGAGGAGTTAAGTTTTTTCTCTAGCAAACACTGTATTTTTTATTTTCTGTGGCATAAAGCATTAATTCAGGTACTCCAATTTGAACATTCTGTGTAATGCTACCTGAGTGGATGATGAGTGCATTTGGTAAGGCATCCAACAGAAACACAGGAAATCCCTTTGGAATAAGCAAACAATTCATTTGTTCCACCATCTTGGATTTGACAACAGCCTGACAGAAAAGATGGAAGTCATGTCATGCTGGTCAATCTGTTCCTGATTCACTGAATACTGAGTCAGAAGGAAAGAATTCCTTGGACTTAAAAAAATTATGAAATAGTCCCATCTACAGAAGCAATATTTTCAGATGCCCTTTTGTGAATCTTTTAGTTTCTGACACCTTGTTTGAATGCAGCATGACTTTATTAAGTACAGCACAATGTGAGCACAGTCACAGTGCTTTTGAATTAATCAGCCCTCCTGCAAGGCAGTAGTACCATGAACACTTCTGCTGAGCCCATACTGGTTTGCTAGCACAGCACTGAGTTTAATAACAGGGATGGAATCTCACTGTACAGACAATTTTGATTCTAGAATGAAATTCCTGATGAATCATTAGGCTTCCATAGCCTCTTCTACAGCTCCCAGAACACTCTAACAGCACAGCTCTGAGCACAAGGTACCAGCTCCAAAGTGACAGACAGCACTGTAGCTCAGTGCAGGGAGATCTAATACAGTCCACCACAAAGACATACATACAGACATAACCAGAAATTAAAAATTCATTCCAAAGAGGAATTTTTGCTACTGCTTAAAAAGTGCTCTGAGAGAAATCAGCATTTTTAATCTGTTGATGTTTTAAAGGACAAAAATATTACTGTAAGCTAAAATAAAAGTATTAACCTTCATACCTTTTAGTTTTTTCCTCTTGCTCATTTTTACGCTGCTGGAGTAAGATGTGATCATCATGTACATGAAGAAACCTGTCCTCCAGTTCTTCTTGACTGGTTTGTTACCTGGCTCATTGAGCTTTCATATTCTGTGCAGTTCATGATTCTACGCAAACCAAGACAACTTTAAATTACCTTCAATACATTCAACAACATGTAGCTCAAAGTCAAAACTCATTATGAAATACTGAGTCCCTCCCAACTTTTCAAGTAATTTTATATTTTACACTTGTATGAGTCTGTTAATTTTTTTGGATTTAGAGTAATTTTAATCACTTCCTTTTTCCTTCCTCTTACAGATTAAAAAAAGCAATTAAAATTATACAGCAACCTGTTTTCATACTAGACAACACAAAGGTAACTGTTTACCAAGTAACCAGGTTCTGCCAAATATGCTATCTCAAAATAAGGATTACCTAAGGGATTTTTTCTAATCTGTTCCAAAGTAAACATAGTATCTTGAAGCTTGAAAATAATAACTCATAATTCTGTAAATTTACTCAGATACAAGACTGAGCCCAGTTGTTCCATTCTAATAGCAGCTGAGTGACATAGCAGAATTGCATAATACTTTTGGTTCCCATTTTGTGAAATTGATCTGGCCTTGTCCTTGGTTCAGCAAAAAAATCCTCTTTTCTTCTGGAAGTATGAATGTTACAGCTCAATGACATTTTCAGTTTTTACCATCTCACAGCAACTCCCCTCTTATAACAAGCAACTTGAACATAGAATGGGTCACAGCATCTTTCACAATTTAACCCAGATTTTGAATGGTATTTGAACTTAATTTTGTGAGTGGCAACATCAGAAACATTTTTAGAAAGAAACTAAAGAAGCCACTGATCAAAGTCTGTAGCTGTAATAAATAGCAGCTGGTACAAACCTTGTAATCCTTCAGTTCCAGCTGGAGTTAGACCTGTATGTCTCACAGGCAGGTCCCCCACAGTTACATCAGCTGCAGCAGGCATGGCTTATCTAGGGATAACAAAATTCAAATGAAATTCCTCTTCATCTGTTATTTAAACTGAGACTAGAACAATACACCATATGAAATGAAGGCAAAAGTTATGGCAGATTCACTGAAATGACAGACTTCTGAATAGTATTTCAGCTAGACTGCAATCTAAACTCTGAAGTTCTCAATTTTATGCCAGTTTCAATCCATTCAAAAGATACACCTTTGTTGAGCAATAGCTCCAATTCTATTTAATATATGTACAAATAGTTTTTTAAGTTCTAGCTCTGTTGTTTTCAGGAATCTTTGGGCTAAGGCCATATTTCCAAGTAGATGTGAGAAGGGGACCTGTGGTTTTTTGTTTAGTTGGGTTTTTTAAAATT